>NC_051847.1:124188083-124257538 GCF_002237135.1 Teleopsis dalmanni
AAACTATAATTCAAAGAACACATATATTTAAGTAAAAAGGTGTACTAACTTTTCTGGTTTTTTTTTTTCAACTTTTAAAATTGTTGGCGATTTTATGGGTGGCTTTGTGTCTCTATATATAAGTTGTCTGTGCTATAGTAGTGTAGACACTTTAGTTACTTTATTAATTTGAGAGGTATTCCAATTTGTTTTTGCCATCTGTAATTTTGATATCCTACTTAACTCCAATAGTATTCTGCAAAAAGTGGTATATTTGTCTATAGATAACAACTTAAAACGTAATAGTGTAACAACATACCGACCCATAGAATATCGCAATATTTTCTATAACAGCTCAATAATCTATTACATTTCAAAAAAAAAAAAATTCTATGAACTGTAAATCTTAACTTAGTGATAAAACCGATGTTGGAAATTGCGAAATCTATTCTATTATATCAACTACTATATTTTATATAATGATATATTTACACATCTTTTTAGGAGTTTCTGAGTATCTGAGTAAGATTGTACATGGAAAAAAAATTAGACTTACGATATCGTAGGCCCTTCCTCTTTATGTGGTGGCTTTTGTGGTGTACATTTCAAATGAAAACAAACATTGTTAAGCTGTATTAGTCCATTTCCATCAATATCTATGGGCTTCTCTTCTTCTACCACATCCTTGTCGGGATCAATTTGGTGAGTACTAGTTATTCTACACTGATCTAGATCGCTTATTTGAATGATTCCATGTTTTTCATGTAAAACATCGTTTAACTCTACAGCGAACCGAGCGACATTTTGTCGACGTACCTTTTCTTTTGAAATTTTTCGCAAATATTGTATTTTAGTTAGAAATTTCGATCGTTTCAAATTCATTTCGCTTGATTGATATTGATAATGAATAAAGGTTAAGAAATATACATAGGAGTTAATTTTATGCTTCCAGAAATTTAAATTTTTCTTAAATATGCTAAGTGTAACAGATTTGTAGCAGGTACTTTCCAAGACTATTTCTAAATTTTACACTATTTTTGGATATATTTCTTAAATCTAAATTTTGTGTTATAATTTATTACCTCATTGTCAAATTTAAATAACATATGATTAAAAAAAAAAGTTAAATTCTTTATGATTTACGATTAATATTTGATATAAAAAATGACTAATTTTACATATTCAAAACACTGAAATTATAGTAGCTATCAATCGTTTTGAGCACTTGTTCCATTTCTGGTCGATAATGTGGGCTTTCCGCTATACAATCAAGACCTAATAATATAGTGCGTTTACATATCTCTAGTTCACCTGGTAGGGCTGGCACATTTTTATCTATCAGATTCTCGACTTGGTGTTCGGCATTGGCAAACAATCTACGGATGTGTTCCGTAAGTAAAACATTGGCACGGTTTTTATCATAAGCACGTAGCCCAGTAAATGCTTCAAGCAGCACTACACCAAAACTGTACGTGTCTACTTGAGTGCTGAGTTTTTTAGAATGTAAGAATTCCGGTGGTAAATAAGGTTTGGTACCAAAAACTTTTGTTACTTCAACGGCTGAATTAATAGCATTTGGTCCTTCACGTGCCAAACCAAAATCACCAATTTTTGGATGTAAGCACTGATCGAGCAGTACATTCGCTGGTTTTATATCTCCATGTATGAGTGGCTTATCCCGGAATGTATGTAAATAATTGATACCTCTAAAAATAAAAACGGTTTAATAATAGGTTAAGGAAAGAGTAAAATATTCACTCACCTTGCAGTACCCAAACATATATTAATGCGTTGCTGCCAATTGAGTGGTGTAATCTTTTTCGAATTTAAGCGTTGTTCCAATGAACCCCCTTTCATAAGTTGATATACTAAACAAGGTTTTTCGCCTTTTATGCTATAGCCATACAATGGCAAAACATTATCATGACGACACGAATTTAAATATTTTAATTCATTGAGACTCTGTTGAATTTGCACTTTAACATTTTCACGTTCATTGGAACCTCGGTAATGTATTAATTTTATAGCAACATCTGTGTGTTTCCAATAACCGCGAAATACAGTACCAAAACCGCCTTTACCCAGAATGAATTGTTCGCTCCAATTATTTGTGGCTTCCGTAAGTTCATGATAGTTGATCTCTAGTATGGAACTGGCATACTCCTTAACATTACGCTCGCTTAAATAATTTGATTGTTGTTGCTCTTGTTGCTCGAGATGTCCATTTGAAGTTGAGTAGGCAGATGTGCTATTATTGTTATCACTTGTTTCTAAGTTATTCGAGTTGCTTACACCTGAGGAACTACTGCAGTTGAGAATCTTTTTGGAATGATCATTTGAATTTGTTCTATCTTGTGCCATAAGCACGCTTAAAACAGGTTGGCTGTTAGGTATCAGTATATGATATTTTCGCTCCACAAAATCCTTTAGTAAACGCATAGCTTGAAAAAGCTTTTGTCTAAAAAATTCAAACATTTATAAATACAAATTATGAGAGTTTTATACATATTAATAATAATAAAAAACCAAAATACAAAATACAATGATACAGTAAAGAGAAAAAAATCGATTCATTTAATATTTTTATATACATTTAAGTAACTACAGTCTGTAGTAGTCTATCAAACAATCATTAATATTATATTAAAAACTTCGTGTTACTTTTTATACTAAAAAACTTTTCTGCTAAGAATTCACTAATATTTCCAAAATTTAATTATTTGCTATAACGTTTATTTTATTTAGATTAAATTGCTCCAAAAAACCTAAAATTGATTATAATACTTTATTTAAATATATATGTATAATAAATATATATATTGCTACACACGTCATAGCATCTAATTTAGTATATTGTATAAATTCTATTTAAAAAAAATATACAATGCTATCAGCTTCAATTTCTTAATGATGTTTTGAGTGTGTGTTGATAGAGGTAATCGGTATTTGATGGTCTGAAGACCCAAGTCGCCTCGAACAATTTCATCTCGCTATCTATATATCATTTTAGCGAAACTTAAACCTGACCAAAAAATATATATATAAAGCGGATATAATAATGACTAATGTGGGAAAAAATTTGTAAAAATGTATATAATATTGATGTATAAAAATGTTTAAACGTATAAAATAAATAGGAAATAAGAAAGAAGTCTGAAAAATTTGTGTTCAGATTATTGAGGTACTATTTTCTTGCTTTACCCGGATTATAGAGATTACAAAGAAAATTTGTCCGAACTACTGCGATGTTTGGATGATTCAATTTCAGAATTATTGAGAGTTTACTGTACACATATATACAGTAAATATAATTCTCAGGTCTTATTCATCTTAAATTCTAATTTCTACGAAATCTACACATTCAATTTAAGTGAATAAAGTACTTAATTTATGACTGTGTATGTTTGATATAAAATTAATATTATATTAATAATATATTAATAATTAAATAACAATAATATATTAATATATTAAATATTATATTAATATATTAATAATAAAAGTTTAAATTTTCTTTTTATGTAAAAAATATTGAAATGTATTTTTGGGTTTCACCCCAAATCGTACTGTGGATCTGACAAATGTATTGTATTTTATAACGACCAATATGTTTTAACAATAATAACAGAGCTTCAAACAATTATTACAATATTCAGAGGAATTTGTTTTACAAAATTTTAATTAAACTAGATATTCCTCTTTTATAAGTATATTGTCTATATACTTATGTGTATTTGAATAATTTCTTAAGAAATTACTTTATGTGTTTTGTGAGTATATATATACATACATACATATTTAACTCGTCATACCTCTTTAAGATAACGAAGAGTTCAGTTACTGTATGATTATATTGTCCCCCCCAAATTTTGAGAAATTCATCAATAGGGGAATTTCCCAGTGTTTGTTGACGACGTATGCTCTATAAATATAAAATATAATTACAGAAAAAACCAACTATATTGCTCTTAATTTATATATTTATTTACCTGCATTTCAGCCGTTTTAAGACTTACGGCTGTGGCGAGTTGGTTCCAAACATTTAACTCATCCAAATGGTCGCACAGAAGTTGTCGCTGCGATGGTGGCAGTTCATAAATGTACATATTCTCCCTACCATGTCCACTGCTGCTGCTGCTGCTGACCAATGAATTTGACATTTGAACAATTATAGCAATAAAATTTTGGAATTTAATATAAAATGACTCATAAAATAATTTAATTTAATTTCAACGCATTTAGAGATATAAAACCACAAGAAAAACAAAAAAAAATTTTAACTCAATGATCTGCAACAAAACATTAAAAACAACTCAACACAAACAAATCAAATTCATTGCACTTAATTACGAGTTTAACTGGTGCGACAGCGAGAGTACAGGAAATTACGCAGCGTTGTTTAAAAAAGTATTGCTTTAAAAGGTAAATTATCAACAAATGAAACATTATACGGGTATTCAGCATGTATGTGCATCATTGCAAACTCAAATAATCGTGAACACACTTTGTGCATATTAGTCTTGAAAATATTTAGAACAGCTGATTTTTGTTTACGTATTTATTTGCTTGTAAAACATAACTCAGATTTGATATGCATAATTTCAACAAATGCAAAGAACAAGTGAAAAACAGAATACATTGACATTGTCTGACATTGATGCACGTAAAGTAAATAAAAAACAATTGCACAAAATCATTAAATTACAAAATAAAATCAAAACAAACTTAACGGTTTCGCTGAAGTATTGCCCAGCGAACAGTAAAAAAAGTAGTATCATTCACAATAGAGTCTGAAAATCAAATATGCAAGAGGTAATTGGTGTTGAAAATATGGTCTTGAATATTGTCTTGCAAATCAAGTGCAGAATTATAAGAAAACGAATTGTTTTTGTAAAATCAAATAAATTTGCACATGCAACGATGCACAGACATCTTGAATACCCCTTAAAGGAAAATTCAACTAATTAATAGAATAGAATATTTAAAGTAGGCGATAATAGATAGATATTTGTAAATTTCTTTTGATTTCGATGGCCATAAATGTATTAATCTAATATCGATTCCGATATCGATTATTGCTATATTATATTATAAATATTGATATTAATAATATTGATAAAAATATTTACTTTACTCGAATTTTTATAGCACAATTATGCACTCATAAAAATATTTTGTATGTATTATTAATAATAATAGTATGTCATGAAAAACTAGTGAAATTATTTTTTATTGTTATAAATAATGTTAATTTCACTCTTAAAATACTTATTCTAATTATAAGTTATAATATGCTATAATTTTGCTACATTTTTAGTTAAACAAAAGTAAATACTATTTTTTTAAGTTGCAAGGGAACTCTCAACGCAAGGCAAAACATCTGTTTGCTGACATAAGTTCAGTCACACAAATCAATTAAATTGAAATTTTATACACAAGCATATTTACATGGTGTATATAACAGTTGGTTTTGTATAATTACCGTGCACAGTGTGCAAACCACTTTTATTATACATGAAGATGCTACTTTGTGCGTTGCCATTTTTTGCATGCGGTAGAATAATACGTGGCTTTGGACGTGGTTCGAAAGAGTTGGGCATACCCACAGGTAACGATTACATTATATTTTTACCATTTTATCATTTAAAATAAAATTAAATGTAATTTATTTTTAGCAAATTATCCCCTCGAAGTTGTAAAATCTTTGCCTACAAGTTGTCAGAACGGCATTTATTATGGTTGGGCTAACGTAGATAACGGAGAGGTTTATAAAATGGTAATGAGTATAGGTTGGAATCCGTACTATGACAACAAGGAAAGGAGTATGGTAAGTTAAGCTTCCATAAATTAGGTTTCAATTAATGATATAGTCAATTAATTAAATGTTTTAAGTGTATATAATTGCATTTATCACATGCCTAGCGACCTTAATTGTGGTCGACGTAATAAAGAAAACTATTGTGTAATTACTGAAATTAATATGAAATTTGAACATTCAGATTGATTTGAAGTTCATTGGGTTGCACAGGAATGTGGTTGCAATCATTTCCTGCTGATGCTATCAGTTTAACTTTTGTACTTATTTAAAATAAATATAATATGTACATAAAATGCATATTATATTTTATCAAATTGCTACAGATTTGGAGATAGTGTTATATGTATGTTTTAATTTGAAAAGTATACACAACTGTTTTTGATTGATTATTTTAACGTAACGTATATTATAGATGATTAATATCTATCTGAATATGACTAAAACTAAGTTTCAAGTATCTTGTGAGTAATGAAAAATAATTAGAAATTCTTTTTTTCCGTAAAACAGCTTATCTTTAATAAATAATGAATGAGATAAAGAGATTTAAATCTGTTGAGTTCAATTATTATTTACATATATATTTATAAATTCATATTTTTAGGGTTGTCATGGGGTTTTAAAAATTTTTAATGCTTATACAATAGAAGATATATATATGCTCTTATATAGTAAGTTTTGGATTTTATATTTATTATTATTTTTTTTTTTCATTAAGTCGACATCCGCTAGCTTGTTTATCATTTTAATTGTAATTAATAAATTTTTTAAATACTAAAATTATTAGAATATTAATCTAGTCAATGTTAAGTTTTAATTTCCTTATTTATATAAATTATTTTCATATATTTTATATTTACTATTTGTTGAGTCTATCTAAATTTTTCCTGATCCTGAATCATTTTACATATATAGTTGTATACTTTTTCTTTAAATGCTTTTGTATTATTAAGTCCATTTTTAGTTTTGTATAGTTATGTATTTAGTTATGGTAATTTGTTAAAAACGGCTAAGGAAAAAGGTAGCTTTTGTATAAGAAATCGAATGAGGGAAAACATAACTATATATATTTTATCATTATTTATTCATCTAAAAATTTAGATGATTTTGATCTTACTCTTTTATTGATCTTTCTCTGTCATCACATATCCATTTCTGTGCAAAGTCGAATTAGTGTGCATATAGCAGATAGCGATTGATGTGTTTATCTTTACAATTAAATATTTTTGGTTCCGCATCTTTGGTTTGCAAATCCCTTTTACAAGCTTCGATGAATTTACAAAATTCAATTTAAAACTAATTCACTTTCTTAAAATATAGAATAATATTTCTATTTTTTTTAATATCAAATATTCAATAATATAATTAATAACATCAAATAATATCATTTACTATTATAATATGCTAAATATCTAATTTGAATATTTGAAACTAAACATCGACGAACTGTACATTTCATTGGTTTTTCTTTGGCTCCTTTATGTTTAATCTAAAGATTTGAATATATATATAAACAAAAATGAACATATATTTCACATTTTTTTAATTTTTCCAAATATATCAATATTAAACTTTCTATAAAACTTGAAACCGAGAAAATTGGCTGGAAATCGGTTTATATGATGAATAAATGAATGATGATGCATCCTAAACTGCAAACCTCGGGATAGATGTGAGATCTCTATATTTATATATACATTAATGTTTGTTTCAAAATCAACTAGATTTGAAAGTTTTCACTCTTGACGCAATAGTCTATATTCAAGAACTTGTGAGGCATCAAACTATGTCATAGCTACAATTTTAGGGACTGAGGACTTGTATTGAATTTACGATTTTTCCTTAATAAAATATTTTATTTAAAAATTAAAAATTATTTTCAATTATTATTTATAAATAATGTACTTTTACTGTACTCAACGTATTTCATTTTATTTTAAAATGTTTTTCGTCAGTATTTTGATTTCGTTGTTTAAGTATTTAGGTTTCTATGCCTTCACATAGGTTAGCTTCAATTAAAATCCCATCCTTTCTCAAACCACTCTTGTTCCCAAACAATCCTTTCCCGTTTCTAACTTCTGTGTATAATGTATATATATAACTCTTGTATATTTATTTGTAATTCTTTTCACGTTATCTGCTATATAGATCTCCACATGTTACCACTTCAACAATAACTTCGTAGATATATACACATGAATGTGACCAATAATAATAAAAAGAAATTTAACAATAAATTTTATAAAATTAATTTAATTCTCAATTTAGTATATGTTTTACTCTTCTTTTAATATAATCAAATTAATAAAAGAATTAATATATATATGAACAATGTAATTTATGATTATAAACAATATTTTTATCTGAAGAATGTCGTGTATTTCAATATTAACTTTGATTTTGATTTGTTTTATAATGATTTGACAATTTTTAAAAGTCCAAACGTCATAAATATTATCTTTTCTTATCAGAATATTTATATTACGCGTATTAATAGATTATGTATAAATGAAGGTCACATATAAACTTTCACTATACGTATTGCTCTCTCCATATGTACATATAATAACTACATATATTTTTTTTAGAATAATTATACATATATCCTTTGTTATTTCCAGGAAACACATATATTACATGATTTCAATTG
Organism: Teleopsis dalmanni; assembly: GCF_002237135.1. NCBI lineage: Eukaryota > Metazoa > Arthropoda > Insecta > Diptera > Diopsidae > Teleopsis > Teleopsis dalmanni. The sequence continues at coordinate 124,196,528 of NC_051847.1, forward strand.
TGATTTATATGACCGCATGCTTAAAGTATGTATAGTTGGTTACTTAAGGCCGGAGTCCAATTTTAAATCGATTGAAGACTTAATAGCAGCCATACAAAATGATATAAAAGAAGCTAATGAGTTATTGGAGTGCAGTGAAGAAAATATGAGTTTAAAAGATTCAAGTTATTTCAAAGCCAATGCAACCAACGGTGATGATAAAAAACATCTTTCAAATGGTCATACAGAGTCTAATGGTTCCTAATGTTTATGTTCAGAACACCTAGCTCCTTTACAGCTATTTTATTTATTTTACGTGATTTGATTTTTTTTATTTGCTTAATTTTACTACAATAATTTTACAGTAAGTATAGTTATTTTTTTTTTTTTTCGTAGTACAATTTTGCAAACTTAAGTGTTTATTTTACGAAGATATATCTAGAAAAGTATTTTGATCTTGCAATACATATCTGATATGTACTTAATTTTCGATATAATCATTTTTTTTTTGGTTTTATAAATAAACACTAAAAATATTAAGAAATACTAACATAATATACTTTTTATTTAACAATTTCTTTAAATTGTTTTAATTTACACATATACACTGTAATGAACAAAATGTACATTCGAATCAATTATGCTTAATGTATGCACATAAAATATAATGATATATGTATGTATAAGATGTTAAATATATATTTTATCGTTAATGTTTAAAAAATTATATTGCAATATAAATATTTATTTTAACCAATTGTTTAAATAAGTTTGGAAAAGAAGATATCGATTAACCATTCATTATGTTAATTATTCAAATGTATGTTAATTGCAAAAACTGTGCCATGTTATAAAGACTGAATGTTGGAATTCATCCAATAACTATAAAGAGCATTATATCTTGCGCGGCTGAGTTAGGACTTTTTGGTAAAGTTGTTGATTGTGATAAATAATAATAGTAATGGTTTTTGTCTATTATTAACGTGAAAAAGTTTTAGTTTTGGTTTTCATTTATATTCTAACTTTTGTTAGAACATCAAAGTTTCGAATCTTGCAAGCATTTCTCGATATTACATTCAAAAATCTTAGAACTTTAGCTAAATCAGTTCTGTTTGATATAGGTAATCGTCTAAAATCTATAAATTAACGAAGAAAACTAAGCTTTATGCGATTGTGATATTATCTTTCATTAAACTTGCCTTTCAAATGAGGAGTTATATGTAACAATCAAGCCCTCTCTCTCTATTACTATTATATTTTAAAAAATTATGGTCTAACACAATTTTATAAATTTTTTTACTATATGTTAATCGTCACATTTTTGACAACTTCTAATAAGATTATAACCAGGGCTTCGAACAGGAGTTTTTTCCGTTCCGGTTTAAAAGAAAAAAAATATATCGGTTTCCGTTCCTGCAAAAATATCGGTTTTTTTAGGTTTTTGGTTCGTTTCCGGTTCGAAATCCGATGTATATTGGTTCGGTTCCGCTTTTCGTTCGTTGTTTTTTTTGGTTCGGTTGCGGTTTGAGACCCTGATTATAACTATAAGTTAACAAACGAGTATCCTAACTCTACTTTCAAATGCATTACAAATTACAATATAGGGGCATGTATACAATTTCAAGTAATCTTTAATGTGTCTTTCATGTGGTTCCAGTCCGAGTTTAATGGATTGGGTCAGCATTTTTGTTTGTTAATGTTTAGAAAAATATTATTCAGTATTTTTTATACTAGGTGTAATCAATTTTTAAGATAGTCAAAAAGTTCTATTGGGCTTTTATGATAATATTAAATTACAGTATTATTTCCGAATGTAAAGTTGACAATATGATTGTACAAGTATCGGACTTAAATATGGCATACAGAAAATTATGTGAATGTTTTTTGTAATACGCCTATATGTATATATAAATGAATAAAATTAATCGTTATTTACACTTATAGTGTTAGTTTATAGAGAGGACTCTACGTTTAAGTTAAAATTTGATGCAAGTGGATGACGGATTTAATGAATAGGTCTGCAATGATGTATCTTATCAAAAGCAGGTATTAGAGAGTGATTTGTATGCTCAAATGTATATTTTATATATTTAATTAATATACTTCTTGTATAATTAATAATTCCGTAATTCCACCAAAACAATACTGTTGAGACCAAATGAGGTATTAATGATTAAGAAAATGGATGTGAATTTGTTGAAAGCTTCATGTTAAAAAGAGTAATTCATATTAATAATTATAAAGATTTAAATTAAGTTTCTACTTTAGGAAAGTATAATCATGAATTTTACATTATTACAAAAAGAAAATGTTTCAGTCATTGCATCCATCCAATAAGAACTATAGATGACTTGTTATAATATATAGCACAACAATATATAAAAGTATCATACTGATTTGATTAACATACATATGAATGACAAAAGGTAATTAGCTGTTGATTAAAGCAACTTTAACACCAATATTTTGTTTTGATAATTATATTCCAAATCATATCCATATTGTTTATATCATTTTCTTCACAGTTAAGTGTGGTGGTTCTAATATGCGTTCAAACTGTTATCGTATTCTTTGTAGTCTACCTTCTATAAATATTCATACTGTCATATCTTCTAGAGGGGACTGCATAATTTTTACTTTAAATGGGAACTGATTATTACCGTAAACTTTCATCATTACTTTATAGGCAATACATAATGTTACAAAATATAGTTCTTTCTGTACTAGTGCATTATAATCCTCTTGACTTGTTGTTTAAGAAGTAAATGATTATATTATATAATAATAATAATGTATATACGAAGAAAATAACAATACATATAATTATTAATATTTGGAACGGGCATATACTTTATTATTTATTTTATTTTTTTTTATATTTTAATTAAATTTTTCAAAATTTTTAATTATATAAATTATTTAGATATCTTTTTTATTTAGGTGCTTGTGTGTATAAATATATTCCATAGTCATTAATTGAAAACTTAATTATAAATATATATTATATATATACTTAATATTATATACTTATTATATTATACTTAATATTGTAAAAATTCAAACCTGAAGTCAGTGCTATATTTCACTACGTTAAAATTATTTTATATAATTTTTAAATATTTTTCAAAAGATATACATATAATTATAATATTTTATTTATGGATCATAAACTATTTAAATAACATCTAAACTTTTATATTAAATATTACAGAGATATATGTTTCCTAATCGTGTCTTCAAGCTTTTTATTTGAATATAAATATTTATATACATCTGCTCCCCGCTAGTCCAAATTTCCGGCAGTTCAGATTTTATCGTTATCTAAACAAATTAAAAATACAATATGCAATATATTTATTATGTGCCTTGTATAATCCAGATCGATCATTGATTCACTAATCCGGATGTCATGTTGTAAACATCTCTTCGCGATAGTTTAGTGAAATCAGACACATTTATAGGTTATGTGCATACCTATATACTATGTTTGATATTTGCTTATACAATTTATTTCGCTTTTTATCATTTGGGTTAGTTTATCAAGTGTGAATTATTTTTCTGTTTTTATTTAGTTACCGTTGTTAAAATAAATATATTAGAGTTTATATTCATAAGGTTCTCAAAATCCGTTTTGGCTCCCAATTTGAATGGATTTGGATTAGTGGGGTTCTGCTCTATAATAAAGTTTTCCACCATTATGTTGTTTGAATATACTCAATTCGAACTCAAACATTTGGATCGAACATGTTCGAAACTATTATGCTTTGTTCAAACAAATGCTCAAACACAATATGCTGTTCCATACGTTTAAGCGGCTTGCTGTATTCGAGCACAAACATCATACTTTAAATGTTCAAAATGTTCGAAGCTTTATTATTTGAATATTTCAAATAATATGAAACTCACATTTATACAGCTAATAATTTTAAAAGAAGCATAAATAATAATATTAATATATAATAAAATTAGTAATGACATTAATAGAGATACATTATTTCCAGAAATCTATTAATTACAATAGTTTTTATGAAGTAAAATAGTCACTGCCGTCATAAGTGACGATAAAATCAAATGGAATATAATAATATCAATAAATAATAATAGAAAAAAACAAAATTCAATAAAATTTTTTAAACAAAAATGACACAAACCACACTTAGATTTTATATTTAATTAATCACTAACATTTTTTGAAATTGTGTTTGTATGGGGCGATGACTTATCGATATGCCGATCTTGCTGTCAGTAATTAGCTAAACTATCATCGCTACAGCACGAGCACACCGCTCAGTGTTGTTATTGGGTTCGCAACCACTGCTTGGGTGAGATCGCACGCGCGGGCTGTTTGCTATAAAAAGACCAGAAAGGCAGTTGCGTAAATCGAAGTGAGTTTTAATTAAATGTTGGCATAATTTGCAAATATTTTATTGTTGGAAAATCATAGCAGATCAGTACAATGGCTGCAGCAAACTTAAATCTTGATGAATTGAGTTTAGATGAAAATAACGCAAATGATTCTAACACTGACTGCAGTGAAAATGTTGAAGAAAATGTTGACAGACAAATTGCGCCATCGCCCACAGAACAACAATTGTCTGTTGCAGACCTTGAAAAGCCAGAGGCCTTAACTGGCTTAACGCATGAGTGCGGTGTTTTCGGTGCAATTGCTTGTGGCGATTGGCCTACGCAAATTGATATTGCACATGTAATCTGTCTGGGTTTAGTGGCCTTACAACATCGAGGACAAGAGTCTGCAGGTATTGTTACCAGCGAGGGCAAGTCTTCAAGAAACTTCAATGTACACAAAGGGATGGGCATGATAAGCAATGTTTTCAGTGATGATTCAATGAAAAAATTAAAAGGTAACCTTGGTATAGGTCACACACGCTATTCGACATCTGCCGCTTCAGAAGTTGTTAATTGTCAGCCGTTTGTGGTGCACACCTTGCATGGAGCAATGGCTGTTGCACATAATGGTGAGTTACTAAATTGTGAATCATTACGTCGTGAAGTATTAGGTCGCGGTGTGGGTCTCTCTACCGTTAGTGATAGTGAGTTAATAACCCAGTCATTATGTTGTACACCTGAGGGTGTATCGGAGGCTGATGGGCCGGACTGGCCAGCACGTATAAGGCACTTTATGCAACTAGCACCGCTCTCATATTCGTTGGTGATAATGCTAAAAGATAAAATTTATGCAGCGCGTGATACTTATGGTAATCGGCCTTTATGTTTGGGTAAGATCGTGCCATTGAATATAGGCGAATTGAATAAGGAAGACGCACCAGCTGATGGTTGGGTGGTGTCCAGCGAAAGCTGTGGTTTTCTGTCAATTGGTGCACGGTATGTGCGCGAAGTAGAACCTGGAGAAATTGTAGAGCTCACTCGAAATGGCTTTCGTACTATCGACATAGTTGAAAGGCCAGATCACAAAAAGATTGCTTTTTGTATCTTTGAATATGTGTATTTTGCACGCGGAGATTCTATATTCGAAGGACAAATGGTTTACACTGTACGTATGCAATGTGGACGTGAATTAGCTAGAGAGGCACCGGTGCGGGCTGATATAGTAAGTTCTGTGCCTGAATCGGGCACAGCCGCAGCACACGGTTATGCAAGAGAATCAGGTTTACATTTTGCAGAAGTTTTGTGTAAGAATCGTTATGTTGGGCGTACATTTATACAACCTTCAACACGCCTACGGCAGTTGGGTGTAGCCAAAAAGTTCGGTGCACTCTCTGAAAATGTTGCTGGAAAACGTTTAGTGCTTATTGATGACTCAATAGTTCGAGGTAATACGATTGGACCTATTATACGATTATTACGTGATGCTGGGGCGTTAGAAGTACACATCAGAATTGCAAGCCCTCCCTTACAATATCCTTGCTATATGGGCATAAACATACCAACGCGGGAGGAGCTCATAGCAAGTAAATTAAATGCAGAACAACTAGCTAGGCACGTAGGCGCTGACAGTTTGGCTTATCTAAGTGTAGAGGGCTTAGTTAAAGCAGTAAAACTGAACCGACAAGCATTGAATCCAAGCAAAACTGGTTACTGTACAGCTTGCCTAACCGGACAATATCCAGTTTCATTGCCAGATGAATTAAGTTGGTGAAGCGGTCAACTTTATTATGTGTTGAAACAATTGCATTTTGAAAGTAGCGCAAAATATTTTGTAGTTAATTATATTTAACAAAAGTAATAATTAAGTTGCAATTTTATAATTTCATTATAATAAAATTGCAAATTTATTCGAGATGTAATTTTGCACTTGTTGCAAAATAAAATTTTGCAATTAAGAGGAAGCTTCGATGAAAACAACAGCTTTTAATTAAGTATCCTACTGTAAGAAGTAGCAAAACCATTAATTGTTTTAACCTATCTATTATTATTATATTATTACTATACTATATATTTGATTATAAATTCTAATTGAAATGCATTTAAACAGAGACTATTAATCTAGATACACTGCAAGAGTATTCCATAACACAAAAAGTACAAGTTCAGCATTGATTCTAATTAATCACAATCTCAATAATATATTAAAATTAGATCTGTATTGATTATCTATTAATTATTAATTATTATAGCACAGTAAAATAATAAAGCTTCATGAAACATCATAAATTCCCCATAAGTGGACCATACAACTTCTACTCTATTGTTAAAAAATTCTTGTATATTTCTAAAATAAATACTACAGAAAATTAATGACAACATTTAGTGCTTTAAGAATCAGAATGAATATACAAAAATGTTTTGTATTACAATAGTTTATTTTGCAAACATATATATATATGCTTTACAATATTTATATAAAAAAAAAATTTTCTTTAAATTATAAATTTAAGTATATTTTACTATATAAATCAATAAAAATAATTACTAATTATTTTCCAACATCTTTTCAAAACTTTTAATTTGCATTTCCTTTTCGATAATTTGGCTCAATAAATTCTCAACTGTTTCACTCATGCGTTGCTTTAGAGTTTGATTTTGTATCGCAGCGATTTCTTGAGATTTTTGAGCCTTCAACATCTTCAAGTCATTGATTTGTCCTTGTAACTCATTGATTTTGCGTCGTATTTGATGAGTTTCGATTTGTGGTATATCATTTGAAAAGTCATCATCATAATCGTTACGTTTCTGTTCCTCATAATAACCACTTGGAGCAGCTAAATTAGAACTAGAGCCATCAAATTTGCTACTCATGTCAACTAAATTAGGTTTTGGACTTCCTCCAAACATGCTTCTATTAAATTCAGTTGGTTGTTGTTTGGAATTGCTTGAGCTGTCAGCAACTATTGTGCCAGCACCACCAACACTAGCTGAAAAGTCTGACGTATGCGTATCGTCTGCTGATAAACGTGAACTATATTCCATTTCAACATTGCGTTCTTCATCTTCAGAAGATGAAAGTTCTTCTCCAAAAATATCATGTTCACCAACTCCGCCAATTGCTGCACTACTAGAAGGCACATCATCATCGTCTGATTCTACATTTATATTCTTCTGTGTCGCCGAATCATTAAGTGTTTTTTCACCGTCGTTGAGTGTATCATTAAATTCTTCTTCGCCCTCATTATATTCTTTCGAGCTTTGATCTAATGCTGGTTTATCAAGTTCTTCGTTAATTATCTCGTATTCTACTTTAACTGCATCATTATCAATGCGTAGTAAATGTTTCACTTCCTTTTCAATTTCTGGTGCTTCCACATTTTTCTTTTTCAGAGTTTTACGGAAGCGGCGTTTACGTATATTTTTGCATGGTGGTGTTATACCATGTGGCCATAAATACTTTTTGTCAACCTTGTTTGGATCCTTCTTTTTTGCTTTATTTGGTGATTCTTTTTCGGAATCTAAAGCATCCGGTTCCTCCTTACAAATCATCTAAGATAAAAATTTTAATTTACATATAATTGTTATTTAAAGTCACTGATTCAAACTTAAAACTATAATAGCTTACCATTTGGCATATATCTGCTGTTTTATAGAAGCTTTTATTGTCAATAGTTTTAAGACATTCAAGTACAGTTGGTAGGTCTACAACTTTTGAATGCAAGTGCCATTGATCAAAAGTTACTTCGCCATAACGTAAGTCATTGTCCATCTTGATCGTCATACGATCTTTAAGATTACCATTTTGGAGTGCCTCAATCAAGGCTTTTGCAGGTTCCTGTAATGAAAATACAAATTTATTTATTGCATTAATTGGTGAACTTAAAATAAAAAAGGCTCTGAGCAATTTACACCTACTTTATTACCCTAAAAATTGATTCCCAAAAACAAAAAGAATATCAGATGAACTTTTGTGCTTAAACGTATAAGAGAATTTTTTTCAATTCAGGCCGTTATAAGTTCAAAACAAAAGAATAAATTGGGAAAAATTTACTATTACAAATTTACTATTAATTACGAGAAAGTTAGATTAAAGTTTATTTTTTAGCATTGGAACAAATTAAGTTTAATTTTCACGTCAGTTGTGACGACAGTGACTATTTTTTAAAAGAAACTATTGCATTTAATAGAAAGGTTCCGAACAGTAGTAGTTGCAAATCACTACTGCTCGAAGTATTGAATGTAATAGGAAGGTTCCGAAAAGCAGTCAATTGCAACTACTGTTCGAAATCTTTCTATTAAGTAAAATAATCACTCTTGTTGTAACTTATTTTGAAATCAAATTTAATATAGAATTATAATGGATATAAACATAAAAAAATATATTCAATTTTCAGTCTCGTTTGTACGAATCGTAGAGTGACATTGGCACCACTTTCTTCGTATTACGTTTCTAGATTATGTTCTATGCACAAGAAATAATAATATAAAAACATGCAATAGCAAAACTTGCCTCTACAAAAGAATAGTAATAAAACTTAACAAATAAAAATAACTATAATTAATTTAATTATTCTACAGCTGGTTTATGATTTCGTTCTAATAAAACACAGCAGGTAAAATTACCAATGAAATTTCAAACAGCAAATGAACAAAACTTTAAGTTCGAACATACAAGTCAAGTACCGCTTTGGGTCAGTTGGCTAATGAACACAGTTGGCAAGATACAAACTCAACTCTTAGCGAGGTCTCAAAAAATTATTTACGTATTAATAAATACAAGAAAAATTTTCAAAGACTATTGATAATGGGTATTTGGCAATACTCGAAGCAGCTGTATAGTCAGCCAAAAATTTAATTAAATAAAAACAAGAAACTAATAATATTTTGTCTCACTCTACAAAATAGGATGAAAACCTTATAATATCCTTTTACGGTGGAGAATAGTTTTTCTTTTTTAATGTCTGCTTAACGGCGGTAAATAAAACTTTTGGTACATCCTACATTGGTTGGTTGAAGTGTTGACTCCATGAATTTAACAAGTGCTTTCACACTATTTTGTTGTTCCCTTCTAATATCCAATTGATTATTTGGCTGTGTAAGACAAGTCGTTCAGATCCAGTCCAAAATTCATTAATGTTTATTTTCGCTATATATCTAGCATTATTGAAAAACCGTTTAGGTAAAGGGGATAATTATGTCTTAAAAAAATAAAACAATTGCCTTTCTTTTGTCTGGTCGGGACTATAACTGTAAATATTCTAATGAATTCTCATTAAAGCTATCTGCTGTCAAAAAGCCATTATCCTTCTGTTCCATCCTCTCAGAAGAAAACGAAAATAGTTTTTTTTTTAGGGTTGCGACTGGGACGGTAAATATTCTGACGGATTCCCATTGTAGTCGTTTTTACCTCCAGAGACCAAAAACAAGTAATGACTACTATTAGTTCAGAAGCATTATTTATTTACCGGCAATAAGGTTTCCTTAAAATTATATGTTAGCCAAAAAGACCTACTATTATTTATTATTGAACACTTTTTCTATATATTTATTTAACTGTATTTTAAGTTAATTTTTCGTTTATTAAGTTAATTCTGCAAGTCTTCTCGCATACAAGATTATTTTTTCTTATACCACCGGGTATTTATTTGTCATCATATTCTGATTCACAACTGAATCAGATTAGGAAACACTGTTCCATTCTCTAGTATGGAATGGTTAGGATCTCATTACTCTGTTTCATTAATCAAGAAATTGAGATAGATGAGTCTAGGGTCTAAATTGTTGCTTGATATTTGACATAATAGCGTTTTAGTTTTTGATAATGAAGTCTGCATTTAGTATCTTGTATACCGGGACTATTTTTCTAATATGACGGGCAATTGCTGTTCGCCCCACCTCTTCGACATTTTAAATAGAAATAGTAGAATTAAATGCAATTACATACATGAAGAGTATAGAATACATTTTAAAATATTTTGTGAGTTAGATGTGGTTCTTCTTTATACAAAAGTTTTTTTAATAATATGTAAGTGTTTTATGATGTAATATATATTTAGCACAAATCGTGGATGATTTGAAATAACAAGAAGACAAAACATTTGAAATTATCTTCACAACTGATAAATCAGTATGAAATTAGAAAGCAACAGACCGGGGTTTGTATTATAACAAGATATTAAGATCGGCAGTCTAATTAAAAGAAACTGTTGATACAGACCAAAAAATCATTAAATTGCAAATCCACAAAAATAGTATCATTATTTACGCACAATACACTGCAGACCTATTTCGTATCTGTAGTCTGAATCTTGAAGCTGAGATACCGATATTACACACCAACTACTAGGATTACTAACTACATTAAAATTTTATTATTTATTACCTCTGGCAATCTTAAAATAAATTGATTTTCAAGTTCAACGCCATCATCTCGTGGTTTTTCACTCTTGTTTTTATCAAACTTTTTCTCAATCATTTTCGAATAAAATCACTTCCAGAAATTTTTGTTTACGACTTTTAATGAAATTTTAAGAATATTACTGACATATGAAACAGTGTTGATAAACGTTAAAAATGATTTATTTATTGTGTAAAAATTTCTATCACTTTTATTATAATCAAAATACACCATATATTTTGAACTACCATTATAAGTCTAAAACGCAAAAAAAGTTATGATCACCAAACGAAATGCATGAAGAAGGCTATTTCATATATATATTCCACATATTAATATATAAACTATATCCTGCAAAAATTACATTTTCGAGAAAAGTAATTGTATAGAAAAAACAACCAGGTCATATGTGAATTCATATTCATATCGCATATAGATAATATATAAATTAAACCCGCGTGATTTAATTTCGTTTTTAAAGAAACTTTATTATTCCTTAAATTCCCAAATTATGCCAAACGAAATTGTCGAAAATGGTGATAAGAATATCTTTATTCAACAGAAGTTAGTGAGCAAACAATTCCCACTAAAACTGGCAATTTGCAGTTGATTCCATCAGAATAAATTATATTTGAGTCCCACTTATGAGGCGTCATATGACGATATGCGATGCACTGAGGTGCTACATATGAGCATATTCATTATACTGGTCATGTCTCCACATATTTTTCTAGTCTGCTATATATGGTATGTATTGTAATATCGCTCTTTGTAAATGTTATACCATCAAATTAACAGCAGATTTGTTATCATTTAGTATTTGTGGATTTTTTTTAAATTTCATAGAATAATTTTTACCTTTTTCTTATTTTTGTGAGTCAATCAATGCTCCAATGTAAAATAAGCAAAGTTTGCGCAGATACAAAGCATATCGAGGATAATGCGATAAAACTGCAACAACAACAATATAATAATAACTATCGGAGACGTGGAATTGGGGACATCAAATTAATATCGTTAAAAAGAACAAGAAACCCGCTTTTTTTATTCTTAGACTTATCAAACTTTTTTAGAATATTTTTATAAGGTTTTTGAAATAAAAATGTCACATATTGCTGCCTATTTGTCGAGTTAAGTACATTACTTTGAAAATAGCATTGAAATGACAAACGTAAACGGTTATCACAAACCCAAGCTAAATTATTTTCTACCCATCATCAGCCACGGCATGATCTTTAACAAATTAAAATTCAATTATTAAAACTCTTCATTATTGTGGCATTATTGTTGCCATAACAAAATAGATTGCATAAAAAATACAACTATAAATTTGAACTCACAATCTAAATTAATAATTTTAATATTCTAATTAATTTTAATTTTGCTTAATTTTTTTTATCTCAAGCGATTATACTGCCATCTATATGTGGGTTTTGTATAAAGAAATAAATAGATAACAAAATTTTGACAATCATACGACATAAATGATTTTCATTTCAACCCCGTCTAATGCCGTGTTCATCATGTTCTAATTAAAATTAAGTGAATAATTTAAAATCTTTAATTAAATTAGGTGTTATATTGTAATAATTGTATTAACAAGAGTATAAATAAAGGTATAGAAAACGAAAATGACAATGAAGTGCATCTTATTAGTCGCTGTAGTTGCGGCTGTTTTACTCAATTTAACCACTGCACTTTATGAGGATCAAATAAAGAAATTTGACTGGTAAGTTGGGGTTAAGGTACACGTATTGAATTAATTAAATTTATATTAATTTTTTATGCAGGCGTAGCATCAATATAGGTGCATTGGAATCTGCACACTTAGATTTAAATTCATTTCAACCACGTTTATTGGTTACCACACGTGAAAATGTAGTTGCCTCACTTTGTCCGAAAACTGGTGAGATTTTATGGCGGCAAGTACTTGAAAAACTTCCACGGGGTAGTTTAAAATTGCTACAAGTTACTGCAGCTAGTGGCGACAGTAGTAATACTGCTGCAGCACGTGCAAATTCTAATCATGGCTTCGATATGTTAACGGTGCAAGGACATGCACCAGCAATAGTACGCGGCTGGAACGCAAACTCTGCACACCTTGAATGGGAATGGTCTCTAATGCCTTTACAACCAGATCGTGCAGAGACTGCTTATTGGTTTTATCAAAAGGCTTTATTATACCATGTTGTGCCTGTGTGGAACAGTCACTTGGAAGTGACACAGTATTTTGCTACCAGTGGACATCCTACAGGAACTACTAATAAAATTAGTGCTGCTTGGATAACTAAAGAGCAGTGCACAAGTAGTGGTGTTTTTTACACTTGTACTAGCGGTGATAAGTTAATTAGTATTGATCTAACAGCAGCACAACCTAAAGTTTTAACTAAAACATTACCTGTTCAGCCATTTAGTGCTATACAACCTTTGAAAGTAATTGCAAATAACTGTAAAAGTTTTGATTGTTAAAAAATATTGATTATTAACTTTTTTATTTTCAGGAAATGAATGGAGTTTATGTTGTGGATAGAAAATTATACAGTGTTAATGATGAAGTGAAAATATGTGAGGACCTGGTAAGCAATAGTTATGCTGTGGGCACTTACAACAAGAGACGTGTTATAGCTCAAGCTGATATTGTGGACAATGTTAGTTTTTAAATACTTTCAATATACAGATATATAATTTTAATATTTAAAATATATTGATTTGTAGTTCTTAAACATTCAAGTTAACTATGCGGATAATTGCGAAAAAATTGAAGAATTAACTAATCGTGTTCCATACGAGCATAATTATGGCGTCCCAATATTGAGTACTTTAGATTGCAAACTGAAACGTCAGAATGACGGCAAGAGTTGTCTTTACATTTTGGAAACAAGTGCGGATATGATTTTAGCGGTACAGCAGAATAAAATACGCTGGTCGAGAGAAGAAGCCTTAGCAAATGTGGTAGCTGCAGATTTCATAGACTTACCATTGACTGATACAGAGGGTACACTTGAAAATGAGTTGAAAGGGAAATCTGGTAAGTAATCTTTTTGTAATTTCTTGGTAATGGGCTTTTCACTACATTCTTTCTTATTAATCTATTTAAATTTGTTTTCACTTATTAACAATAAAAGAGGATTCAAAAGGAATTGAGAGTGAGTGTAACAATCATTTTAACAAAGCATGTACTAAAATTTATTTGTATTTGTATTTGTATGCATTCATTTCGGTGTTTATAAGTCTTATATATTATAATTTAAACAATTGCATGTGTTTTAAAATATTACTTTATTATTTTTGAAGTGTTATTTTAATCGAAAATGATAAGTAATAATAAATTTTGGAATGTATAATCACAGGTGATATATTGAGCGCTTTCTTATTGCGAATTTCCACACAAATCTTACAAATAAAGAGCATCTTTTTACATGTAATTGGTTTGGCACCACCACCAAGCGCCACACAAAAAGCAGGCTTAGTACGTGATTCATTTGGCTTACACAAAATGTTGGTTCTGTTGACGAAGAGTGGAAAAGTTTTTGGAATTGATAATATTAGTGGCAAACATCATTGGCAGCAGTTCTTACCAAATGTTGGCAACTTTGAGAATGGGGAAAAAATGCGCTTACTCGTGCAACGTACTTCGAAACATTTTCCTTTACAACCATTATGTACTATTGTGGCTAAAGAAAAGGTTTGTTAATATAGTTATGAATGGTCTTTGATTTTAATTCCACCATGAATTTTTTTTTTTTTGTATAGAATACAGGCAATGGTTTACTTTTCCGTTTTAATCCAATTACTGGTCAGCATGCAGAAGGTGGCATACTTAAACTTGATTATAAAATAAAGCAGTTAAGCTTATTAGCTGAAACAGAAACTGATTACATTAAGGGTATACTAACAATTTCTGCAGATGATGGAATATATGTTTATCCCGAAAGTGTCAAAAATAAGGTAATAACATTAAGATTTAAAATTAGAGAGAGTTTAATGAGGCTTTGCAGATTGTTTATTATAATTTATGACTAATTTATATTTAAAAATAACCAGTTAATAACAGTTATTTTCCAATATTAAATATTTAAAAATATAAAGATTAAAAAAATTGAAAAAATAATTTTATAATACTTATATATATATAACTTTAATTTCAGGCTCATGGTATGTACATGTTCACAGCAGATAAGAATACAGCAGTCCTGAAGGGTTACTATATAACATACGAACAAGGTGTAAGTAGACATTAAAGCATTTTCATGCTCTGTATATTCACATGTACAAATAATTATATTCAATATCAAAATTGGGATTGTCATCATTATTCAGTCGTTATCGTTTTGCTATATATCACTCTAGTACACAACTACTATCACAGAAATATGCTTTTTTATGCCCTAGAGCATTTCATTAAAGAGTCTTCTAACCAACAACAATATATTTTGGTTTTACAATATATTTTGTTGTTCTGTCGAACTCAAATTACCAAAACGTACTAAACTGGTTACATTAAGATCCAAAAAATATGGAAAAAAGTGAGAAATCATCAATCTCTCTTTTTCTCTCTATCCAATCTTCTCAGACTCATTAAGGAAGTTTTCTTAGCTTTGGGTTTTCGGGTTAAAAAAGTCTATTTTGTTTCGCGGTTTTCAATATTTTTTGGACACGGATCACTGCTTAAGTGGGAGCTGCCTTGCTTGATCTTAACTTAAACTGTAAAAATCTCAGTAGAATATAATCTATAATAACAAAAATAGAAAGAATGAAAATAAAAGTGTAATGAACCGCTGAGTTTGTTAATGCTTATGGTAACATTTTTATTGATCAACAATTTCATTTGTACTTAAAAAGTTTAGTAAAAAGAAAAGAAAATATTATAAGGACTTAAATCTTGCATGTGAAAGTCTATATTTGAAGTCACAGTATACATAAAAAATAGATACTTGTCATCCTTGTCTGCTTTAAATATACATATTTATTTAATAAATAATTAAATGTCAATGTATATAAAATATCAAATTAAATTAATATAATAAATTTCACTTTACTTTAAATAGATACTAAAGAGCACCACTATTTGGAATGCTCGCTTGGGTGGTCATAATAATGATCACAAAATCATAGCCGTTGCTACGAAAAATCCAATTGAACGGGTACATTCACAAGGACGTGTTTTGGGCGATCGGTCTGTGCTCTACAAATACATAAATCCAAATTTGGTAGCAGTTGTTACACAAGCACCCGACAGTATACATAAATGTAATTATACTTTTTGCTATAAATGTTATCCCGTCAGATAATGATAATGATAATAAATTGATTTTTCTCACAGTTATTTTAAATGTATATCTGATTGATGTTGTATCTGGATCGGTTGTGTTCTCACTGACACATCGTAAAGTACGCGGCCCATTGCATATCATACACTCAGAAAACTGGTTGGCCTATTCATATTACAATGACAAAGTGCGACGCACTGAAATAAGTAAGTAGTTTTATACAAACTTACATTTGGAAGTTGATTTTAATCACATACTATACGAATATTATTCGTTTCTCTTATTTTTAAGTTTTTATAAATATATAACTATAATATATACATTTTTAATATTTAGTATAAAAAATTAGTAATTAATGAAGTTCTTAGTTTTAGTGAGTTTTTTATTCCAAATATTCAAAGGAAATTGAACTTTGGTACTTAATTTTAAAGCTAATTTTCAAAAAGTTATTACCAAATCCGTATATATATATTTTTTAGATTTAACTCGTCTAGCATACATATTTTATTTAATTTTTTTTATTCCACAGCTACCATGGAACTTTACGAAGGCAAGACTCAAGCTAATAGTAGTGTGTGGAGTTCACTTAATGCACCACTCATGCCATTGGTGGAGCGACAATCATATATTCTACCTACAACAGTGGAAGCGATGCAGGAAACAATAACTGAGCGTGGCATTACCAGTAAACATGTATTGAGTAAGTTCAAATTCATTCAAATAATTTATAAGAATTGATAACTATTCTAACTATTAACTATTTTGATAGTCGGTATATCTAGTGGTGCTATAGTAGAAATGCCATGGGCATTATTAGATCCACGCAGACCAATATCATCTACCACTCAGGGACGTGAAGAGGGTGCGATTCCATATATACCTGAATTGCCAATACCAAATGAAAATATGATCAATTATAATCAGACCATAGCACGTTTGAATACCATCTATACTTCGCCAAGTGGTTTGGAGAGTACTTGCTTGGTAGCTGCTACAGGTTTAGGTATGTTGATATTATATTTAAAAAAGAAATAATAATAATGATTGTTATTTAATTATTATTTCCAGATATATTTGTTACACGCATCACACCATCGAAGACTTTTGATATTTTAAAAGATGATTTTGATTACATACTTATAACGACTGTATTAGTAGCTTTAATTGTTGGTTCCATAGTGGTACGTCAATTATCTTCAAGGAAGTTGATAAAACAGGCTTGGAAGTAATGTATCAGCTAGTCTTCAGTCAAATCATCTACTACTAACAAAAATAAGAAACAGCATTACATTATATTATTTTAATAAGTAACTAGTAAATTATATAAATTTAGCAAATTTATGCAATGCGCAAAGATCATACATACCTACGTTTTTAGAAGGTGTGATTAAGTCGTTAATTTAAAGTTAAAATTAAAATTTTTTTCATATATTTATTGTGTGTAAACAATATGTTTTTTTAAATGTGCATTTTCAATTTGTAAATAATAAAATTGTGGAAAAATGGATAAAAATTAAAGCAAAGCGTGTTTTTATACGTGATTTCACAGTACCATTACAGCGAAAATTTTCGCAACAGATACTATCTGTTTGCCAATTTTTATCATTAAGAATGTTTTGCAGAGACCGAAAGAAATGGTAGTTAGACAGTGCAAGATCTGGGCTATACGGTGGACGCATAAAAATTTCTCAATTCATTTCCGTCAATTTGTTCTGAGATATCAAAGATGTATGTGGCCTGTCATTAACAGGATGAAGCACAAACTCTTTTCTGTTGGTTAATTCTGATCGCTTTTCGTTGATTGTGTTTTTTAATCAGTTGTGTTGTGAGCAGTTAAAGACTGTTCGTAATAGACAATTTCCTTCCAATCTTACCAACCACATAACCTTGTTTGCCGTTAATCCATGAAGTCGTTTGTGGAAGTCGCCAGCCTTTGATCATGATCGTTTCCCTTTGATATTCTCGCATCATAAAGCATCATATAGAGTATTTTTTACATATTTCAGTTACTTTCAAATCAATATAAGTTTTTACACGAGTGACGAATTACATAACTGTCTTTACAAAGTAATGTAGCCTCAAATCTCACATTTTAAACGCATGCTCGGTTGACATAATCGGATTAGTGTTCCAGATATATGGGTACCAACATTATCTAGAGACAAAAAACGCACACTTTTTATATCATCCAATATAATTATTTTGTATACATAATTTTTCGAATTCTTGAAATTTATTTCGCATCTTCATCAGGACATGATACGTATTACTATTTTATGATGCAACAGATAAAGAAGTTTAACTTCACACAATTAATTTATTTTTGTCCCAAAATAGTTTTCTAAATAAATAAAACATCAACTAATGTTATTATATCGAGAACATCAATATTGATAACTGATGTTTGGAGATACATATTATCATAAATTTTCTAAGTCAAATATAAATATTGCGAGGATGTATTTATGATGTATTTGTAACTAGTGAGTCTATTTTTTTCTAAAATTAATTTTAGTAAATATGGTATATCTCCTTATAATAACTAATTTATAAAATTATGTGTTTCTATTCGAATCATAATGCTAGATATACTACTTCCGAAATCCCTGTTCCTCCCTACAATGTTAAGCAGATTTTTTTTTGCAGATTATTGTTTTACCTACGCTAGGTCTGGTTGTCCACGCCAGATCAGTAATGACCTTAACTCCCTCGCCAGGTATCACAATACTTGAAAAATTAAACTTAACCAATCAAAAATCTCGGTAATTTCCTTTTGTGACAAATTGTGACATTTTCCTAACTCCGCTATATAATACATGTATAAATCTTCCAACATTAAGCGTTTTATTATCCCTACTCGAAGATACTTCACCAGGTGTCGTAAGTTCCCTCCGATATTATTCATCTAGCTCGCTTTACCATCGACGTTTCTGGGCCTTTGGACGATCTCGCTCTAAATCGTGGTTACAACAACGCCTCACACAGAATTTCCTCTTAATCAGTGATTACTACTTAGTAAAAATTTGTTCCCTTCTTCCTCGCAATTGCTTTCAATTTTGGCTATATTTCTTAGACATATTTTTTGTCCCAAAACTAAGACAACAGTATTGAGTTGTCTTAATGTCTGCCTTCTGTATTCTAATGGGCATTCCAGGGTTCAAGTCTCACATTGTGGCTTTCGAATATTTATTTTGAAAAATAGACTATGTCTAATATATTACAAGTTAATATCAACTTGAACCTTTTTCTTGAGAAAAATTTATTTGAACAAATAATTTAAATTGATTTGTTCAAATAAATGATTAATTTTATTATTTATTTTAAATGTGGATGAAAAAACATATTTAGAGCGTGATTCTTTGAAGGATCAATTTCGATATTAAAACACATAAATTTTGTTTTAAAATTTTCTTAATAAAGAAACCACTAAAATATTTACACTCTAAGATTCTTGAAGCAGGAAAAAATTTCACAGTTGCTTCATTTATAATAATTTATTTATAATAATTTATAATAATTTGTGCCCTAATCAAGATATTTACTTTGTGTTAATATAATATAAACTACCTAGTAGGTGTTAAAATAAAAAAATTAAAAGAAAAATAAATAAATGTCTATCAACAATATATTTTGTTTATGTTGGAATATGTATAAGAGGACATATATAGTGTAAAATGATTTTATATATGACAAAAAGCTATAAAAATAATGCAAATACTTGAAAAATCTTTAATTGAACCAAAAACGGTTGATTTTTTTGAAAACTAAAGTGAGAATTCAACCAATTTATTTATTTTTATTGTGTTTTATTCTATTTATTGTATATTTGATATTATTAATATAAGTAGTTATATAAAGTTGTAATTTTTTAAAATTTTTAATTTTTAAGATCATCTTCAGCAGCATATGTAATATTTTAAACAAACACATAACTTAAATTTGCTGTATCTATCACTTTAGGTTTATTACACTTATTGCGCTCTGTTTATATATGAAGCGCTCTCTTTACGCCATCAACGCACAGCTGATTTAAACACATTCCTCTAAAAAAATTTTTAATGCAGTAAATTGAAATAATGGCGCTGCGTGTTTTAAATGTTAATGTTATAAAAAACAGTAAAAATTTAATGCAAAATGTGTGCAAACTAAACAGTGCAATAGCAACAAATGCGGTATATATAAGATTTATATTAAATCAATTCATTTTTAAATATATAAATAATAAGTAATTATTGTGCTTGCATAACCTCTTTTAGCGGTAATGTGAGCCGTCTTTGCTAGCTTTTGTTTTTTATGTTCTTTAAACAATGTTTTTTGTTTTTTAATATAATTAATGAAAACGAAATATTTTAGCATAACTATGGAACAGAGGTAACCGTTCAAGCAGCGCCATTAGCTATCAAAACACAAAAGGTTAGCAAGGCTATGACGGCATATCTGGAACGTGCCAAAGAACATGATGATTTTATGAAAACACAAAACTTGGAATATCAGATTGGCAAGCGACACTTGGCAAATATGATGGGCGAAGATCCAGAAAGTTTCACACAAGAAGACATCGATGTGAGCTTTTAAGCAATTCAATTAATTTTTTTATTAAGACCTAATAATAACTTTTTTTTTCTCTTTCTATTTAGAATGCCATTGAATATCTGTTTCCATCCGGAATTTTCGATAAAAAAGCACGTCCTACTATGAAACATCCAAGTGAAGTATTTCCAGCTAGAAAAGCAGCTGAGTTCGATGAAACGGGCAGACCATTCAATAGTTTATTTTATACCGGCAAACCTAATTTCTTTAAATTATTATTTGTAAGCTGCTTGTATTTTTCTTTTTCAAATTTATTGTTAATTTAGTTTTTATGTTTTGTAAATTTAAGGATGCCGCTGAAGAAATTAATAAACTGAATGACTTAGAAGAGCGTATGTTACGTCGTGGGAATAAACCCGATCCCAATTTAAAAGTGTATGTATTTATAAATCGAATAATATTGTGTTCAGGTACGACTGAACACATACAAATTATATAAAATCTTTATAAAAAACACAATAAGTATTTATAAATGATTTTAAATTCATTATTACATTATCATTAGTGAATGTTTATTATGCGTTATCAATGTAATTACTACTGCGAATGGGTTAATTTATTATAATTGTAAAAAGAAAATGTAACTTTAACTATTGAAAGTTCTTCATAACGCTAACCTTCGCTAGTTAGACTTTATTTGCAAAGATATATAGATGACTTGACATAAAATATGGATTCACTTGACTCTTAAGAAAAATGTTGATTTCTATACTACAGAGAACTTTTAAACACTAGCTGACAAGCAGTTTTGAATGTGGATATTCTTATTCTAGACCATAGAATCACTGTATTGTTTGGATGAAACGGGCAATGTCTATAATGTATACATTGGTAGTAAGTACTGGAAGCATATTTAAGAAAGTAAAAACCTATAGACGCTAGGCGATTGCCGGTCGGCCACAGAGCAATTAAGCAATATTTTTCTTATAGACAGAAGTTGTCGAAGAGATCCCATAATCGAAGTATATGTAAGGATAAATGGAAAATTGTGTATTTGTAAAGAATTAACTGCAATTTAAATCACTAATTTGGATCATTACTTTATTTCAAAGATAGATAAACTATAATAATGTGATAATGTAAATTTAGTAAACTACAACTAAAATTTTGTGTCCAATATAATATCATAGCTAAAAGTTTTTTTCACAAAATAATGTTTTATGTCTTACAGTGATATTGCTGGTCATCAATGGTTATCAAAAGCTCAACTGGAATTGGAATTAGTAGAAACAATTGCTGATATTGAATATAATAACTTTACAAATGTCATGAATCGTTTAGTTACCCTGCCTTTTTCATATAAAAGTAAAAGCTTTATTGACAAATATTTAAAACCTTTAATGGATCAAACTATACAATTAGAGGCACCTAAACCACGTATTGATGAGAAAGGTCGTCAGTATATCACAACTTATGGTAAACTGGTTTATTTATTCATTTGATGTTCATTAAGTAAACATTTTGCTTGTTTTGTTGTTTAATATTTAATTTTACCTTGTGAAAGGCTAATAAAATTCAGCTTTTAAGCAAAATTTTACTTAATAGATATGCACATATATATACATACTTATATATATATATATTCATTTGAAACTATTTTTACTTTTTCTTAGAATGTTTACGTAAATCTGCACGTGGTGATGTCACAGTACGCATGCCAGGTACTGGTATTATCACCATTAATGGACAGGATATTACATATTTTGACAATATACAATGTCGTGAACAGGTAAGTCAACAATTTTTCTTTAATAAGAATACAACTGTATTATATTTTATAAAATTTATATGGAAAAGAAAATTCATTATTAAATTAATTTAATACTAAAGTTATTATTAATGTTAAAGTATTTAACCCAAACAAAAAATAATTATAACCAGTCCAGCAAAGTAAAAAACTTTATAAAGTAATATATTATACTTTATCTTACGCATAAACTTATATATTAAAAATAGTAACTTATTATTTTTCAGTTAGATCATGATCTACTTTTTTAAGCACGATTAAAAAGCAAAAGGTTTTATCCTTAGTAGATCTTATATATATATCGCCTATAAAGTAAGTAGTATGCTATTGTTATTGTAGCGTAATACGATAAACTGAAAAGCATTACATAAAAGAATTACGAGAGTGTAGAATAGACTAGGATTGGGAAGCTTAGGGGCAGATGTGGTATTGATAAAAGATATCAAATGTAGTCTTGGTATAGGTGAATAAATCTAGCCACCTCAATAAAGTAGTTATAAATTAATATCAATCAATAATTTGAAAAGAGATAGACGATTCAAAGTATGTGCTGCAAGTAACTATGCATGTGTCTATATACTCCATCCCTCTAAATTTTCGTATTGAGAACTTGTTGCGATTTTTGAGATTTTCTTTAAATCTATATTATCGATATTAGTACAAATTTACGTCTATTTTTAATATAGAGTCCTTTTAATTTTTTTATAGCTTAGTGCATTAAAAAAAAACTAAAAAGCGATAAGGTGTGAAACGCGATGTTTTGATTCTGATATAAGAATTTTGGGCTTTGAAGAGTCATTGTTATCAATAAAATTTTTAGGTAATCGAACGTAGAAAAACTCGTGCCTCTGTCTATATAATGAAAACTTTAACGAAAGTCTAATCTCTCTCTTACAATAATAACAGTCACACAAAACTTTATATAATTATAACCAATATCATATTTAGTTTTATTCTTGAAAATTTAACTGACGATATAGCGCAGATCTGTTTAGTTAATTATCCAGTTCTAAACTTATATTAATTAATGCGCAAAAAATTGGCATGGGTGACTTTGACCTAATTGATCGATTAAATCTCTTTTTATTTGAAGAATTTAAAGTTAAAAAAACACTAATACTAGTTTGAATGCGACGACCATAGATCTTTTAAAATAATTTTCTCGAAATACCTAATACATTTTCATCACTGTTATGGTTATTGTCTACCTCCGCTTCTAAATTTCTAAATTTTTGCTGCATATCAATGAAATTGTATGTCCACATTTGTCATCAGCTGAGTTCCGATACTTAAATTTTTTGTTTAGAATAAAAAATTTCCATATTTGATTTTGGGTTTTATTTTTGGTTGTGAGTTTCAAAATAGCATAAATAACGATGAAATATAGTTATAATGAGAACAGATGTCTGTTCTGCTTGTCCTGTCTTGTTGAATGTTTCAGATACAGTCCCTCAATGTAAAGTTGTATACTCGAACCCATTGTAGCTGACTGAGATGATGTATTATGTAATATCAACATTGTGCATCCAGACTAAATAGTAGTCGAAAAAAAATAGGTATAAAGATCGTTGCATCTCAATTTACTGTTCGATACACAATTTATATAATACGATACAATACAATTTACTGATAACGAACAAGTATACGCTGTATAATTAGTTTCATCAATGGTTTCGTAATCTCAGAGCCTTTGGATATAGCTCTATAAATTTAAGCACTATAACCAGTTTATACTATATAATACGAATGAAGGAAATGGAAGAAACCGTGCTTTAAAGAAACTACTGTTTTTGTCCTATTTTCTCAAAAAAAGGGCTGAAATTCTTTGAATTGACCAGTTTTCAGGTGTTAAACTCCGTTCCCAATATTTGAGTGAACTGTCTCCTTAAAGTAGCTAATGTCATATACATCTTAAGTAATGTGTACCGCTACTGCATTTAAAGACTCTTATCTGGAATAGTACTGATCTATTTGGTATATCATTGATTTCGCCCAGTCAGCTCTATCAATCTTTTTTTGCCATCGCAGAAAGTATAGTTATATTATGTCAGTTGTTATATTTTATTTTTTTTTTGTCTTTATAAAAATATCAGCTTAAGTCAGCTTAAATTGAGTGACAAATAACAAAAAATGTCTCTAAAAATTCTTATTTTTGTATGATGTTCACTACAATGCTTTTTCCAGTTCTACTACTTTATATACTATTACATTTAGTATAGTCTCCATATTGGAGTATTGTAAACTAAGTAGTAAACTTAATGTATTCTTATGTTTTCAGGAAAACATAAAAGTTTTTATTTTATACACTTACCTTTAAATATAGTCATTATATTAATAAACAAGCACTTGTAAGAATTGAAACATATTTTTTTTTAAATAATTTTATTTAAAATATAATTTGTTGAAAAATTTTATTACACTACTAATAACTTGAATCCTGCACAGCCTTAATGCCGCAAACATTTGTTTGATCTCAGCCAATATTTGTTTTCTCGGTGACGTCGTTTTTATATAGTAAAATGTTCTCAATCATATAAACAAAATTTAATATCAATATTTACTATACACATAAAATATTTGTATATTAAATAATCTGTTCTTATATGTAAATACAATTAGCATTTTATAAATAAGAGATATATATTTATTAAATACAATTAAAAAATATAGGCGCTTGATAGGAATGTATATATATTCGATATTTGCTTAATGTTATATATATTTTTATATATGTTTATATAAAAAATAATATTTGGTATTTGCATATATAAATTATATAAAAGTGTATTGATAACAGGCAATTTTTTTAGATTTTTGTTGGCTAGCCGCCATATATCTAAGGGATTTAGTTATTTTTATAATTTTAGGATGTATATATATTTGTTTATGGGTTTATTTTTTAATGTATTTATATTATATATAAAATTTTATTTAATTATTTTTTTATTTAATTAAATTAGGGGTTTATTTTATAATTTATGTTTTTATTTAATCAATTTGTTTTTTTATTTAATTAATTTATTCTACTGTTATTTTATAACTTTTTATATTAGAAAATTATACTAATATTTATGGTAATTATATTATTATCTAATGCTGTTATATTTCATACATACTTTACCACTAAGCCTTAAGTCTAGCAGTGTTTTACAATACTGTGAAGGGAATACAATGAGAATGTAAGGTTTCATATTGCCTTTTAATATTAAATATTGTTATATAAGTTTTTTTTAGAATTCATTCTACAATGTTTATTATAATATTTAAATATAAAAAATAAAAGTTTTAGTCACTGCAACATTAGCATAAGCTGACTTTTATAGATCTATTAGACTACTAGTTTTATTGCACGTCTGTCCTTCTACCTGCATTTATTTACAAATAATGCATTTAAAAAGAAAAAAAAAACAATTTATACTTTACTTAAAAAATTAAGTGTCTAATAATATTTAAAAATATATATTATATCTATATATTTTAATAGGAAAACATGTGGCACAAATTATAAATGAGTTTAATTTATTAAAATTATCAAGTGTTATAATAAGATCATAGTTCTCTTTATTTAATTTCTATATATGGTTATCGTTGCTCAGCCCTTAAAGTGTCTGATAAACCATATTTGAGCCAGGAGTCTTAACCTGAACCTAGATTAAGTTTAATAAAGTGCGTTTCCTATTTTTTTTGATTATTTGTTGTATAATTCTGAAGATTTCAATAGACTTAAATTGTAGTTCACTCTATTGAACATGTATAATTTTATAGCTCTAATTAAGGGCTTAGAACAACAATATCTCTCCATAATTTGCTTTATTATAACGAAGATTCTTGAAATTGTAATTAATTTACAAATGAGTCTATAGTGCTTTGAATAATATTCAATCTACTGACGTAAAAATCTTGAAAATTAGAGTGGATATAATAACTTTCTTTATGTATGTATGAACTATATGATTTGTTGTATTATAAAAAACGCTAAGTTTGTATCTTGCACTTCTTCCTCTTTTTCTAAATATTCTGAACTTTTGACTTACTAGCTACTCCATCGTTTTAGCATCTGTTGTTACACTTTTTAAAGTTTAAAAGAAGGTTATCCGTTTTGTGGTTTATGATGCCTTATATGACAGTTCAAACCTATTTTGTTAAATAGTGCTGCGATATCAGGACCACCAAATAGATAACCCGTATTTTTTATTCATATTTTAAAACAATTTATTACAATTACTTCTTCATTTTTTTGTGCCATTTTCTTAAAATAATTCTGAACTAATACTTTTTCTTCTGAAAATATAAATTCTTTATATAATAAATTCTATAGCTCTTATATCATCTAAAATACCACACAGGGTATAAATTAGCCTAAAGTGAAAAATTATTTTCTTAAATTATTTTTTTGCTGATTGGAAATCACAATTAATAGTTTATCGATAACTTTACTTGCTTGTTGTTGTTGCGTTATTAAAGCCTGCTTCAGTTCCTGTATTTCTTGAGTTAAGAACTCAATACGCTCGGCATTATCGTCTATTTTAGTAGTTAGTGTAGTAAAATGTACCGTGTCTAGTTCATCAGTAGTATAGTTTTGACTTTTATTCGTGTTGTATTGGTTTTTGTAGGACAAATAAGTGGCTGCGGTATTTTTAGCCGATATTGTATGGCCAAAATGTTTACGCACTTTTCCCACTTCGTAAGCTTTCATAAGTATTTCGCGTGGTAAACGTTTCTCACTTGGGTTTAGTGGCTTAACACATAGCACTACACGATATGCCTGCGGTGAGACCAAAGCTGTGTAGTGCAATAAATTTCTCAGCCAAGTTGGTAGATAGCCATTGAAAAGAGCGGATTCAATGTATGAAATTAGCTTTGTTTGTCGTACCAATTTTGAGAGTCCCGCTGTTTTCTTCAATCCTTGTATATCGTGAACGGCAATGCCAACGAGCAGATTCATCAGTATAATTGTGACAAATAGTAGGAAAAGCACAAATGTAATTTGTGCACTTACTTCTAACAAGAAAGGTGGATCTTTGCCATCTGGATCGTTTATTAGTAAAGAAAGGTCTTGTTCGCCTATCATCATGACCAATACGGATATAAATCCCATGAATGGATTAGCAAATGAAGATGAAGAAGGAAATATAACACAAAAACTTATCGTAAATCCTATTAACATGCACGAGTAAGCCATAAATAACTTGGCAAATTCACCTTGTACTCTAGTGTACATAGCCACATAAACATCGAATACTGGTAGTTGACCGATCATCAACATTAAATTTGTCCAACCCAGCAACACTGCAAATGCCCCGATATGATTTTGAAAGGTATACGTTTGCTTCGTGTAAATATAAGATATAACAAAAACGCTCGTTATTACAAACCATTCCATTATATTCTCTACCTGCGTCACATAGTGTTTAAATGATGAGTATCCAGTGATGCCATACAGTTTCCGAAATATTTCAACTATAGTAATTGCCACCAATACCCACCATTGCATTTCCATCACAAATGGATTATTGCGTAGCATATCACCAAGTATCGATTGCTTCTGACATAATTCCTGCGCTTGTATTGTGGTATTATCATCCTTGCTACCATTATAGCAGTTATGCGCCAAAGCTGTGAGTACATAAAGTGTAAGAAATAGTACGAATGTGAAGCAAAATATTAATCGTCCAATATAGTATTTACGTATTTTGCCCCATTTTATATATAAAAACGATGAGCATAATGGATGTTCTAGTATTTCTTTTTGTCCTTCATCTACGAATGTGTTCAAGTAGCTGATCTCGCGTGGATGACAATGTTGCAATAGTTGTCGAAAATCTAATTCTAACTCCACTTCACGATTGACTGGGTCTTGTGAATGGTGTAACGTTATAGCAGCATCAAGTTTTTGTGTTATCATGCCCACAGAGGCGGGAGTTTTTCGCGTTATCACATTCAGTGCCGATGTACCTTTTTTCGATTTTGTTGTTACATCCGCACCATGAAATATTAACATTTCAACACATTGTGCCAAGCCATCTAAAGCCGCTAAATGCAGTGCAGTAAAACCATAAATATCTTTGTGATTAACATTGGCACCCCATTGTATTAGCGTTTCCAATATATCAAAAGCATTCTCTGATTTACCAACAGCAGCATGTAAGGGCGTGCGATGGTCAAAATCTTCGGCATTCGGATCTGCATTGCCATTACGAAGTAAAGATTCAACACACTCCAAGCTAGAGGTGCGAGCTGCCAAGTGTAGTGCAGTAAAACCGCGATGATTCTTCAGTTTAGCATCAGCGCCTTTGGCTAAAAGTAAGTCTACGCACTCCACATTGCCCTCATCAGCAGCTAAATGTAGTGCAGTAGATTCTTTTTCACGTATACAGATTCTGACATTTGGGTCGGCATTTGCTGCAGTCAGCAATGCTTCTAAGCATTGTGCGTTACCTAAATCTGCAGCCAAATGTATCGCATTAGTGCCATTTGGTTTAAGTGAATTAACATCTGCACCTTCAACTATAAATAGTTGTAAGCACTCCAGTGCGTTTGAGCGTACGGCACAGTGCAGCAAACTCTCCTCACAGTTTGGTTTATTGGTATCAATGGTGATGAGCGCGCCATTGTTTATTAAAAATTTAGCTGCCTCCGCTGTGTTACCGAAAGCCGCACAATGCAATGGTGTATAACATTTTGGCTGTAAATTGACATTCATTCCCTTGCCCACCAAAAAACTCAACGTGGAAAGACAACCACTGAAGGCTCCCAAGTGTAAAGCTGTTATACCATTCTGATCACAAAAATTAAGCTCGGCGCCAGCATCTATGAGACTTTGTAACAAATCCCAACGTTTTAAAAATGCTGCCCATAAATAACTGAGATTCTTTTCAATTTTCGATGCTGATTCGAAATGAGTTTTAGTATTCTCGGCAATGACATTGCCTTGTTCGATGTCTTCAAAGAAACGTACACGTCCCGCAGCGCTCTTCATTTGATCGATCAGACTTATGCGGAGTGTATCGTTGCATATTTGCACGCTTAGTTCACTGGTGGGTTCCTCAAAACTGTCATACATACTTGGCGCACTTTCAGCCGGTGGGGATGGTCCACATTCCATATATTCAAATTCACCAGGTGTTGGATATTGTGCTTCTATCATGGCGTCCGTATTGTTGCGCCATCTTACCATAAGATTAGGAGGTATCGACTTGAATCTGAAATTGAAAACAGTTAATTATTTGAATTAATATTTTAAGGTTCTTTAATAAGTTATTGATTTGGTTTTTTAATTATTAATAATAAATAATTAAAATAATTAATTAAATAAATAATTAATTATATATTATATACTTATAGATTATTATACTCATAGATATTACTTTGATTATATAATATATACAGAATATAATATAATATAGAACATTGAGTATAGAATATGAAATATATATTTTGATAATTAATATATATATATATAATATTATTTATTAATACATATATATTATATATATTATTATTATATATATACATATATTATTATATATATAATATTATTTATATATAGTTTGCTTTAGAGGTATTTTTTGCAAAATTGAGTAAAAACTGTTTAATAAAATTATATATACACAAGAAAATACTTTTTGTAACATTTGATACGAAATAATTATAAAATATAATTTGTAATTGTTTGAATACTTATGGTATAATTATCAATATTTTTCCAAAAAAAATTTTCCTAATACTTTCTGAACACCGCACATATTTGCAAAATAAGTTTTAATTAATATATTTCAAGTATTTTCAATATACTTCATACATACTAATGTATGAATGTATCAGCGTTATCTGATGTAAGATCAGCTAAAATTAAACTATAGATAATGCTACGGGTAAAGCGACATATTCCTTCTATATAGCATATCACTAACAGATATCAGAAATATGACATATCGCTTAACATGTGGTTATAGCTACTGTTTAAGTAAATGATTAGATAATGTTTTTTATATGAATGAAGAATGTATATGTTTTTATTTATGAAATACTATACATTAATACTAATACTGAAACTAATAATGAAAAAGGAAGACATGGAAGAGCGTACGCTCAAATTGAGCCTAACCCTTGTTGTTAAAGTCTTGCCACAGTGGTAGAATGGATTCATTCGTTTAGGATCAAATTTGTATGTGTCACAGATAATTGAATAGATGAACTGATTTTATGTGGAGTAAAGCTGCAGTTGAGTTAAAAGTAAAGGATTAATCCATACTGTTTTTAATTGAGTCAGAACATAACCTATTAGGCGAGGGCAATATAATTTCATTTATATTGACTAAAAACAGTTTTTGGAGTAAGAAAACATTTGAATAACCTTAAAAATAATAAAATAATTTTAGATTGATGAAAATATTTAGAAAAAGAATGTCTAATATCTGATGTCGACTAATCGACTAATTTAATTATAAAGTCGTAAAATATGTCTGAATTGAAAGTTAATTTGTAATGATTATTGTATTGATTAGAAGTATATTTTAATTAAAACATTTTTATTTATTTTAATTTTTAATCATTTAAGAGCTAAGTAAAATGTAACTGACATTAAAAAAATTGCTATTCGGGTTCGGAATTGTGGTGTATATAATTATCTTTCACTAAACATTATTTTTCAGCTTTATAAAAAATAATTCAGCTTTGAGTAATAATTTTTTTAACTTTTGCAAATTTGTTGATTTTATATTTTAATTTTAAGCAATAAAAAAAATATGGTTTACTACTTTTTTATGTTAAACTAATAATTATTTTGGGGAGATAAAGAGACAATGTACTAAAATTTTGAATCATCAGTCATTGTTAACAAATGTTTTCATATATGGGTCATTCTTTTAAAAATTGGACACCTTTTTGGCGTCATCATCTCCGATTTGACTGAAATTTTTTTATGAGCTTTTTTCATAAAATAAGAAGATCCGTATCTCATCCTAGAAAGTTTAATTTTTATGTAGAAGTTAATGATAAATTCAATTCAGAAATAGAAAGTAAACATTTTGTGTCCTTAGTTGTGGAAAATTGATTTAATGCTATTATGTTGCGTATGAGTGATGTGTAAGTCGCTTTTTTTTAATACTTCTAATATTTTTAGTAGTATGGTACTAAAAATATTTATTTTTTAAACAAAAATTTTTGGTTTATCCGAATCAAAAATAAATACTAAAAATATTCTAATATGTTGCTCTTTTTTTTACTGAAAAATCGTGTATATGTGTTTGAGGACAAAATAACGCCTTGAAATTTTTGTATTTTATGTAGAATTATATTAAAAATCGAAATCAAAATTATTGTACAAGAATATTTGTAGTATTTTCTTTGAAAATTCATTCATCGGAAATATAGTACGCAGTGCTTGATGTGTTTTGCGGGAGAAAAAATTTTTTTAGAAATTTCAAAAAATAATGGCATGCCAAAAATTTTTATTTCTCAGTATAATTTAATACAGAATCTAAATAAAACATGAGAAATAAAAATACTCGGGATACATTTGAAAAAACGTTTTGTTTTTAAAATTTAACGGTTAATATTAGTACTTAAATATAAACCATCTTAATTGTTTCAACTATTTCTTGAAAGTTTGATCAATTATCTTTAAAACGCAACAAATTTCAAGTCTATCTTTTAAGGATCTTGAGTTATGGCCGTTCAAAATGTGTCTATAATATCTATAATTGTCAAAACCCATGGTCCAAATCTTCTAGGAAAAAATTTCAAAATTTTTTCCCAAGATACGGGTCATATTATTTTAAGAAAGGAATTCAAAAAAAATTTCTGCCAATTTTTTGGTAAAATTCATCTGATTTGTAAAATATGGGACATTATTCTTTGGTTTTTTATCATATTTTTACTTTACCTATATTTTATATTTTTACTTTACGTAAAAAAATTAATATCCTTATCTTTTTTTATTACAAACTATTAATTAATACACAATTATTATAATATTTGATAATATAAAAGGGCTTTGGGACGTGTTTTTAAATTTATATTTTTATATAATAACTTATGTTATATAAAAAACACATTTAAGATTAAAGAAAAATATCACAGTTGTTAACATATGCAAAATTTAAAACACATAAGTATTGAGGTCAACAGTAATACATACATCTAATAATTTTTTAAATTATAATTAATTTAATTGATTATAATTAAAAAAAAAATAAGTTGCCTTAATATTTTTTTTATTTTAATTGAATAATTATGCAATATTTATTAAATTATTTTGTATTAATAACAGTAAATTCAAATAATTCTAATCAATAATAATAATAATAATAATAAAAAAGTAATAGTAGACACAATGAATTAATATTTTAAATCAGCACTTCAATCTGTAACTACAATTATTATTATTTTTCTATGTAATAATGAGATTGCTTTATCTTGTTATCAAATTTACAAAATTGCACATGTTTTTAATTTTATAAATATAATTGTTATTGTTTTTTTTTTATCTAAACTCGTTTTATTTGTTTAGCAACTTTTCACAAATTTAATTAAATTCACTAATTTTTGCTCTTTTATAATCGTACATGTAAATTTCCACTGAATACATTTAAGATTTATTACTTAAAAATAGTTTAAACTGCTTTGTATTAATTCAATTTTTCAATAAATTAAATCAGTTTAAGTATTTTTTTTGTGCATTAGTGAATTGCAAAACAGAGTTGTTACATTAAAAGTGCGAGGATATAAGGAGCAGTAAACCAACACCAATTATAATAGGAATTATTGGTTAAAAAACGTACTTCGTGTTATTTTTTTGTTTTATTTTTTTTTGTTTTATTTATTTTTATTTAATATTTTGCACTGTGTTTTTATTTAAGTTATTCTATTAAATTTTATTTAAAAATTATGTTTTTTTATTAAGGTTTCCACAGACAATTTGTTAAAATTTAAACAATTTAATTTTCTTATTAAAAATTTAAAATAAGTTTTAAAGCTAACACTACACATTAGAAAACAGGTTAAAAACAATTAATCAAAAATTAACAAAAAAAAAAACATTCTAAATTTTTAATTTATTTATATGTTGTATAATTTATTTAAACTGTACACTGTCTGAAGCCATATCCACGGTTGCTGCCAATTTTGTAATGAATTCTCTATTTTCATATTAAACGTAAAATGCTAAATTTCGTACTAAAAACTTTTCCCAAGCAAATTTAATTAGAAAACCGAGAAAAAAAAACACCGCCTGATTGTATTTTTTGAATAATTTCACGAATTTTTAGCCAATCACTGTTGCGCCTAGAATCATCGAAATCTCTACTTTTCGGGTTGTTCCGCCGACAACTTCATTGTTGTCTAAACAGTCACTGCTAACTGAAAACGTTCGCCTGTCGATCGATGTGTCTCGATGCTCTTTGGTTAATAATTCATTGCCTATTCATGTTCGAGTAGTCGCGATTCGAATTCCGTGAAATCAAAGAATGAATAACAATAACAAAAAATCAAAAAAAAAACGAGATACCTGTTTGTGTCGCATATATCTCAAATATCATCCATCGTAAAATATAATTTATATACATTTGATAACTAATTACTTTTGAAAAAATAAACAAATAGTAAAAATACCAAAAAATAAAAAGAAAAGCAAAACATTTGTATAATGTTGTAGTTGTTAATTCTCATGTGAAATATCGTTTTATTGTAAATATATACATATTTAAATTTAACGGATTTTTGCACTCAATTTACTTTATGGTGTATTTATAGATGCTTTATCCAAAAGTACAAAGTACGCCATTAAGTATTAAGTATTTTACCTATATTTTTCTACATTATTTTGGTTTTAATATTATTATAATAATATGTTTTGTATCTTCTAATTAATTGAACATTTTTGAACTTTGATAGTTGTTCAAATTTTCTTTAAATGATGACGAATACTAGAGGAAGAGGTCTTTTAGTTTATTATTTATTACATCCTAATGTTCTACATAAAGATTTTATTATTTAAAAATATAATTTTTAAGCTTATTAAAATATATATAATTTTTTTTACTACCGGTGTAAATATATAAATAGATAAATTCATAACACTAATGTGTAGATACAGTGAATATCCTTGGGAACAAAAAGTAATTGCAGTTTGCACATATTTTCCAGTAAATAACAGACTTCACTTAATTTAACAAATAGACAAATCTATAGCATGCACGCGTTTTAAAAAAATTAAAGAGATGTCTTTTTAATTTCAATTTTTTTAGACATAAACTAATTGTTGCAAAATTTTTATTTCAAAACCTTTTCTGCCATTTTGTGGAGAAACAATAACAAACTCAGTTGTATGAAAATTCCACAAATATAAATATATCTTTTACATTGTTTTTTAAAGATCCTTTTTTCCATATCTCTGAAATACAGGGAAACTTTCTGACCACAATTGTTTCAAAGTTATTTGTATTAATTTAGGTCTCAAATTGCCTCCTTTGACATTTAAGTCGCCTCCTATGGGACATAAGTTTCATGTTTATAAACATTAATTCTGATATTATATCTAGAAACGTTATTGCGATCTTAAAAGCATTTGAATAAAAATTTTTAATTAATGGCAAAACCTACTCTGTTTAACACATACTGATGGTATCCTACACTTTTCTACATATTTAAATAATATATTTTTTTACTTCCATAGATTATTAAAAGTTTAGACGTGAAATCGCCCAACAGCCGGTACTGCGGCCAGAAGAGTCCTATTGTACCAGTTTCACTATTGATTACAAAAAGCGCCTTAAAGCTTTGTGAATAAAGTCTAGAGCTAAATCTAAAGAAAAGTTCATAATCTGTTCTGGTGACAGAAGTTCCATATGAAACAAGTTTCTTCTAAGCGTAATTAAAGCTGGACAGTCACAAAGAATATGCATGGTAGTTACTTCATCTTCGAGGCATAATCTGCATAATAATACTTCCATAATAATAATAATACTTCTATAGATAATCATTCATCGCAAATTACTTAATATCCTTTTTTATATAAATTACTTGACTTATTACCAATTTAAAATTAATTAATGTTTAATAATTAATTAACTAAAGGAATTGCAATTTATAAAATTCGATATATATTTTCTACAAACATTTAGAATTTTATTTAGGTTAGATTATACCGGTTACATCCCATAACGGGTGCCCATAGGCACATTGCCCAGAATTTTATTTAACTTGTTAGTATATTTATCTTACCTGCCGTTATTATTCCCAGACAAAGGTTGTTCAGCTTCATTTTTGGTGATGACACTCTTTGAACGTGTAATGCGTCTTGGCTTGGCTGTACCTTCTTTATAACCCAAATTTTCCATTTTTTCTTATTTCCATGAAAATGCAAAATCAGCTGTGTTGTAACACTTGTTGGTAATATCAAATATATGGATGTAATATATATATGATATTTAAATATATATTGTATATATTCGTATCAAATGTTGTGGTGTTTACATTCAAATGTAGTCTATGCTATTTTGGTTTGGAATCTGTGCGTCATGTCTGAACGGTTTGTGCTATTGTATATCAGTTTAATTTGATACTTTGTTAGTTTTGAATTTCACTTGGTCTGTTAAAAATGAGAATGAAAAAAAGAATTGATATAATAGTATTAACAAAAGATCAATTTAAATTCTATATAAATCTCATATAATAAAATTGCACAACAACAAATTGCACTTTTGATTGATTTTATTGTGTTATACTTTGCAGATTTATATACGAATATCAATCTATATATTTATATATAAACGTACATAATCTTCACAGTCCATTAATTGTGTACAACTTTCATTCATGCTTATTTTTTTTATAGGTATATTGTATTATTATTTTTCTTTCACATTACACAATTACATATGTTTTTAATTGTAATTCTAATATACACCTTTTTTGTGCATATATAGTACATCCGTATATCAAAATGTATCTAAGTATTGTTTTCAGCCCCAACACTTCACAGATTTTGTTACCGTTTGCCTTAACTGGTCTTTAGAGTTTAAATGAACAAATTGTGCTGAATTAATTTTTTGATTTTTTGTACTTGATTATCAATTATTTTACTTTTGAAACATCAAAAGATTTGTTTAGATACGTACGAGTTATGATGTGATAATTTTTTTCACGCTATAAAATAAATGGGTAGTTTAAGTTGAAGAGCCTTATGATATACCAAATATAAAATATTTCCATTAACAATCTTGTTCAACAGGATTATATACAATTATTAGAGATTTATAAAGATATTTTAGGTTGCATCATTATGTTTATGTTAGTGAATATATAAACAATAATTATTTCTTTAATATAATCTTGTCAACGTCTAGTCAATAAGAATGTTCAGTTAGCTAAAAAAAATACATTTAAAAAAATAGGAAGTAAAAAAAAAATTTAATTTAATTTAAAGTAGAAAATAATTTAAAATAATTTCACAAAAAATTTGTGTAGGAAATGTTCATGTAGATATTTTAATCTTAAAAAGCCTAAGTTGACTAACAAAAAAATTCACAGAATCATTTCATAAATAGTTACAAAACATTTTACAAACTTTTTAAATTTTGAGACATTTTTATATAAAAAAACTGATTTTAATTTGGTCAGAAAAATTTCGATGTATCCTTCCACGATACTATTATATATATAATTTTTCACACCAGTCTTAGAATACTAAAAAATCTATTAAATGTCGTGGATTTAATTTTGTGTAAGTAGTTTAATGTGTATTATTTCTGCTTCCAATCGCAGCAGGACATGTAAGATATTACGTATGTTCGGCAGTGTCTACAGGAACCATCGTCATTTAAACCTATATTTTTTTTGATGACACTTGAGTTTAGAGAAAGGTTTTATATGTTTTCTGTTGAAGTTTAAAATATTTGTTATCTTAATGTGTTTAGGTTTTGATTAACCCACTTTTTTCCTTAGAAGTTTTTAATAACAATACTACATATAATTTTTGTTTTTGATATTGTTTACAAAAAAAAATTATAAGCTATTATTATAGAAGTATCTAAAGAGAAAAAAAAGTCGTTTATTATATATTCAGTTATTAGAGAAATATATTGTGGCAGTATATGTTAAACTCGAGTCCATGTTTATACGGAGAATCAAACTATGAGATGTTTCCAATAAGAAATAAGACATATAAAATAAAATTTTTATATGTACAAATTTTCTGTGAGGAAAATTACCCTCCTATGTATTTGGTATACATTTCTTGTCATTGGACATAAAAATTTTAATTGTAATATAGTTATATTAATTATATTATATAGTTATATTAACATTCTTTAAATGAAATTCCATTTACTCTATTAACTTTCTATTACATTTTTCCATTCAAAACAATGTTTTTCTATCTCGAAAAAATAGTTATAGGAATAATACATTCAAATAGTTAATGTACTCAAAATTGAAATATCTAAATTTTAACAATAAGAAATAATCAAATGTATCTGTGAAATTAGGGTGTTAACCATAAAGTTAATGTTGAGACACCTTTGTTTGTTATTATCATTTTGTTGGAATGTTTTGCCGTATCGCTTGGCATGTGCTCGTTGTCATAAATCTTTAGATACAAACAAACTATCTGAGTAATCTGTTATCTTATTTAAGACTTTGCAGATTTTGATGATAATAATAAGCGAGCAGATCAGCACAGCATCATTTTTGATTACATTTCATAATAGTTAACGTAAGAGCTTCAATTGACTTTAACCTTATGAGTTAAATATAATAATTTTAGCATAGCGAAATAATGTGACAAAATCGGTTGTTTATTTAAACTATTTACAAAACAAAATGTAAACTAATGATATTCTTATATATATTTTGCGATAAGAGTGTATCAGACTTAAATTAACAAATTGTAGGCCCTCCAAGTTAAGTTTGGGTAACAGATGTGGGCAAACGTTTAGAGAGGGTTAATAGCACAAAATCAACTATCAGAACAAAAAGTTAAATTCGCTTATAATATTTAAAAGAATCTAAAAATCCATACATACAATTAGTGTATTTGTTTGAAATGAGTAATTTATATAATAAACAAACATTTTATACACTTATATTATTATGACCTTTTATAGGTATTACTATATTCAAGCTTAAGATACATCTTTTCATACTACGAATATCTCATATAAAATATTAAACATAAGTTCTTATTTTTATAATCATTTTAAAATATAAAAAATTTGAATGTTTAAAGATACTATCTTTTATATGTAAAATATAGAAATATATTTTTGTATATGTTATAATCCACTATCATCAAATGTTTCGAATTTTTCTATAGGTAGATTGTATATTGTGAATATTTATAATCAACTGCATCTTTAAGTTATAATAATTAGTATAAACCGAGTTTTTATAAGATTAGATTTGCCGAATAAGATTACTTCTTATTGTTCAAAGTATCATATTTGAGCCTATTGTTTTTTTCTTTCAAATAACTCGTAAGTTTCTAGGCTTTAATACCTTGTTCCATTCTACTTCTAGCACCGAGGCAACAGATTTATACTCAGTATTGCATGTTGATTATTCCATGTAGTACCGGTTTTATATTCCTAAATAAGAATTAGAGATTAATTTTGAAATGATTTACTGTTCTACTGTAACATTTTAGTTATACGTATCTTTTTTTTTCATCTTTTGTGGAGAAACAATAACTGTATTCTTAACAAAACATAACATGATTTGTAAAATTGATCTCAATTAGTTGAATTGGATGTAGTTATATTTTTATGCAAATCTTATTATAACTTCAAAATCAAAACGTTATTGAAATATTTAATAAAATTAAAAATAATAATATTATTTAAAATTTTTTTGATTTACTTCTAACGAAAACTAAACTAACATTATATCAAAAAACGCTGCTAAATTATTACAAAAATTAAAGTTCTGCAGTATTTTTTTCCCAGAAATCGTTAAATCAGCTAAATCAGATTTATTTGTTCTTCTAAAACAAACTCTTATAGTCCAACATTTTCTAAACATAATGGTTCTTCAGATCATACTGCATATGAATATTTTTATATAACTTGCAGTTTCTAATAGTTTGTTTTTAGATCATAGTACTACAATACTTCTTTTTTAGTCCATGGACGTTTTTATATATCTTTAAATTTCTTAGTAGTTTCATTTTTTTCAAAAAATGTAGTGTGACAATAGTTTTTTTAATAGTCTATGTCGAATTTTATACAGCTTTTAT
The DNA here is from genome assembly GCF_002237135.1 of Teleopsis dalmanni. Taxonomy (NCBI): domain Eukaryota; kingdom Metazoa; phylum Arthropoda; class Insecta; order Diptera; family Diopsidae; genus Teleopsis; species Teleopsis dalmanni. The sequence goes on from NC_051847.1 coordinate 124,236,091, forward strand.
CGTCTTGGTACGATAAACTGCACTACGATCTGAATAGAATCATTTATCTATGTATCTTATTGGCTTGAAAGTCTTCAGATTGATTTTGGTTTTTAGATTTTTGGCTTTGGTTTAGATTTTCAGAATTTATAAACCTATTAGATTTTTTAGATTTTAGATCTTCGTTCATGTTGAGTGTTTTCCGAGTTAGTGCATCAAGGCACTCTTACTCTTTGATAGCTGGGGGGTTTCTGCATAGACCCACCCTTCTAACTGACTAATTTATGTATTCCTCAAAAGCCTCGTGATTATTCGATGACTGATCTAAGGTCTGCGTACCGCACTGTGCGGCTAGAGATTATTCTGAGATTAGATAGTGTTAAGTAGGGCAGCCTGTATTATTACTAATCACTATATTTATTTAGTATCGCATTTTAACATTAAAAATACTTGTAAAAAGATTTTCCACATCAATTTTTAGCACAGTTTACTAGCACTTTTTATCGGTTTATACTATTTTTAATTTTCAATATATATATATATAAATATATATATGTATATATATATTATTTCTTATTTTTGTGATATGGTAATGCTTTGAGCTGGCTGTTTTAGTTTTGTTTACTTAATGTACATATATTCTTCAGCCAAGTTTAATGCTGCATTAAAGTATGAATGAGTAAAGGCATTTTACTTTTTAATTAATATTAATTCAATTTAATAAAGCAATTCATTTGAATAAACCGAGATACTCTGAATTGTTATTAATATATTGGGGGATTTGCACTGCGATCTGGAGATCTATTGTGACTCTTCCATTGATTTTCAGTATTTCTCGAAGTGTAACTTTCTCTATAAATTGTAGTATTGAATCTACATGGCAGAGTTAAATTTTTTCATCTGATAACAAATGTTTACCTAGGTCTCTTCCCTTCCCTGGTATACGAATTAGTAAAACTTAGTTACTTTTCCAAATTAATATTTATATATTATGGTTTTTTTAAAGCATGTGATGTTGGGGAGCTTTTTTAACCAGTTGACTGTTGTTTATTATGTTATATTTTAAGGTTACCCAACCCTGCTGTTACTTATTTTATATTAAGACATACATTTTATAGTTTTTCTATATTTAGCTTTAGTCTTTATTTAACAAAAAAAACTATGCCAGAATTAGTTTTATTTGTTTATTGTATTTAAGTTATTAAATTTATTTTATTTACCGGTAGCATTTAGTAGACTTTATTTTGTCTAGGATACTGTTTGGGAAACCTCAATTAGTTAGTACATATTCAAAAAAAAAAATGTTAGTATTTTATTATTATTATATTTGAATATTTATTTTTTTATTACATTTTCAAAATCAACCAACCATTACTTTTAAAATATTTAGTTAATATTGTTATTATTATTTATTTGAAATTTTGATTAAAAATAAATTATTTGTACTTAATGAAACGTGTTGAAATGACTTATATGAAGCATAAAATTGAAATTTTTCCCGCTGTTTATTCTAAATAGTTCATTATATGTTAATTTGAATTGTTTACACAATATTGTATTCAAGTTATAATTATGTATTATTATATCAAATTACATAGTTATTTAATAATAATTTCAATACTAATTAACTTAATAACATTATATTACTGTTAGTATTGATTAATGAATTGAAATTTTTCGTATAAATATTTTTTGTTATTTAATTATTAAACATTTTCTGAATACAGAATAGTTATTGTTTTTAATTATTATGTATTTTCTAAATACAGTATATGAGTATTATAGTATATATTTTTATTGTACTATCGGTTGAAGGAAACAGCTTATATTCATATAATGCAACTAAAATAAGAATCAAATAAAGCATAGACGATTGAGGACACGTCTAATGCATAGAATAACTTAGTCATAGTATTAATTTTAATTTATTCATTTTTTTCTGTATTTTTTCTATTATTTTGAAGTTTTACTTGCTTTTTGGGATTTTCTGAAAATTTATTAAGATTTTGTTTCGAGCACATGATTACAATCTTTTTTGAAATTTTTAGTTTTTAACTTTTTCCCTTTTATTATTTGTATAAATAAGAATGTTTTGAAGAGCTTCTTATCATATATTATATTTTCTTTCTTTTAATTAAGTATCTATTAAGTAATATCGTAAATTTTCTTGTGATACCTTAGAACAAGTTTAATGGCGTCGTTTCATAAAATCCAACAAACTCATTGGCTTCATATTTCCATTACTTTGAAATATGTCCCCAAGCTTAATTATGTTTAAGAAATTAAATAAAGAGATAAGAATAGATTCAATGGAAAAATATTCAGTTTATAAACATAAAAGAGTGTATATGTGCATATTAGAATATACTCGTACAATATATATTTATATTCGTATATGTAAGTGGAATAAAAATATTATCATTGCACTTAAAAAGTAGTACACTTAACACATATTTATAAACATTTATAAATTATAATGAATTGTTGTTTAGAGAAATCTGAAATTGATCAAACAATTTCGCCGAAAGCTATTTTGAAAGTATCTAACATTAGAAGAATATTTCACTTTTCCTGCCCATTTTTAGACTTGAATCATTTAAATTAATTTTATATAAAAGAAATGCGAGTTAATGAACGCCTACGATTTTAGGCACGTCTCAAAATTATCAACAATTAAATAATAAAAAATCTGAACTCAAATAATTTAATTATTTAAAATAACATTCTTATATGTTATTTTTATGTACGCTATTTTTATTCACCTAATTAGTTGTATGTATATTATTTTTTTTGGTTGAACTTTCAGTTACCATAAAAGAAGTATATAAGACAAACTGTCAAACGTTTATGTAGGTAAGCTAACATACTTATAAAAAAAACTTTAATTTTTTTATACGAAATTTTGTTCTTTTCGTAGAATTCTACTTTGAATACTAGAAAAAAGGTTATTTTAGCGTGTTTTTTATAAAAATTGTAATAAATATATATATATATATATTTGTGTAGATATGGAGATACATATCTGTTCATGCTTCTAAAATTTTCTTTATGGTTTGGCTCTGTAGTCAAACAATACTATGTATTGTGACTCAAACTCCTATTTTGACTCATAGTCCTTTTTTGATTTATAGTCCTAATTTGACTGATAGTTCTATTTTAAAGGCAACTGTTCATTTTGATAAAAATAGATCAAAGTATGAAGATTACTACCAATTAATTTTTACCGACAAATAAACAGATATATAGAAGTAACAAAGGTTCAATGAACTGTATATTAAATATTATTTACATAAATAGTTTAAATATGACTTTAAGATGATATGATTAATTTTTTAAACATAAAATAGTTCATTGGAAAGTACAAGTGTATAGTATATATTTGCTACTATAATTCTTAGTAGATCTATAATATATATATATTAGTATATATTAGTATTTACTAATATAGATATATATTAGTAGATATATAAATTGAAAACAATTTTCAAGAAAATGTAACATCTACGGAAGTTTTTATTTATTTTTTTAAATTATCTAAGTAAGGATAAAATATATTGATATATGCTTCCTAAAATGATATTAGACGTTTTGCTCAGTTTAAAGTAGAATGCTTCAAATGATAGAATGTCGTTAAGATACCACAATTTATTAATGACAAAAAGTAGATCTAATGATAAAATTCAATAGTTTTGACCTAATGAAATGAAACATACATGCATTGGGTTCATAAAATTTTACTAGAATCAAAATTTAAGTGTGTGTTAGTGCCGTATGCAGGGTGAGGGCAGATCAGAGAATAAATACCTTCTTAACAATATGATATATATTACAAAACATTAGTGAACTGAAAAAATACTACAAAAAAATATTTTTTAGTATATCCCCCTTTTTCATAATGCTGCTTATGCCACCGGTATATATAGTATGCAGTGGCGTAACTACATTTTTTAGGCCTGTAAGCAAATTCTAACTGGGGGGCCCCTATCAACATACTAAGGGGCCCCTCTTTTTATACTCTTTACACGAAAAATGTGAAAAGGGTATATAAGGTTTGTCAAGAATTTCGTAACGCATTAAAGGAAACGTCGGAAATACCATTAAGTATATATCAGTACAGTATATATATACTTTTTCAGTTCAAACTACTCTCTCAGCTTTTGAACTCTTCGAATGAAACTTTACAGACATACTTTTAGCCGACATTGTTCACCATTTGATTTGATTGAAATGGACGTCTATTTTTTGTAGCTGTGATATAAACTTAACAATCGGATATGAGGTTTCTCCGTTTTTAATAAAGGTATTAAATGGAATTTGGTGTACAACATACAGTACTGATATTTGCAAAAGACTACGTACAAAATTATTTTCAAATGGGTTTAAATCTAGATATAGCTTCCATATAAACTCTCGATTAAGACACATATTTTTCTTAGAAAAACTTTTTTATTTTATAAATAGGTTTAATATTTTATTTGAAGTACATACATACATATAATGTACTTTACATTTAAAATTTACGTATCTTTTATAAAATGCAATATGAAGTTATTCCAGCAAAAAACGTTTACAAAAATTTATAGTGGGGCCCCCTAAATTCGGGGGCCCGAAAGCGTTGCTTCCAGTTGCTTCCCTGTAGTTACGCCACTGATAGTATGTTATATTAAAAATATTTAAACAAACAATTTTTTGTGTGGTTATTTTTTGTTGGTACTTTGGCATTTAGAAGTTTTTCAATTAATATATTATATTTAATATATATATATTTAGCATTATGAGCGTATGTGAGTGAAGTGAAGAAGTTTACTTCGTAATTGTAATTCATTCGTACATAAAAATATCTACCTAATTCGATTTTTTATTTTAAATGAACTGTTTAATTAATTTTCGATATAGTTTTTAAAACTTTAAGTTTTTTAATATCAAACTTGACTATAGTTCAATAAACCAAAGTCTGACTTTATTATGAATTATAAATTGATTAATTGATGGAAGTAAATAATGTATAATTAAATTGTTCATTTATTTTTTCGTCCTTGTTTATATAGGTATTAAAAAAATTTAATATAATTTATTAATTAAATAAATTGATTTGTTGAATTTTAAGTATAATACACTGCAAAGAGAGTGTAAGATAACATAGTATATTAAAATACATAACATTATTTTTACTAATTTATAGTATAGATTGTAATCGCATTTATATAATAATTTTTCTAAGAATAGTTAACCAGCTTTTCCTTAATTAAAACAGCTAAAGTTTTATATTCGTATGTTATATATGACAAATTCGCAAAACGCGACTCTACAACCCACACATTGTTTGAACGTGAAAGATTTCTGTTTCGGCGTGATTATATATATACGAATATCTTTCATACTGAATTGCAAGATGTGCAATTTTTTAAAAATGAAAAATAAATAAAAAAACTTCAAATATGTTTAAACTTTTAAGTGGCTTAACCTCTTGCTGCCCAGTCTCGATTTATGCCACCTGAGCCCAAGATTTGTTGACTTTTTTGATTTGTTTATCTTATGCAAGATTTGCGATGGAATCTTGTTAAAAAATTCAATGTAAATAATTTTCATTTTATTTTGAAAATAAAAACAAATTTTAAAAAAAGTATACTAATAAACCTACATTTATAATGTTTAAAAAGCGACAACAAATGCAATACTTGTAATATAATGTCATTTTGGGTAGGCATGTATCTAATTAATTATAAATATAGAAGATAATTATTTTAACATTTTCTATGAACTCTTTCGAAGAAAAACATATTTTTATTTTAGATATATATATATATGTATGTGCATTTATTTATATAGTTTTTTCTATACAAAAATTGTCAACGTTATGAAGTTAATAACTTTTGTTATCAGTTACAATCATTGCATTAAGTTTTTTATAATATAAAAATAATAATTAAGTTGAGTTTTGTTCTCAGCTCTCTAGTCTCAATACTAAATGAAATGAAAATTTTTATTTAGGAAAGAACTATATACATATAATAAATAAATATACATAAATATATAAAAAATATAATTATTAACAAATAATGAACTCAAATCATTTAGTAATTCTTTTAGTAGAAAATTGATAAATATTCATTGATTTAAACAAATTATAGAGAAGTGCTGATTTGTATTTTAATGAAAGACTCGAAAATTATGAATTTTACGGGCACCTATAGTAAGGTATAATTTCCAACCATAGATTATACTAAATCAAATGTCAATAAGTTTTTATACATTTTTATGAACAAAATTTAGTTTTAAAGGACAAAACCATGTAAGCTAAAGACTGTAAATATATCTTATTAAAGAGAAATCGAAGTTTTAAGAACAGATGGTTTTATGACTAAAGCTGATATCGCATGATAGCAACTTTAAACTTATAAAACAATCATCCTTGTATCTAACATAAATGTCAAAAACAGCAGAAAGGAATTAATTTAACATATAAGTTCATAAGAAAGTGATAATAATATAGAGAACAATATTGGGGGGGGGGACAGATACGACAGATAGAAACATAACTCAAAAATATGAACGATTATAAAGAACGCAACAGATTTGCTATTTAACAAATATACAAAGCTTTAAGTAGATAGTCCAATATCATAGGTATATGCGGCAAGTATTTATTTTGCTAATAATAACGGCCGGGGTACATAGTATTTAGAAGACGAAGATACCTGAACTATCCATAATGAATTGATAATGAAAAATTTCTTCTAATGAAACTCAATGTAGTCACTACATAGCTAATTTGCTTAGTAAGAAATTTTATGGAAAATGTTTTTAAAAAAACTTTAGAACAGTTTAAAAAATTTCGACCAATTGTATTTTAAGTGATAGCGTATTTTTATTGAGTGTGAAAACTTAACTAGTTTCAATAGAGAGTGCCGTAGAAATTTTAGGCAGAACGCTATCATTGCTAAAACCGATTTTAGATTTATCTGTGATTTTAATAATTCATATTTAACATTAAGAAAGGTTTTACGGGTATTGTACATATTACATAATTGGAAAAGCGTAATTAAAAATTTTTAGGCAAAAAATCTTTATCCTTGGTTTGGTTGGTTCGTTCCAGGGGCAGGCCATTAGATAACTTCCATGTACTTCAATGACCGATTTTTCGCCTTTTTGCTACCACATGCAGTCTGATAAACCATCAGAGTAGTATCTTCCTAAGAACCTATATCTTCTGGACACCTTGGTTTACATTTGATATTATTTTGTGTGATTTACTTTAAATTTAAACAATTAAATTTGAAAATACAAATAATTACAATCTGTTAGAACCACATTATATATCAAATGTTACGGGTATTGTTAGTAGCCAAAAAAATATTTCAATGTATGATTTAAAGCTCTTAATATAATAGTTCGTTTTTATCAAACTGAATTCAGCACTTACAAATAGAATTTTTTTACGCTACTGAAAAATTCATTATGAATGTCCCACTTTTATATAAGTTTGATATATTAGTCCAAGAGCTTTTATCCTCGTCTGATATTAAAAACTATTTAACGAAAGAATTGTAGTCTTCAATCGATACACTAAATACTTTCTATTCGGTAATAACCCGTTGTTAGTATAAAAGGTATACGATCGCAATGCTCTGTTCCACTGAGATCACTAAACCCTGCCATTTTCTATATCATTATTTTTGATAAATCACTCTAAAATATCTTTTGCTTAAAATGAATAGCATCATTTAAGAAAAGAGCAGAAAAAAGACTGTTAAAGATATCACGTTTGAACTTATTTTCTTAATTAAGATCTGTCTTTAGTGGACATTATCTCGTACCTATAAGGTTGATTGATTTTAGTGGTCGTCAACTTGCGCGGTTGATAAAGATTATAGGAGATTATAGGTAAGTGTTTTGAAATGCTCTTACTACTGACAAAAAACGACAATAAAAAAAAATAAATGAGAATAATTTCGCTTGAGATGGTTTCAGAATAGTTTTTTATGTAATTAAAACTTTATTTAATATTATTTATTTTATTATTGAATTGCGTTCTATTATTTGTATAACAAGCCGGCATTTGTTTAAATCGTTCTTTCTTAAATATTCCGGCACGGAAGCGCCAGTTTATGACGTCCAACGTACTTAAGCGTGCAATACTCGTAGTATCTGCGTTATTTTTCTCATTTTAAATACCCGCCAAATTATTGCTATAATTGTTACGGCTTTGTTTAATCAAAAAAGCGGCTTTCAGGTTTTCTTTTTGCGTATATTGAATTCACACATCTTTACGAGATACCTTAATATATACAATCCAATACAATCTTATAATATACGTATGTTAGTATATAAATATCTGTACCTATCTGAACATATTTTTACTATTTTCCTTGCTTGCTAGCGTTGAGTTGACATTTTTAGTTGCTTTTTGTAATGTTATTGCCGCTTGTTACTGCTTTATTCAATTATAATTTAAATCAATTGTTGAAAAAATAAATACAGTAAAGATATGTATATGCACTGCCTGTACCCTTGAACCTGAGCGAAAATGTGCTTTGCTCTTTGATCACTTTATGTCAGGCAGCTGCTGCGGGTACACAGATACTTAAGTATGCTTTATACATTGGAAGCTCACTATTGGAAGCTGTGTATCACACGAGACCTATGAGTTCATATAAATAATTTTTCATATCACGTATAAGTGATTGTATCTGTAAAAACGACATTTTGAATACACACTCGCGTGAAAATAAAAAAAAATCGCTCAGATATTTACATACACCAAGACGTTTTGTTTGGCTTTATTCGCACTTCAATTGCATTTCAGTTTTCGCCATTTATTTATCAGATTTAAGGATAATGCATTTGCATGAAAATTTTATCAAAAGATAAATGCAATGCGCTGCTTTGTATATTTGCACATATTTTTTATATGTTTTTATTTATTAATTTTTCGGTCTTTTTTTTAAACTTTTTTTTATGAATAAATATAATATGTTGTAGTTTTCATATTTTTACTGCACTCGCTAGTCTGTCTGTATGCAATTTTATAAATGCATTCTTTATTAGGTTAATATCACAGCTCAAAATCGAAAAAACTCTTTTCAAATTTCTTCTATATTTATTTTTTCAAGATTATGGTCTTTTTTTTAAACTTTAAATGGGTCAAAATTTATTGTCACTCACTAATTTATTTTCTTTTGTTATTATTTAAATAATAAACTGTAAATAAAAATTTTTGCGTTGCAGTTTAAAATAGCGAAAATATAAGAAAATGAAATAAAGAAAATAAACATTTTTATTATGTACACTTAAGCAACCCTTAAATTAATTATAATTTTCCTCAGCCCTTAATTATTGATGGCTTTTACACAGGGACCGTAACAGTTATCATAAAAATAAAAATCATTTTATAACTATTATTTATTTTAAAATGCGAATGATAGTTTAGTTTTTCATCAATACAAAAATAAAAATCAAAAGTAACTTATTATGTGCACCAATCATTAAATACATTTTGTCTGAAATTACAAAAACAACTGCCTTACATGAAAAATGCATTTTATATTTTCGTTTTAAAAATATTCAGCAGACCAGTGCGAATTATTCATGATTTTTTTATTGATAACGCAAAAAATAAACTGTTATTTGTGTATTTTAAAATAAAAAGCAGAATTTTAAGAGTTATTTCTGCGCGAAAAAATAAAAGGCACATAAAATAATTATTTTTGAGGAATATAATATAAACCAAATTTAATTATTATTTTTTGAGTTTTATTTTAAAATGTTCATACCATATATAAAAAGTATGCATAATATTAAGGATAAAAATTGTTGGAATAATAACTATATACTTAAATATGAGTTTAGACAACTTTTTGTTGCTGCTTTTTTTCATAAACATTTTTGAAATAACTCCAAGAATATCATAAAAGTAATGAAATATGTTTATTGAAATATATTATAATGACTATACATTATAAAAGGTATTTTCTATTATAATTGCGTTTATAAGGAAATCATATTGTAGCTTAACTTAAAAGGCGTCAACGAAACGTCGCACAGTGTGACAAAACACAAAATTAGGCGGTCATAATTCGATATTTTCGGAACCAGTAGAGATATTGATATGAAATTTTCCTAAAATATAGTTTTTGAGTTGATCTTTCTTTTAAATCTAATTTGAGCCCAATCGGCCTACCGGAGCCTACCGGAACTACCCGAAATTTTTGCCCAAACATGGGGATTTTACCGTGGTCCCAAGATTACTTAAAAACTATGATAGGTAGAAAGCTGAATTTTGGTGTCCGGAAAACTTACGTTATTATCTAGATTTCAACATTTTTTTAAGGTTTTCGGCCCACTGCCACACCCACCCCCCATACAAAATTTTCATATTAAATCATTTTTTATCGTTAAAAATACTTTTTGCACTTATTGGACTACATATATACGTGACTTACATAGCAACACAACTCTATGCAAAAAATGGGCGTGATCCGCCCATTAGTTCCTAAGTTATTTGCAGTTTATGCAACTTTAGCGAAATTATGATTTCGTAAAAATTTAACCAACTTTAAACCCTTATAGCTTTTTTACTATTTATTCAAAAATGATCATTTTTAATTTTTTTTAAAGCTTACGATATTGTTATTCATTATGTGTAAAAAAAATTTCAATTTTAATTATCAATAAAATTTTATTAGCGAAATTGCACAAAAAGTCAGCATTTTTTTCATGGCCATTTTCACTTCTATCGGCGATACCCAAAAAATGTATCCGAGTTTTTTCATGAAATTTTTCCTATTAATAGCCAAATAGTTACACTTTACAATAAAACAAAAATTGGCCTGCGCACTCTATGTTTTACACCTATTTCTGGCCTCAGAATCCAGCGAAAAATTACGAAAAATATTACCTTCAATAAACCCCATTTATTTCAACAACAAATTCAATGAGTAATAACAAAAAGACATTTAAAATTTTATAAATATTTAATTTATTTATATTTCAAATTTCAACTAAATCGGTTGAAAAATAACGAAGTTATAACACATTATGTTCAGACGCCTGACCGGAAGTATGATCACAGCATTTAACCTTGAATGTACAGTTATTCAATTTTACACAAGCAAGTAATGCGTATTTGAAATATGAACACTTCCGGCAAAAAGTATTTTTAACGATAATAAATGATTTAATATGAAAATTTTGTATGGGGGGTGGGTGTGGCAGTGGGCCGAAAACCTTAAAAAAATGTTGAAATCTAGATAATAACGTAAGTTTTCCGGACACCAAAATTCAGCTTTCTACCTATCATAGTTTTTAAGTAATCTTGGGACCACGGTAAAATCCCCATGTTTGGGCAAAAATTTCGGGTAGTTCCGGTAGGCCGATTGGGCTCAAATTAGATTTAAAAGAAAGATCAACTCAAAAACTATATTTTAGGAAAATTTCATATCAATATCTCTACTGGTTCCGAAAATATCGAATTATGACCGCCTAATTTTGTGTTTTGTCACACTGTGCGTCGGTTGAAAAAATGAAATAAATAAATTTTTTATCCCAGTCACAAGACCAGAGTAAACTAATAAAAATTATAATTTAAAGAAACAAGAATTGTTTTTTTTTCGTAAGAATAATACTATTTGGTACTCTTAATGAAGCAAAGTTCTTTTAGTTAGTATCAACAGTTTGTACTTTAATTCTAACGACCAAGCATTTGGTAATATCAGATAAATAAATATATTTTTACTATTGCTAGAGCTAGATTTTATATAGCAACTCAAACACTAGCAAAATGTTAAAGATTGAAAAATGATTTTTAAATAATACCAAAAAATAAAAGATTTTTTTAAAATTAAAAAAATCAGTTTTAATAATTAAAAAAATCAAGAATTGTTTAATTCAGCTTTATTAGTTACTAAAATACATAAAATTAATTTTAATATTACTTTAAAAATTAAAATTTATAAATTTTATAACTTTTGAATTTGTTTATCGATCTGTTTTTTAATTCGGCTATAGGTCGGCTATAGGTTTGTTAAATAATTCAACGTTTAATATTTTTTATTATACTCTATATTTCGACTCTCCTTGAGAGTCATCATCAGGATCACGATCTAACATAAATTAATATTACTATATATTAATTTATTTATAAATTATAAGGAATAATTTTATTTGAAATTTTATGTTTTGTTTCTTTTTTTTGACCTTTTTTTCATTGAAGTTTATCCCTAACTATTGAATTAGGAGCTTCATGACCTCCTATAGGAATTATTCCTTTTAACCCTTTCCAAATTCCATTATACATAATTTTTACAAGATTTACGATAGGATATATTTGGTTTTTAGACTCGTAAGATATTTTCTACTAATATAATATCAACTATATTTTCATATATATTATTTTATTTTCAAATTAATTGATGGCAGTATTATATTGAACCTCTAAAACATTTTAAAAATAAATTTTTTTCTCTATTTAATTGAGCAAGTATTCAGAGAATATTTAGTTATTTAATTGTAGAACCTAATTACTGCTCAGTAGCACTGATAATATAGAAAAACAACTGAAACAGATACTTTAAATATAGAGGAGAAGAACTGCGGAATTAACAGATCTTTTGTACCCAATCTTTAAGATTTTAAGTATAAAATATACCATCCACTACAGTTAACAACTCACAGTAGTTAATATATTATATAGGATAAGATGTATTAAATGTTAGTTTAGTTTTTTATGTGTTTAATCTTTTATCTTTAACTGTTGTTCCGTTATTAATTTTTTATTTTGCACTAATTCATCTACGTACTGTTAGATACACACTTCTTCAGTACTCGTTTAATCTATGATAATGCTTTTGGCGCAATTTGACTGCATCATAAATTAGAAAATTCACTATATTTAACCACTTTTAATTAAATATACACATTTCATTTATATAAAAACAAGTTAAGATTATTTTGCATTTTTTTGTCGGTTCCCAAAAATTTATATGGGTAAATAAATAAAATTTGCATAATTTGTTTGAATTCACGTGAAAAATTAGTCACATTTTGTGTTTATATTTACTTTTTTAGCATATATAATTATTAATTATAACTGATTTTCGAATTGTATTTTTAGATTAATATATAAATGTATGCATAACTTTATTTGGAAATAAAAACATTTTAATTTTTAAAGTTGCATAGGCTTATTAATTGAAGTAAGTTCGCTGGTTTAAGGAATAAAGATATAAATCTCGTAGGCAATAAATACAGTAGAAAGTTTCGATTTTATCACTAATTATCATTTTGTTAATTTTTCTTATATTATTTTTTTTCCAATTTTCTTTAAAATTTTTTTAAATAAATTATTTTTATATAAAAATATTTTTACAATTCAATTTACAACTAAGCATATCATATAATAGATTTTAACTTTAACACATGTCTGTTTAATTGATAAAATATTAATAAACCAGTATTTTTTTATATTATATTAAATTTAAATATTTGTGTATCGAACTGTAGTATTTTACATAATTCAATTTTTAATTACTACAATGTAACTATATCTGTTTTTATCACTACTGAAATATTTGCTTGGTTAAAAAGACACGTACCAAAAATATTTAAATAATTTATTTCACTATTTCCACATTATGAACTTTTAATAATTCAATAAGTATTTACACACATTTTCAAAATTTATTCATTAATTTTTTTTTTGTAGTTTAATAATATGTAAAAATTTACGTTATTTCGAACTTTTTGCCAAACAATTTCCAACATCGATTGGTTCAACTTTCAGGTTTCTCAAGCTCATATCGCACTTGAACTGTTCAGGTACTGAATGACTCGAATGTAAAGTATTTATATATACCGTAGATTATGAGGCAGTATAGCACCGCCAGAGCAGCTGACATTGTTCTGCACTCACCGGCTCACTTTAAGATATAAAAACTTACGGTAAAACCGCGAAACTGCGCCAAGTCCGACTAAAGTTCTAGACTAGATTTTCGTATTGTATTCTCGTTTTGTTTGAATTTGTCAGCATCAATATTATTTTTATTTATACTTATACTTATATTTGTATTATTATCATTGTTGTTGTTGTTGTTGTTATTATTATTGTATTTATTCAGCATCAAAATTTTGCCTTCCCAAGTAATTTTCTTCTTTGATTTTATCATACGCGAAAAAAATATGTAAAAAAGTAACGTTTTGCTTGAGATTTATTATCGTTTTTATTTTCTTTTCAAATCGTTCAAGCGTCAGTATCTGCATCTCTAGAATCTAAGCGATCGATGTAAATTGCTGTTTCTTTCATCTGTCATTCAATGTAGTAAATCTGACTTAATTGGGCTGGGTATACGACGTCATTAATTTTAAGTTTAGATACGAATGTTTAATTGTAATATTCAATTATTTTATTTATTGGTATTGTTATAGTTTTAAAAAATTTATTTAATAGAATTTGTAATAAAATAAATTTTTGGACTAATTATACCATGGACTATTTCGGATGCCGCCATATATCCATTATCAATGAATTTTGTAACTGTATTTACCCCACGAATCGCGTTGGTATGACTTTTCTCAGTATAACGTTCCTAGATTAGGTTCTATACATAAGAAAGAATAAATCATACAACAAATAATGCCAGTTGGTTTATGATTTCATTCTAATATAAACACAGTAAGTGAAAAACTCCAGAAAAATGTGCGAACATAAAAGTCAAGTACGGCTTTGGGTCAATTGGTTAAAGTGCACTACACGAGTTCGATTTCTGGTACTTGCAGTCTCAAAATATAATTTACGAATAATTCAATAAAAGAAATAATTGCCAAGACGACTGATGATGGGTATTTCATAATACTCGAAACAGCTATATGCTCAGCCATAAATTCAATTAATTAAAATAATATAAAATTAATGTTTTTTGTTGTAGTCACTACTGTTCGAAAACCCTCTTTATAAACTGTATTAGTTGAACTCTCTAATAAATATTTTAAAAGACTACTGATGATGAATATTTGATAGCATCTAAAAAAGCTGTAGGATTAGTCTAAGAATCCACTTCAATCAAAAGTAAAAAAGAAATATTTTTGATTTAAAAAATTTTCCGTCTACTATAAAAAAATAGGAGTACCCTTTTCTATTTGAAATAGATTTCTTCTTATATGATACACAAACGATTTCATAATTTTTTTTACATTTTGTTTTCTTAATTTAATTTTATCTGCATAGCAATCATGCGAATACTTGTATTTCTTTAATATTAATTAATTTTAGCGTTCACCTGTGTGTTAGTCACATGATTAAAATCATGAAGTGGTTTTAATGACATTTTACTTGTGCTTAAATTACTTGTTTTCTAGTTTATAATATATTTTCGATATAAAAATGTGTTTAGGTTGGTTAAAATAATTGAAAGAAGTAAGAAAATCTTAAAAAACCAAATGCAGTCGATTTAGTAATTGAGTAGGTTTCTGACAAAGCAGAATATGTACATTTGTTCTCTTAACAATAGAGATATACTATATAAATCCACAAAATGCTTTAAATTACCACAGAAAAGTGCATGATTAGCTAATGAACTCTTGTATGATATTATTAAAACACATTTCGCTTTAATAATACTTAAGTAACATATTAAACTTATTAAAAAATGATCTGTGTTTATGTACTACCATATGTGATCTAGAAGTAAAACTACAAATTCAACAACTGTGGCAATAAAGATGGAATGCAGAAACAAAAGGAAGATGGACAGCAAGATTGATTCCAGAGATGGCGAATTGATACTATCTGAAGAAAACTGGAATAACATAGATCGATTTGTTACGATCATACTTAAACGGAAAAAATATGATCTAGAAAATGGCCAATTTTAAAACAAAGGATGAAGAAAAACAAAAAAATTTTAATGGATAACCAACATTAGGACCCTATCCTGAAGTATTCCCGATAAAGTTCCAGGATAGAAACGATCTGGTACATGATGTGGATTGCTTTTAGTCCGTGCAAACCGGGCATATTACAATTGTGACGACATAGTGACGATGCGTTAAGCATTTTTAAACCTCGTCTTCGCAAAAACAAAAAAAAATATACTATATGGCAGAAGTTGCAACCACTATTTACCATTAAACTGAAAAGATGGTAGCATTCGCTGAGAGTTTCTCAATTTCTATATATGAAAAGTGAGAATTTAACAGTTTTTACTCCATTAGTAGTTATTATCTGTGCTTTACTTTATCAACTTAATATTAATAATTTATGTTTTAATATAATCTCGAAAATTGTTCATGAAGAAATCAAAATACTTTTTTAAGCCGTACTCTGTGTATGAAACTCTGTTGTAGTAAACATTGCAATATATAATATTCTGCACGTACTCCAGAATTGTTCCAGTAGAAAGATTAAATACATGATAAAATCTTAATTGTAAATCTGTGTATCATAAATCATAGTTGCGCAGTCTGTTTAATATTCTCAACATAATTGGAAAATATTTGGAAGAAAAGAGAGCAAACACACTTTTGTGCATATATGTAGCATTTCAATAAAGTTCATATTGAACTAATAGTTTAAAATATATATTCAAACTCTGCGATTACTATTACACAATTATTCTAGCAGTATTAATATGGCTCCTTACTATTTTAAATTAGCTTCTTATGGAACGCACCATATACTATATTCATGTGAAAACTAAAATGTTCCATACAATTTAATTAGCTACTATACAAAACGGTACTCAGTTGTTTTATGCATGAAGCAATAAGTCCTAAAGAAAACGAATTATAATGTTAACTTTTTTTGTCGAAAGTAACGCGTCTTATGACGAAAAAAAACTATTTAAAAGTTAGAAGGGTTCGAATAGAAATGAAAAGACAACAACAAAAATGTTAGTTAATTTATTGAAGTTTGACTGACCATACAAGGCTGTTTCGAATATTGCCAAGTACTCATTATGAGTGGTCTTAGGAAATATTCGAATTTTTTAACATTAATAGATTATCCGTATATAATTTGTTTAAACTGCAAATACCAGGCTTAGAACTCGTGCCTGTTAAATTAGAAGCGATGACTAATCGTATTTTACAGTATCCATCTGTGAGCAGAATATTATACTAGTATAAACAGTTCTTTTCTTAAATACCATACAGATACATATCATTAATAAGATTATCTTCTTTTATAAGCGGCTTCAATAAACGGGCAAATTTGGTATTTAGAAAAATTAAAGATGGCGATATTAGCTAAATTACTATCTTAAAAGCACTTAAAGCCACAATTCTCAATTAAAATTTTAGGTTATTCTCTTAATCCTTACAGCTTATGTATTATTACTAATAGATATCGACTAGAGTACACTAGTACCAAACCTTTACGATACTTTAGTACACATATGTTTTTACTTATATTTTAATATTTTTTCTTAACAAAGTTTAATTTTTATAAAATACACCATGCAAGATTTCTGAAATTCGCTGATGTCTTCTTTATAATAAAATATTTCCAAGTTCTTAAAATAGTCACCTGTCGTCGATTCCGTAAAATGCTTTACTACATACCCATTTCTTCATATTTGCAAAACAATAAATGATCCCTAGATATCAATTATGCAAAATATATGAATAATAGATCATTAAGCGATTCTACAAATTTTGCTATGAACATTCTGCACTTGTGCATTGACTTAATGGAAAATAATACTTTCTTAGCCGCGCAAAATCGATGTTGAAGGTTGAAAGTTTTATATATTTTAGCGCTACTTCTGTACGACAGCTAAATGACTCTCACCACTCTTATGAGTGTTCTGACATTTAAAAGTGGTATGGCAAGGATTACACAACAAAAATGTCTATTGTTTCTATAATTTAACCCATTACAATCTCTGATCGGTCAAAACTATATCGTAGAGCACATACATTCACATCTTTGATGTAAGGCTCTAACTAAATAAAAAGAATAAATGAAAAGTACTTATACCTATATCCGATTCTTTTCCTCAATAAATGATAAAGTTATTAAATATAATTCGCAATATATTTTCACGCAATTATAATATATTATATGTATTTCCTATTATATTATAATATATTGTATGTATTTCCAATTATATTATTGTGTCTCGTTTTGTAGGGCGTCAGTGATATTTGAATTCATCTTGATTATTTATAATTAATTGCTTAATTTTATTAATTTATTATGATTTAAGCGCGGTTGTTTTTACTCATTTATATTTATAGCTATTTTGGTGGATTTGTTAATTTTTTCTAATTATTTATAGTTCGTTTTAGATTATTTTTTATTGCCGGTCTTGCGCTCTGTTTTATGTTGATTGTTGATGTCTTGAGTCTAATTGATCATAAATTTCTTCAAATCTGTTTTGCATGCGTCCAACAAAAAAGTAATGGCAAATTTCCTTTGCGTGAAGTCATCTTTCGAGTTGTTTGATAAAAAAATTTACACAGATTCACTCCACTGATTTTGGAGACTCTCAATTCTGTTGTTTTTTTACGTTACAATGATAATTAATGATTGATTACATTTACAAAATTGGAAGGTTATGGTAATGTGATTTATTTTTTGTTCAGATTTATTTCGATTAGTGATTGTTGAAAACAACAAATTTGACTGTTGTTGGATTGCTTTCATTCACTGTCTCATAGTAGACGCCCACTGCTGGAGAAGTTACGTTAATTTTAAGAGTGAGTGAACTTTTTAAATTCTTTTGACTTCATTCCAAAATGGGATTCCTAAATTAAAATAAATACTTAAAAATATGTAAACAATTGTTCTTTCTCGTTTACCTT
The DNA here is from genome assembly GCF_002237135.1 of Teleopsis dalmanni. Taxonomy (NCBI): domain Eukaryota; kingdom Metazoa; phylum Arthropoda; class Insecta; order Diptera; family Diopsidae; genus Teleopsis; species Teleopsis dalmanni. The sequence goes on from NC_051847.1 coordinate 124,254,868, forward strand.
TGGTTGTTTATATACTTTTTATTTTCTTTAAATGCCAGTAAATCCCCGCTATTGAATCTTTTTCTTTATTTATTATTATTTTGAATTCAAATTATAGGCCAGTAATTAGAAAACCCGTGATCATTGCTTACGTTTTTAATTCAAAATAATTAATTGTATCGATTTCTTATAATTAATTGATTTCTTTTACCAGAATAATTTAAATAACAGTGAGGAAATAACAGAGAGACTAAAAAAGTACGGAATAAGGTATAGTGATATCTAATATTCACATAGGAGTATTTATCCTAAACAAAATAAAAGAAAAATATAAGATTTATGAATCATAATGAGAGATAGGAAGAGAAAGAGAGAGTGAGAAGGAGAAAAAGCGAGAATGAGAAAGTGATATGAAGAATCATAAGAAATAAAAAATAATAAAAGAAATAATATTTTTTTGTTGAAAAAATATAACATTTATGATATATAAAAATATCACAAAAAAAAATAGTAACGGAATAGTGAAAAAATCGCAGGTGATAGTAATAAACAACAAAAGTTCAAAATAATAGTATATCACAACCTATCAAATCTATTGAGCTATACTTATATTTGTTCCTAAACTAACTGGGATAACTAACTGAAGCTTGAAAATGTCTAAAGTCGTAAATATCCTAACGAATTCAGATTTCATTTGTTATTTAGAAAAGAGTGAAATACTGTATACTTATAAGATATATAGATAAAATTATGGAGCCCAAACGGCTCCTTCATTTGAGGCGATGAATTGCAATACTGAATTGCGAACTGATAGTTCATTTGTATTTAACGAACAAAAGGCATTCTGCTGACGTATAAAGGTCATGCCTCTTATTCAGTCGTTTCTGATGTCAGATGACGATAGGAACTTCCGGCCAATAATCATTCTCCTGACAAGACGTTGCATCTTTGTCTGGACTTGCAACTTCATTAAACGTTTACTTTTACTTTGTTTTTAATATTTGTATTTTATTTAATTAATATTTATATTTTATTGGCATAATTTTTTTTAATCATTAAGCTTAAACAGTAATAAATTACTGTTTAAATCAGTTTGTGTTCTGCTCTTTATATCATCTTACAGTAAAAGAATGTAACTAAATGAATTATTAAGATTTCATCTATCACAATCTATAAGTTCTTAAAAATTAAAAAAGCGACGCTTCTATACGCTTTTATTATTATATTATCATTATTTTCTAAGCAAAAACTAATATTGTAGAGTTTGTAGAGCTGGTCAAACACAAAACTAATTTTTCAGATAAAATAATCATATCAGAGATGGGAATACTCGTATCGATCTTTTATCGGAGATGACCTGTCACATACCAAGACAACTCTAATCAATATTATGGTCTAGCCAATAAAAGAATAAACACTCTACTAAGTTTAGTAAAGAGTAGTGCCAATATGCTTACGTCCCTCATTAGAATTCATTGTTAAATAGATGTACATATGGTAAAAAGTATGAACTTCTTAAGGAATTGTCTGATAAACGAGGTAGTGAGAATAGGTACCCGGAGCTGATTTCTTACAAGATTTGTGCTTTGAGGATTTCGCAAAAATGGGCACAGTCCTCGAAAGTCGACATAGTGGAACTTATTTGAGTTGACATTAAAATAAAATGGTTAACTTGTGTTAAATGAGTTAAAGAGTATTCTTCCAGTTGAAGTAAATTTAAATCAGTATCACTATGATTTGTAGGCTTAGAATTATTTTATGTAGGTAAACTTCTACGTTTTTGTGCTTAATATTTTCTTAAAAATATGTCCATTATATCCGCTTTTTATTTGATTTGTGATTTCGAAGACTTTTTAAATCATTTGTATTGTATGTACATCTGAAATTAGTAAATAAATTTATTTATTGCTTCAGAATTTGAGATTGTTGGCATGTTGATAAAAAATAAAAAGCTAACACCTTTAATATTTACAAAAATAGTCATTAAAATTGTTAACTATCCGAACGTTATGAGATTTCCCAGTTTTTTATTGTTTAATCTAAATTACCTTGGAAGTGTGAAAATATCTCAAATACTTATCCGTTGAAGTTGTGATTTGAAGAAACAAATCGTTCCAATGCATACGTTTCGCCTGTTGACCACATAAAATCGTTTGCATTTAAATCGCAATAATAGTTACGTGTGTAAATCAAATTGTCGTACCTGACAATGTGAAAATGATTAAATTTAAAAAATTTTATTTCAATACACTTCCTGTGCACAAAAATTAAGTAAAATGAGTTTAGAAATTTGTGTGTGCATAAATTTTCAAGTGCAAATAATCTTTGCAATTAAACAAGATTACTCATACGTTATGTGTGACGAACAATGTTCGAATTGGCTTTTGCTACGATATTTTTAACAAGATGAACTTCAACGGACTTCATGCGATTGAATTAGGTTTTGAAATATATTTTATTTTATATTTAACTTAACTATAAGAGTTTCTAACGTCTTGTCTACGAAAGTATTTTCCAAATACTTACCACTAAATATTTTAGCGGCCTAAAACTATAACGAACGAAGAACTATTCAGATTAATCAACGAAGTTAAGATAAATAATAAATCCAAAAGCGACAAGATATGTGTCTCGGAACAATCCGTTTCACAAACAACAGATGCGTTCGCACAGTTTCAGAAAAAAAAAAAAT
>NC_051847.1:124257638-124339324 GCF_002237135.1 Teleopsis dalmanni
TGAAATGACTTATATGAAGCATAAAATTGAAATTTTTCCCGCTGTTTATTCTAAATAGTTCATTATATGTTAATTTGAATTGTTTACACAATATTGTATTCAAGTTATAATTATGTATTATTATATCAAATTACATAGTTATTTAATAATAATTTCAATACTAATTAACTTAATAACATTATATTACTGTTAGTATTGATTAATGAATTGAAATTTTTCGTATAAATATTTTTTGTTATTTAATTATTAAACATTTTCTGAATACAGAATAGTTATTGTTTTTAATTATTATGTATTTTCTAAATACAGTATATGAGTATTATAGTATATATTTTTATTGTACTATCGGTTGAAGGAAACAGCTTATATTCATATAATGCAACTAAAATAAGAATCAAATAAAGCATAGACGATTGAGGACACGTCTAATGCATAGAATAACTTAGTCATAGTATTAATTTTAATTTATTCATTTTTTTCTGTATTTTTTCTATTATTTTGAAGTTTTACTTGCTTTTTGGGATTTTCTGAAAATTTATTAAGATTTTGTTTCGAGCACATGATTACAATCTTTTTTGAAATTTTTAGTTTTTAACTTTTTCCCTTTTATTATTTGTATAAATAAGAATGTTTTGAAGAGCTTCTTATCATATATTATATTTTCTTTCTTTTAATTAAGTATCTATTAAGTAATATCGTAAATTTTCTTGTGATACCTTAGAACAAGTTTAATGGCGTCGTTTCATAAAATCCAACAAACTCATTGGCTTCATATTTCCATTACTTTGAAATATGTCCCCAAGCTTAATTATGTTTAAGAAATTAAATAAAGAGATAAGAATAGATTCAATGGAAAAATATTCAGTTTATAAACATAAAAGAGTGTATATGTGCATATTAGAATATACTCGTACAATATATATTTATATTCGTATATGTAAGTGGAATAAAAATATTATCATTGCACTTAAAAAGTAGTACACTTAACACATATTTATAAACATTTATAAATTATAATGAATTGTTGTTTAGAGAAATCTGAAATTGATCAAACAATTTCGCCGAAAGCTATTTTGAAAGTATCTAACATTAGAAGAATATTTCACTTTTCCTGCCCATTTTTAGACTTGAATCATTTAAATTAATTTTATATAAAAGAAATGCGAGTTAATGAACGCCTACGATTTTAGGCACGTCTCAAAATTATCAACAATTAAATAATAAAAAATCTGAACTCAAATAATTTAATTATTTAAAATAACATTCTTATATGTTATTTTTATGTACGCTATTTTTATTCACCTAATTAGTTGTATGTATATTATTTTTTTTGGTTGAACTTTCAGTTACCATAAAAGAAGTATATAAGACAAACTGTCAAACGTTTATGTAGGTAAGCTAACATACTTATAAAAAAAACTTTAATTTTTTTATACGAAATTTTGTTCTTTTCGTAGAATTCTACTTTGAATACTAGAAAAAAGGTTATTTTAGCGTGTTTTTTATAAAAATTGTAATAAATATATATATATATATATTTGTGTAGATATGGAGATACATATCTGTTCATGCTTCTAAAATTTTCTTTATGGTTTGGCTCTGTAGTCAAACAATACTATGTATTGTGACTCAAACTCCTATTTTGACTCATAGTCCTTTTTTGATTTATAGTCCTAATTTGACTGATAGTTCTATTTTAAAGGCAACTGTTCATTTTGATAAAAATAGATCAAAGTATGAAGATTACTACCAATTAATTTTTACCGACAAATAAACAGATATATAGAAGTAACAAAGGTTCAATGAACTGTATATTAAATATTATTTACATAAATAGTTTAAATATGACTTTAAGATGATATGATTAATTTTTTAAACATAAAATAGTTCATTGGAAAGTACAAGTGTATAGTATATATTTGCTACTATAATTCTTAGTAGATCTATAATATATATATATTAGTATATATTAGTATTTACTAATATAGATATATATTAGTAGATATATAAATTGAAAACAATTTTCAAACAATTTCGCCGAAAGCTATTTTGAAAGTATCTAACATTAGAAGAATATTTCACTTTTCCTGCCCATTTTTAGACTTGAATCATTTAAATTAATTTTATATAAAAGAAATGCGAGTTAATGAACGCCTACGATTTTAGGCACGTCTCAAAATTATCAACAATTAAATAATAAAAAATCTGAACTCAAATAATTTAATTATTTAAAATAACATTCTTATATGTTATTTTTATGTACGCTATTTTTATTTACCTAATTAGTTGTATGTATATTATTTTTTTTGGTTGAACTTTCAGTTACCATAAAAGAAGTATATAAGACAAACTGTCAAACGTTTATGTAGGTAAGCTAACATACTTGTAAAAAAAACTTTAATATTTTTATACGAAATTTTGTTCTTTTCGTAGAATTCTACTTTGAATACTAGAAAAAAGGTTATTTTAGCGTGTTTTTTATAAAAATTGTAATAAAAATATATATATATATATTTGTGTAGATATGGAGATACATATCTGTTCATGCTTCTAAAATTTTCTTTATAGTTTGGCTCTATAGTCAAACAATACTAAGTATTGTGACTCAAACTCCTATTTTGACTCATAGTCCTTTTTTGATTTATAGTCCTAATTTGACTGATAGTTCTATTTTAAAGGCAACTGTTTATTTTGATAAAAATAGATCAAAGTATGAAGATTACTACCAATTAATTTTCACCGACAAATAAACAGATATATCGAAGTAACAAAGGTTCAATGAACTGTATATTAAATATTATTTATAAAAATAGTTTAAATATGACTTCAAGATCATATGAATAATTTTTTAAACATAAAATAGTTCATTGGAAAGTACAAGTGTATAGTATATATTTGCCACTATAATTCTTAGTAGATCTATAATATATATATATTAGTATATATTAATATTTACTAATATAGATATATATTAGTAGATTTATAAATTGAAAACAATTTTCAAAAAAATGTAACATCTACGGAAGTTTTTATTTATTTTTTTAAATTCGCTAAATAAGGATAAAGTATATTGATATATGCTTCCTAAAATGATGTTAGACGTTTTGCTCAGTATAAAGTAGAATGCTTCAAATGATAGAATGTCGTTAAGATACCACAAATTATTAGTGAAAAAAGGTAAATCTAATGATAAAATTCAATAGTTTTGACCTAATGAAATGAAACATACATGCATTGAGTTCATAAAATTTTACTAGAATCAAAATTTAAGTGTGTGTTAGTGCCGTATTCAAGGTGAGGGCAGATCAGAGAATAAATACCTTCTTAACAATATGATATATTCACTAATGTTTTGTATTAGTGAACTGAAAAAATACTTAAAAAAAATATTTTTTAGTATATCCCCCTTTTTCATAATGCTGGTTATGCCACCGGTATATATAGTATGTTATATTAAAAAAATTTAAACAAACAATTTTTTGTGTGGTTATTTTTTGTTGGTACTTTGTCATTTAGAAATTTTTCAATTAATATATTATATTTAATATATATATATTTAGCATTATGAGCGTATGTGAGTGAAGTGAAGAAGTTTACTTCGTAATTGTACTTCATTCGTACATAAAAATATCTACCTAATTCGGTTTTTTATTTTAAATGAACTGTTTAATTAATTTTCGATATAGTTTTTAAAACTTTAAGTTTTTTAATATCAAACTTGACTATAGTTCAATAAACCAAAGTCTAACTTTATTATGAATTATAAATTGATTAATTGATGGAAGTAAATTATATATAATTAAATTGTTCATTTTATTTTTTCGTCCTTGTTTATATAGGTATTAAAAAAATTTAATATAATTTATTAATTAAATAAATTGATTTGTTGAATTTTAAGTATAATACACTGCAAAGAGAGTGTAAGATAACATAGTATATAAAAATACATAACATTATTTTTACTAATTTATAGTATAGATTGTAATCGCATTTATCTAATAATTTTTCTAAGAATAGTTAACCAGCTTTTCCTTAATTAAAACAGCTAAAGTTTTATATTCGTATGTTATATATGACAAATTCGCAAAACGCGACTCTACAACCCACACATTGTTTGAACGTAAAAGATTTCTGTTTCGGCGTGACTATATATATACGAATATCTTTCATACTGAATTGCAAGATGTGCAATTTTTTAAAAATGAAAAATAAATAAAAAAACTTCAAATATGTTTAAACTTTTAAGTGGCTTAACCTCTTGCTGCCCAGTCTCGATTTATGCCACCTGAGCCCAAGATTTGTTGACTTTTTTGATTTGTTTATCTTATGCAAGATTTGCGATGGAACCTTGTTAAAAAATTCAATGTAAATAATTTTCATTTTATTTTGAAAATAAAAACAAATTTTAAAAAAAGTATACTAATAAACCTACATTTATAATGTTTAAAAAGCGACAACAAATGCAATACTTGTAATATAATGTCATTTTGGGTAGGCATGTATCTAATTAATTATAAATATAGAAGATAATTATTTTAACATTTTCTATGAACTCTTTCGAAAAAAAACATATATTTAATTTAGATATATATATATATGTATGTGCATTTAATTATATAGTTTTTCTATACAAAAATTGCCAACGTTATGAAGTTAATAACTTTTGTTATCAGTTACAATCATTGCATTAAGTTTTTTATAATATAAAAATAATAATTAAGTTGAGTTTTGTTCTCAGCTCTCTAGTCTCAATACTAAATGAAATGAAAATTTTTATTTAGGAAAGAACTATATACATATAATAAATAAATATACATAAATATATAAAAAATATAATTATTAACAAATAATGAACTCAAATCATTTAGTAATTATTTTAGTAGAAAATTGATAAATATTCATTGATTTAAACAAATTATAGAGAAGTGCTGATTTGTATTTTAATGAAAGACTCGAAAATTATGAATTTTACGGGCACCTATAGTAAGGTATAATTTCCAACCATAGATTATACTAAATCAAATGTCAATAAGTTTTTATACATTTTTATGAACAAAATTTAGTTTTAAAGGACAAAACCATGTAAGCTAAAGACTGTAAATATATCTTATTAAAGAGAAATCGAAGTTTTAAGAACAGATGGTTTTATGACTAAAGCTGATATCGCATGATAGCAACTTTAAACTTATAAAACAATCATCCTTGTATCTAACATAAATGTCAAAAACAGCAGAAAGGAATTAATTTAACATATAAGTTCATAAGAAAGTGATAATAATATAGAGAACAATATTGGGGGGGGGGACAGATACGACAGATAGAAACATAACTCAAAAATATGAACGATTATAAAGAACGCAACAGATTTGCTATTTAACAAATATACAAAGCTTTAAGTAGATAGTCCAATATCATAGGTATATGCGGCAAGTATTTATTTTGCTAATAATAACGGCCGGGGTACATAGTATTTAGAAGACGAAGATACCTGAACTATCCATAATGAATTGATAATGAAAAATTTCTTCTAATGAAACTCAATGTAGTCACTACATAGCTAATTTGCTTAGTAAGAAATTTTATGGAAAATGTTTTTAAAAAAACTTTAGAACAGTTTAAAAAATTTCGACCAATTGTATTTTAAGTGATAGCGTATTTTTATTGAGTGTGAAAACTTAACTAGTTTCAATAGAGAGTGCCGTAGAAATTTTAGGCAGAACGCTATCATTGCTAAAACCGATTTTAGATTTATCTGTGATTTTAATAATTCATATTTAACATTAAGAAAGGTTTTACGGGTATTGTACATATTACATAATTGGAAAAGCGTAATTAAAAATTTTTAGGCAAAAAATCTTTATCCTTGGTTTGGTTGGTTCGTTCCAGGGGCAGGCCATTAGATAACTTCCATGTACTTCAATGACCGATTTTTCGCCTTTTTGCTACCACATGCAGTCTGATAAACCATCAGAGTAGTATCTTCCTAAGAACCTATATCTTCTGGACACCTTGGTTTACATTTGATATTATTTTGTGTGATTTACTTTAAATTTAAACAATTAAATTTGAAAATACAAATAATTACAATCTGTTAGAACCACATTATATATCAAATGTTACGGGTATTGTTAGTAGCCAAAAAAATATTTCAATGTATGATTTAAAGCTCTTAATATAATAGTTCGTTTTTATCAAACTGAATTCAGCACTTACAAATAGAATTTTTTTACGCTACTGAAAAATTCATTATGAATGTCCCACTTTTATATAAGTTTGATATATTAGTCCAAGAGCTTTTATCCTCGTCTGATATTAAAAACTATTTAACGAAAGAATTGTAGTCTTCAATCGATACACTAAATACTTTCTATTCGGTAATAACCCGTTGTTAGTATAAAAGGTATACGATCGCAATGCTCTGTTCCACTGAGATCACTAAACCCTGCCATTTTCTATATCATTATTTTTGATAAATCACTCTAAAATATCTTTTGCTTAAAATGAATAGCATCATTTAAGAAAAGAGCAGAAAAAAGACTGTTAAAGATATCACGTTTGAACTTATTTTCTTAATTAAGATCTGTCTTTAGTGGACATTATCTCGTACCTATAAGGTTGATTGATTTTAGTGGTCGTCAACTTGCGCGGTTGATAAAGATTATAGGAGATTATAGGTAAGTGTTTTGAAATGCTCTTACTACTGACAAAAAACGACAATAAAAAAAAATAAATGAGAATAATTTCGCTTGAGATGGTTTCAGAATAGTTTTTTATGTAATTAAAACTTTATTTAATATTATTTATTTTATTATTGAATTGCGTTCTATTATTTGTATAACAAGCCGGCATTTGTTTAAATCGTTCTTTCTTAAATATTCCGGCACGGAAGCGCCAGTTTATGACGTCCAACGTACTTAAGCGTGCAATACTCGTAGTATCTGCGTTATTTTTCTCATTTTAAATACCCGCCAAATTATTGCTATAATTGTTACGGCTTTGTCTAATCAAAAAAGCGGCTTTCAGGTTTTCTTTTTGCGTATATTGAATTCACACATCTTTACGAGATACCTTAATATATACAATCCAATACAATCTTATCATATACGTATGTTAGTATATAAATATCTGTACCTATCTGAACATATTTTTACTATTTTCCTTGCTTGCTAGCGTTGAGTTGACATTTTTAGTTGCTTTTTGTAATGTTATTGCCGCTTGTTACTGCTTTATTCAATTATAATTTAAATCAATTGTTGAAAAAATAAATACAGTAAAGATATGTATATGCACTGCCTGTACCCTTGAACCTGAGCGAAAATGTGCTTTGCTCTTTGATCACTTTATGTCAGGCAGCTGCTGCGGGTACACAGATACTTAAGTATGCTTTATACATTGGAAGCTCACTATTGGAAGCTGTGTATCACACGAGACCTATGAGTTCATATAAATAATTTTTCATATCACGTATAAGTGATTGTATCTGTAAAAACGACATTTTGAATACACACTCGCGTGAAAATAAAAAAAAATCGCTCAGATATTTACATACACTAAGACGTTTTGTTTGGCTTTATTCGCACTTCAATTGCATTTCAGTTTTTGCCATTTATTTATCAGATTTAAGGATAATGCATTTGCATGAAAATTTTATCAAAAGATAAATGCAATGCGCTGCTTTGTATATTTGCACATATTTTTAATATGTTTTTATTTATTAATTTTTCGTTTTTTTTTTTAAACTTTTTGTTATGAATAAATATAATATGTTGTAGTTTTCATATTTTTGCTGCACTCGCTAGTCTGTCTGTATGCAATTTTATAAATGCATTCTTTATTAGGTTAATATCACAGCTCAAAATCGAAAAAACTCTTTTCAAATTTCTTCTATATTTATTTTTTCAAGATTATGGTCTTTTTTTTAAACTTTAAATGGGTCAAAATTTATTGTCACTCACTAATTTATTTTCTTTTGTTATTATTTAAATAATAAACTGTAAATAAAAATTTTTGCGTTGCAGTTTAAAATAGCGAAAATATAAGAAAATGAAATAAAGAAAATAAACATTTTTATTATGTACACTTAAGCAACCCTTAAATTAATTATAATTTTCCTCAGCCCTTAATTATTGATGGCTTTTACACAGGGACCGTAACAGTTATCATAAAAATAAAAATCATTTTATAACTATTATTTATTTTAAAATGCGAATGATAGTTTAGTTTTTCATCAATACAAAAATAAAAATCAAAAGTAACTTATTATGTGCACCAATCATTAAATACATTTTGTATGAAATTACAAAAACAACTGCCTTACATGAAAAATGCATTTTATATTTTCGTTTTAAAAATATTCAGCAGACCAGTGCGAATTATTCATGATTTTTTTATTGATAACGCAAAAAATAAACTGTTATTTGTGTATTTTAAAATAAAAAGCAGAATTTTAAGAGTTATTTCTGCGCGAAAAAATAAAAGGCACATAAAATAATTATTTTTGAGGAATATAATATAAACCAAATTTAATTATTATTTTTTGAGTTTTATTTTAAAATGTTCATACCATATATAAAAAGTATGCATAATATTAAGGATAAAAATTGTTGGAATAATAACTATATACTTAAATATGAGTTTAGACAACTTTTTGTTGCTGCTTTTTTTCATAAACATTTTTGAAATAACTCCAAAAATATCATAAAAGTAATGAAATATGTTTATTGAAATATATTATAATGACTATACATTATAAAAGGTATTTTCTATTATAATTGCGTTTATAAGGAAATCATATTGTAGCTTAACTTAAAAGGCGTCAACGAAACGTCGGTTGAAAAAATGAAATAAATAAATTTTTTATCCCAGTCACAAGACCAGAGTAAACTAATAAAAATTATAATTTAAAGAAACAAAAATCGTTTTTTTTTCGTAAGAATATTTGGTGGTACTCTTAATGAAGCAAAAGTTCTTTTAGTTAGTATCAACAGTTTGTACTTCAATTCTAACGACCAAGCATTTGATAATATCATTTTCTTAAAATACTTTTGTTAATTTTTTTTTCTTTAAATACTTTTATTAATTTTATTTTCTTTAACTACTTTTGTTAATTTTATTTTATATAGCAACTCAAGCACTAGCAAAATGTTAAAGATTGAAAAATGATTTTCAAATAATACCAAAAATAAAAGATTTTAATAAAATTAAAAAAAATCAGTTTTAATAATTAAAAAAATCAAGAATTATTAAAGCTAACATAAATTCAGCTTTATTAGTTACTAAAATACATAAAATTAATTTTAATATTACTTTAAAAATTGAAATTCAAAAATTTTATAACTTTTGAATTTGTTTATCGATCTGTTCCGATCGCCTATAGGTCCCATTTCAATGTTTAATATTTTTTATTATACTCTATGTTTCGACTCTCCTTGAGAGTCATCATCAGGATCACGATCTAACATAAATTAATATTACTAAATATTAATTTATTTATAAATTATAAGGAGTAATTTTATTTGAAATTTTATGTTTTGTTTCTTTTTTTGACCTTTTTTTCAATTGAACTATTGAATTAGGAGCTTCGTGACCTCCTATAGGAATTATTCCTTTTAACCCTTTCCAAATTCCATTATACATAATTTTTACAAGATTTACGATAGGAGATATTTGGTTTTTAGACTCGTAAGATATTTTCTACTAATATAATTTCAACTATATTTTCATATATATTATTTTATTTTCAAATTAATTGATGGCAGTATTATATTGAACCTCTAAAACATTTTAAAAATAAATTTTTTTCTCTATTTAATTGAGCAATTATTCAGAGAATATTTAGTTATTTAATTGTAGAACCCAATTACTGCTCAGTAGCACTGATAATATAGAAAAACAACTGGAACAGATACTTTAAATATAGAGGAGAAGAACTGTGGAATTAACAGACTTTTTGTACCCAATCTTTAAGATTTTAAGTATTAAATATAGCAACCACTACAGTTATCAACTCACAGTAGTTAATATATTATATAGGATAAGATGTATTAAATGTTAGTTTAGTTTTTTATGTGTTTAATCTTTTATCTTTAACTGTTGTTCCGTTATTAATTTTTTATTTTGCACTAATTCATCTACGTACTGTTAGATACACACTTCTTCAGTACTCGTTTAATCTATGATAATACTTTTGGCGCAATTTGACTGCATCATAAATTAGAAAATTCACTATATTTAACCACTTTTAATTAAATATACACATTTCATTTATATAAAAACAAGTTAAGATTATTTTGCATTTTTTTGTGAGTTCCCAAAAATTTATATGGGTAAATAAATAAAATTTGCATAATTTGTTTGAATTCACGTGAAAAATTAGTCACATTTTGTGTTTATATTTACTTTTTTAGCATATATAATTATTAATTATAACTGATTTTCGAAATGTATTTTTAGATTAATATATAAATGTATGCATAACTTTATTTGGAAATAAAAACATTTTAATTTTTAAAGTTGCATAGGCTTATTAATTGAAGTAAGTTCGCTAGTTTAAGGAATAAAGATATAAATCTCGTAGGCAATAAATACAGTAGAAAGTTTCGATTTTATCACTAATTATCATTTTGTTAATTTTTCTTATATTTTTTTTCCAATTTTCTTTAAAATTTTTTCAAATAAATTATTTTTATATAAAAATATTTTTACAATTCAATTTACAACTAAGCATATCATATAATAGATTTTAACTTTAACACATGTCTGTTTAATTGATAAAATATTAATAAACCACTATTTTTTTATATTATATTAAATTTAAATATTTGTGTATCGAACTGTAGTATTTTACATAATTCAATTTTTAATTACTACAATGTAACTACATCTGTTTTTTTCACTACTGAAATATTTGCTTGGTTAAAAAGACACGTACCAAAAATATTTAAATAATTTATTTCACTATTTCCACATTATGAACTTTTAATAATTCAATAAGTATTTACACACATTTTCAAAATTTATTCATTAATTTTTTTTTTAGTTTAATAATATGTAAAAACAATTTCCAACATCGATTGGTTCAACTTTCAAGTTTCTCAAGCTCATATCGCACTTGAACTGTTCAGGTACTGAATGACTCGAATGTAAAGTATTTATATATACCGTAGATTATGAGGCAGTATAGCACCGCCAAAGCAGCTGACATTGTTCTGCACTCACCGGCTCACTTTAAGATATAAAAACTTACGGTAAAACCGCGAAACTGCGCCAAGTCCGACTAAAGTTCTAGACTAGATTTTCGTATTGTATTCTCGTTTTGTTTGAATTTGTCAGCATCAATATTATTTTTATTTATACTTATACTTATATTTGTATTATTATCATTGTTGTTGTTGTTGTTGTTGTTGTTATTATTGTATTTATTCAGCATCAAAATTTTGCCTTCCCAAGTAATTTTCTTCTTTGATTTTATCATACGCGAAAAAAATATGTAAAAAAGTAACGTTCTGCTTGAGATTTATTATCGTTTTTATTTTCTTTTCAAATCGTTCAAGCGTCAGTATCTGCATCTCTAGAATCTAAGCGATCGATGTAAATTGCTGTTTCTTTCATCTGTCATTCAATGTAGTAAATCTGACTTAATTGGGCTGGGTATACGACGTCATTAATTTTAAGTTTAGATACGAATGTTTAATTGTAATATTCAATTATTTTATTTATTGGTATTGTTATAGTTTTAAATAATTTATTTAATAGAATTTGTAATAAAATAAATTTTTGGGCTAATTATACCATGGACTATTTCGGATGCCGCCATATATCCATTATCAATGAATTTTGTAACTGTATTTACCCCACGAATCGCGTTGGTATGACTTTTCTCAGTATTACGTTCCTAAATTAGGTTCTATACATAAGAAAGAATAAATCATGCAACAAATAATGCCTCTACGAACAGAATAGTATTGAATTTTAACAATTAAAAATAAAAACATATTTAATTAATTCAATTATTCTACAATTGGTTTATGATTTCATTCTAATATAAACACAGTAAGAGAAAAACTCCAGAAAAATGTGCGAACATAAAAGTCAAGTACGGCTTTGGGTCAATTGGTTAAAGTGCACTAAATCTGAGCTTTAAATTTGGCAGGACACGAGTTCGATTTCTGGTACTTGCAGTTTCAAAATATTATTTACGAATAATTCAATAAAAGAAATAATTGCCAAGACGACTGATGATGGGTATTTCATAATACTCGAAACAGCTGTATGGTCAGCCATAAATTAAATTAATTAAAATAATATAAAATTAATGTTTGTTGTTGTAGTCACTACTGTTCGAAAAACCACTTTATAAACTGTATTAGTTGAACTCTCCAATAAATATTTTAAAAGACTACTGATGATGAATATCTGATAGCATCTAAAAAAGCTGTAGGATTAGTCTAAGAATCCACTTCATTCAAAAGTAAAAAAGAAATATTTTGGATTTAAAAAATTTTCCGCCTACTATAAAAAAATAGGAGTACCCTTTTCTATTTGAAATAGATTTCTTCTTATATGATACACAAACGATTTCATAATTTTTTTTAAATTTTTTTTTTCTTAATTTAATTTTATCTGCATAGCAATCATGCGAATACTTGTATTTCTTTAATATTAATTAATTTTAGCGTTCACCTGTGTGTTAGTCACATGATTAAAATCATGAAGTGGTTTTAATGACATTTTACTTGTGCTTAAATTACTTGTTTTCTAGTTTATAATATATTTTCGATTAAAAATGTGTTTAGGTTGGTTAAAATAATTGAAAGAAGTAAGAAAATCTTAAAAAACCAAATGCAGTCGATTTAGTAATTGAGTAGGTTTCTGACAAAGCAGAATATGTACATTTGTTCTCTTAACAATAGAGATATACTATATAAATCCACAAAATGCTTTAAATTACCACAGAAAAGTGCATGATTAGCTAATGAACTCTTGTATGATATTATTAAAACACATTTCGCTTTAATAATACTTAAGTAACATATTAAACTTATTAAAAAATGATCTGTGTTTATGTACTACCATATGTGATCTAGAAGTAAAACTACAAATTCAACAACTGTGGCAATAAAGATGGAATGCAGAAACAAAAGGAAGATGGACAGCAAGATTGATTCCAGAGATGGCGAATTGATACTATCTGAAGAAAACTGGAATAACATAGATCGATTTGTTACGATCATACTTAAACGGAAAAAATATGATCTAGAAAATGGCCAATTTTAAAACAAAGGATGAAGAAAAACAAAAAAATTTTAATGGATAACCAACATTAGGACCCTATCCTGAAGTATTCCCGATAAAGTTCCAGGATAGAAACGATCTGGTACATGATGTGGATTGCTTTTAGTCCGTGCAAACCGGGCATATTACAATTGTGACGACATAAACCTCGTCTTCGCAAAAACAAAAAAAAATATACTATATGGCAGAAGTTGCAACCACTATTTACCATTAAACTGAAAAGATGGTAGCATTCGCTGAGAATTTCTCAATTTCTATATATGAAAAGTGAGAATTTAGTAGTTTTTATTCCATTAGTAGTTATTATCTGTGCTTTATGAACTTAATATTAATAATTTATTTTTTAATTATCGAGCTCTAAAATTTATGCCAATTTATATAATCTAGAGAATTGTTCATGAAGAAATCAAAATACTTTTTCAAGCCGTACTCTGTGTATGAAACTCTGTTGTAGTAAACATTGCAATATATAATATTCTCCACGTACTCCGGAATTGTTCCAGTAGAAAGATTAAATACATGATGAAATCTTAATTGTAAATCTGTGTATCATAAATCATAGTTGCACAGACTGTTTAAGTTAATATTCTCAATATAACTGGAAAGTATTTAGAAGAAAAGAGAGCAAACACACTTTTGTGCATATATGTAGCATTTCAATAAAGTTCATATTGAACTAATAGTTTAAAATATATATTCAAACTCTGCGATTACTATTACACAATTATTCTAGCAGTATTAATATGGCTCCTTACTATTTTAAATTAGCTTCTTATGGAACGTACCATATACTATATTCATGTGAAAACTAAAATGTTCCATACAATTTAATGAGCTACTATACAAAACGGTACTCAGTTGTTTTATGCATGAAGCAATAAGTACTAAAGAAAACGAATTATAATGTTAACTATTTTTTTGTCGAAAGTAACGCGTCTTATGACGAAAAAAACTATTTAAAAGTTAGAAGGGTTCGAATAGAAATGAAAAGACAACAACAAAAATTTTAGTTAATATTGAAGTTTGACTGACCATACAAGGCTGTTTCGAATATTGTTAAGTACTCATCATTTTTTAACATTAATTTGTAATCCGTATATAATTTGTTTAGACTGCAAATACCAGGCTTAGAACTCGTGCCTGTTAAATTAGAAGCGATGACTAATCGTATTTTACAGTATCCATCTGTAAGCAGAATATTATATTAGTATAAACAGTTCTTTTCTTAAATGCCATACAGATGCCTATCATTAATAAGATTATCTTCTTTTATAAGCGGCTTCAATAAACGGGCAAAAATTTGGTATTTAGAAAAATTAAAGACGGCGATATAAGGCTAAATTACTATCTTAAAAGCACTTAAAGCCACAATTCTCAATTAAAATTTTAGGTTTTAGGTCTTAAAACCTTAAAGCCACAATTCTCAATTAAAATTTTAGGTTTTAGGTCTTAATCCTTACAGTTTATGTATTATTACTAATAGATATCGACTAGAGTACACTAGTACCAAACCTTTACGATACTTTAGTACACATATGTTTTTACTTATATTTTAATATTTTATCTTAACAAAGTTTAATTTTTATCAAATACACTATGCAAGATTTCTGAAATTCGCTGATGTCTTCTTTATAATAATATATTTCCAAGTTCTTAAAATAGTCACCTGACGTCGATTCCGTCAAATGCTTTACTACATACCCATTTCTTCATATTTGCAAAACAAGAAATGATCCCTAGATATCAAGTATGGAAAATATATGAATAATAGATCATTAGCGATTCTACAAATTTTGCTATGAACATTCTGCACTTGTGCATTGACTTAATGGAAAATGTTGCATTCTTAGCCGCGTAAAATCGATGTTGAAGGTTGAAAGTTTTATATATTTTACAGCTACTTCTGTACGACAGCTAAATGACTCTCACCACTCTTATGAGTGTTCTGACATTTAAAAGTGGTATGGCAAGGATTACACAACAAAAATGTCTATTGTTTCTATAATTTAACGCATTACAATCTCTGATCGGTCAAAACTATATCGTAGAGCACATACATTCACATCTTTGATGTAAGGCTCTAACTAAATAAAAAGAATAAATGAAAAGTACTTATACCTATATCCGACTCTTTTCCTCAATAAATGATGAAGTTATTAAATATAATTCGCAATATATTTTCACGCCATTATAATATATTATATGTATTTCCAATTATATTATAATATATTGTATGTATTTCCAATTATATTATTTTGTCTCGTTTTGTAGGGCGTCAGTGATATTTGAATTCATCTTGATTATTTATAATTAATTGCTTAATTTTATTAATTTATTATGATTTAAGCGCGGTTGTTTTTACTCATTTATATTTATAGCTATTTTGGTGGATTTGTTAATTTTTTCTAATTATTTATAGTTCGTTTTAGATTATTTTTTATTGCCGGTCTTGCGCTCTGTTTTATGTTGATTGTTGATGTCTTGAGTCTAATTGATCATAAATTTCTTCAAATCTGTTTTGCATGCGTCCAACAAAAAAGTAATGGCAAATTTCCTTTGCGTGAAGTCATCTTTCGAGTTGTTTGATAAAAAAATTTACACAGATTCACTCCACTGATTTTGGAGACTCTCAATTCTGTTGTTTTTTTACGTTACAATGATAATTAATGATTGATTACATTTACAAAATTGGTAGGTTATGGTAATGTGATTTATTTTTTGTTCAGATTTATTTCGATTAGTGATTGTTGAAAACAACAAATTTGACTGTTGTTGGATTGCTTTCATTCACTGTCTCATAGTAGAC
This sequence comes from Teleopsis dalmanni, assembly GCF_002237135.1. Lineage (NCBI taxonomy): Eukaryota > Metazoa > Arthropoda > Insecta > Diptera > Diopsidae > Teleopsis > Teleopsis dalmanni. The sequence continues at coordinate 124,273,738 of NC_051847.1, forward strand.
GCCCACTGCTGGAGAAGTTACGTTAATTTTAAGAGTGAGTGAACTTTTTAAATTCTTTTGACTTCATTCCAAAATGGGATTCCTAAATTTAAATACTACTTAAAAATATGTAAACAATTGTTCTTTCTCGTTTACCTTTGGTTGTTTATATACTTTTTATTTTCTTTAAATGCCAGTAAATCCCCGCTATTGAATCTTTTTCTTTATTTATTATTATTTTGAATTCAAATTATAGGACAGTAATTAGAAAACCCGTGATCATTGCCTACGTTTTTAATTCAAAATAATTAATTGTATCGATTTCTTATAATTAATTGATTTCTTTTACCAGACAAATTTTATGCAAATTTAAATAACAGTGAGGAAATAACAAAGAGACTAAAAAAGTACGGAATAAGGTATAATGATATCTAATATTCACATAGGAGTATTTATCCTAAACAAAATAAAAGAAAAATATAAGATTTATGAATCATAATGAGAGATAGGAAGAGAAAGAGAGAGTGAGAAGGAGAAAAAGCGAGAATGAGAAAGTGATATGAAGAATCATAAGAAATAAAAAATAATAAAAGAAATAATATTTTTTTGTTGAAAAAATATAACATTTATGATATATAAAAATATCACAAAAAAAAATAGTAACGGAATAGTGAAGAAATCGCAGGTGATAGTAATAAAAACAACAAAAGTTCAAAATAATAGTATGTATATCACAACCTATCAAATCTATTGAGCTATACTTATATTTGTTCCTAAACTAACTGGGATAACTAACTGAAGCTTGAAAATGTCTTAAGTCGAAAATATCCTAACGAATTCAGATTTCATTTGTTATTTAGAAAAGAGTGAAATACTGTATACTTATAAGATATATAGATAAAATTATGGAGCCCAAACGGCTCCTTCATTTGAGGCGATGAATTGCAATACTGTATTGCGAACTGATAGTTCGTTTGTATTTAACGAACAGAAGGCATTCTACTGACGTATAAAGGTCATGCCTCTTATTCAGTCGTTTCCGATGTCAGATGGCGATAGGAACTTCCGGTCAATAATCATTCTCCTGACAAGGCGTTGCATCTTTGTCTGGACTTGCAACTTCATTAAACGTTTACTTTTACTTTGTTTTTAATATTTGTATTTTATTTAATTAATATTTACATTTTATTGGCATAATTTTTCTTAGTTATTAAGCTTAAACAGTAATAAATTACTGTTTAAATCAGTTTGTCTTCTGCTCTTCATATCATCTTACAGTAAAAGTATGTAACTAAATGAAGTATTAAGATTTCATCTATCACAATCTATAGGTTCTTAAAAATTAAAAATGCGACGCTTCTATACGCTTTTATTATTATATTATCATTATTTTCTAAGCAAAAACTAATATTATAAACAATTGTAGAGCTGGTCAAACACAAAACTAATTTTTCAGATAAAATAATCATACTAGAGATGGGTATACTCGTATCGATCTTTTATCGGAGATGACATGTCACATACCAAGACAACTCTAATCAATATTATGGTCTAGCCAATAAAAAAATAAACACTCTACTAAGTTTAGTAAAGAGTAGTGCCAATATGCTTACGTCCCTCATTAGAATTCATTGTTAAATAGATGTACTTCTTAAGGATCTGTCTGATAAACGAGGTAGTAAGAATAGGTACCCGGAGCTGATTTCTTACAAGATTTGTGTTTTGAGGATTTCGCAAAAATAGGCAGAGTCCTCGACAGTCGACATAGTGGAACTTATTTGAGGTGACATTAAAATGAAATGGTTAACTTGTGTTAGTTGAGTTAAAGAGTATTCTTCCAGTTAAAGTAAATTTAAATCAGTATCACTATGATTTGTAGGCTTACAATTATTTTATGTAGGTAAACTTCTACGTTTTTGTGCTTAATATTTTCTTAAAAATAGGTCCATTATATCCGCTTTTTATTTGATTTGTGATTTCGAAGACTTTTTAAATCATTTGTATTGCATGTACATCTGAAATTAGTAAATAAATTTATTTATTGCTTCAGAATTTGAGATTGTTGGCATGTTGATAAAAAATAAAAAGCTAACACCTTTAATATTTACAAAAATAGTCATTAAAATTGTTAACTATCCGAACGTTATGAGATTTCCCAGTTTTTTATTGTTTAATCTAAATTACCTTGGAAGTGTGAAAATATCTCAAATACTTATCCGTTGAAGTTGTGATTTGAAGAAACAAATCGTTCCAATGCATACGTTTCGCCTGTTGACCACATAAAATCGTTTGCATTTAAATCGCAATAATAGTTACGTGTGTAAATCAAATTGTCGTACCTGACAATGTGAAAATGATTAAATTTAAAAAATTTTATTTCAATACACTTCCTGTGCACAAAAATTAAGTAAAATGAGTTTAGAAATTTGTGTGTGCATAAATTTTCAAGTGCAAATAATCTTTGCAATTAAACAAGATTACTCATACGTTATGTGTGACGAACAATGTTCGAATTGGCTTTTGCTACGATATTTTTAACAAGATGAACTTCAACGGACTTCATGCGATTGAATTAGGTTTTGAAATATATTTTATTTTATATTTAACTTAACTATAAGAGTTTCTAACGTCTTGTCTACGAAAGTATTTTCCAAATACTTACCACTAAATATTTTAGCGGCCTAAAACTATAACGAACGAAGAACTATTCAGATTAATCAACGAAGTTAAGATAAATAATAAATCCAAAAGCGACAAGATATGTGTCTCGGAACAATCCGTTTCACAAACAACAGATGCGTTCGCACAGTTTCAGAAAAAAAAAAATCATGAAAACAAGTCGAAATTTAGTTATAAGAAAATGTGATTAGAATTGCCCACTACATATGCTTGGAATCCGCAAACAACGTTACAGTTAGTAGAGCCTTTCTTCTACATTGTAAAAGTCGATCCCTTTCTTTGTATCATGAGTACATCTACACCGCAACCACGACAATATCAATGAATATCTGCGAGGGTTTTTATTCTGCCCACCATAAACACACATCAACAATATCTACTTTAATTGCAGCTCAACTTCTCATGATGTCTTCAGTTTATTTTCATGTTCAAATATAGACAGAAATTACTGAACAGACTAGTTAAATACTCTAGTTATACGTTTACCAATTGATTCAGTTTTTAATTATATGTCCGTTATTTACTGCATTAAGCAGGGAAACCAAACTTAGACAATATAACTATATTCAAAACCTATGTCCAAATGGCAAAAAACATTCATCCTTATGGAATGCTAGCAAAGATATCAATTCCCCATAAATAAGAAACTCTCTCGGAAACTAGTTACGAAGCGATGAATGAAAATCTATCATTTGCTGATTACTTAAAAGAGGTATTTTAACCAAATCCTGAATCTGTTTATGCACCAATTATTGACTGCAAAAAGCCACTGCGTCATCTCTACTATCATGATAAAAAACTTATTTCTTTTTTCCATAAATTTCAGCACTAGATTTTTTAATGCCATTATTCATTATTATACCTAACAGAGTGAAAAACATCAATATAATTGTTCATAAATCAGGCAAAGATCCCACTTTTACCTGTTCATACAGTCCAATAAGCTTACTGCCATGTCTTTCTAGACTCTTTGAAAGTTTAAACCATTCCTTGATGGTCAAAACCTAATACCCTTCCATTAGTTTGGTCTTAGGGAACTATTGAACAAGTGAATCATATAAAGAACAAAATAAGCCAAAGAATTAAAATTAATGCACTAAAATGTAGACACGTCATTTGAAGCTTAAATCGGAGTATATTTCCAACAGTTTCATTGAATAACATTCCTATACCACAAGCAGATAAACTCACGTATATAGGTATTCACCTAAGATAGGCGACTAACTTGGCCGCAAACACATTGAAGCCAAAAAGCTACAAATGAAGCTTCAAACCTCTAAGTTGCATTTGCTCATTAATAACACAGTGTCTTCTTTAAGAGAAGATAAAATAAATAAATGTATATGTATTTAAAAAAAATATTTTTTTAAGGTAATATTTTTCTTTTACAGATACTCTATCCTCTAAGTTTTTGTGGATTAACAGACAAAGTTGATATTGAGGCTAATGTTGCTGGTGGTGGACCGTCTGGTCAAACTGGTGCTATACGTTGGGGAATTGCAATGAGTTTACGTAGTTTTGTGGATAAAGAAATGATTGAATCAATGCGTTTAGGTACGTTAAAAACATTTTAAATTATTTTATTAATTATACTAATTTATGATAAATATTATTTTTCAGCTGGTCTGTTAACTCGTGATTGGAGACGCCGCGAGCGTAAGAAGTTTGGTCAAGAAGGTGCGCGTCGTAAATATACTTGGAAAAAGCGTTAATACAACAAATATTTTATATTTGTATTATATTTGCATTCTATTAAATTAAATAAAACTAGAATCGAAACTGTATTTAATAATTAATTACATTTTATTAAGAGGATTTAAGCTCAAAATTTTCATGCCTTTATTTAACGTATGCTTGGCAGCTCGAAATAGTAAAATGCGATTTTGTTGCTTACTGGTGCAAGTTTCACTCTTAATGTTTAACAATTTTAAAGCACGACTGGTAGTGTTGCTAGGAAAGATATTTAATTTTATATTAATTTGAATCAGTGAATTTTATCAAACACCATAAACTTACCATAAACTAAACAAATAATTAACTAAAATACAAGGCTCTAGTTGTTCTTTAGTGAGCCATAGTACGCGGTCACAGCGCGCAATTTCATAAAGTAGCTCTTCAGCTATTGGCTCCTGTAAATAATGGAGGTTAGGTATTGCATCTATTGTATTGATATCAGCCATATTTTCAAGCAAACTAGATAAGCGACAGTGTGTGTATTGCAGTTTAATGCCAGTGTCACCATTGACTTGAAGTGCTTTTTCCCAATTGAATTCATAATCACGTTGGCGCCTTTGCTTTAAATCATTTATAATTACAGCTGATACGCCCAAAGCATCGGACACAAGTTTGTCGTCATTTGTAATGGATATATTTACTTTGGTAGCTATAAGTCAAGTAATATTTTTTTCTTATGAAACATATAAAATTTTACTAATAAATACTTGTGCTTTTCAGTTGTTTCTCATGCATTATGTCTCTAGCCTCATCAAGTACATCACGCAGAAATACTGCGTTACCGCTTCGTGTACTCATTCCTAAAATGCGACCGAATTTTATGTGTCTTAGTTTTGATAATGATATGTCTGGACAAAGAGCAGCAGTTGTTTTGAAACACGCATTGAAATGGTCTGTTTGAGCATTATCCACTACGTAAAAAATATCATTAAATTGAAATCGTTTAAAACGATCAATTAGCGCAGCAATATCTCGTGCTAAGTACAGAGTGGAACCATCACTTTTTATTATTGGTACACGCCGGTCATCAACCTGCACAACCTTACGCCCATCTCGTTCATTAAGTAGCAAGGATTTTTCGGATAAACTTCTTAAAATGCTGGAAATTTGTTGCTGCGAATATTGTGATTCCCAATCGTAAAAATCAAATTTTACACCCAATCTTGCATACATACGGTCTAGTTCTGCTATAGTATATTCCCGATATAGTTGCCATTGTTGAGTAGTTTCACTGTTTGTTCCAATTTCTAATTCATTAAAACAGCGACGTGCTTTTTCTGTTATATTCGGATCTGTTTTAGCTGCCGTATTTGCTGCTACATAAGCATTATAGAGTGTAGCAATAGGTTCACTTTTCATTTGTTCAGATGTTATATTTAACATTTCTACACCGATTTGTAGCATGCCAAATTGTGTACCCCAATCCCCTAAATAATTTAATTTTGTTACATTGTAACCTAATTGCCTGTAAAGATTCCCAAGCGTATTTCCAATTATGGTTGAACGCAAATGACCCACATGAAATGGTTTTGCTATGTTCGGTGAACTATATTCGAAGACTACATTTTTATTGATTTGCGGTATTGATTGGTTTCTTGATTTTTCATCTAACAGATCTGCTATAAATGCTTCCGGTTGTAACAGAAATTCCACTATTCTACTTGATTTATCTTGTGCCGGTAGTATGCGCACATTTTGTACCACATCTTGCTGAAAACTAATAGCGGGTAATGCATGCAGAATTTCTTGTTGCTGTTGATCTGCTCCTGTTAGCTTCCAGTACAGCGTGGGATTCTTTAACAAACTTTGTTGCTTTTTTATGGGCAAATCAAGCTCATAATAAATATTGTCACACTTTGTAATCTGTGAAATCTGCCATTAAATTGCTTAAATTATGATTTTTTCTTTCATCACATTTTAAAAGTCAGGATTTTCTTACTTTTTCACAAATCGCTCTGCGGATTCGACTCGACATCGTTCTGCTTAATGTCATACATTGATAAGCATTTGACACTTAACAGCTGTTTGAGGTAAAATTATGAAGTGCTTAAAAACACTGAAAAAAATTTGTGAATTTTAAATGTTCTACATATAATTTTTATTAAATTTATATAATTAATGTTATCGATATAAATTAATTGTTCAAAAAAACTATATTAAATAAAATTAAATGATTAATAAGGGCTATATTATGTATAATTTTTTATATATGAAGTACATGTATAATCACATAAACTTTTATATATATCTGTATAAACTAAACGGATATAACTGACACTATATTGTGAATTGCTTATATTCACCCGTAATAGGTATCGTTATATATATGACATTAGGTATGTTTAAAATATAATAATAATTTTTTCAACATTAATCAGTAAAAGCTGAGTAAAATTTTTAACTGAAAAAATTATATATAGCCACGGTTGCCACTTATGGTACTTTAGTACCAAAATTGGTACTTTTTTTTTCGTTTGGTACTCATGTTCAAAAAATGGTACATTTTTGACAACCCAACTTTATTGTGGATATTTCCAATTAATTTTTTTTATAATTGCAACTTTGCACTATTTTATATTTTGTTCATTTATAACAGTATGAAAAACACAGAACGAAAAAAATAAGAAGGTTAAAAAAATTTTGGACTTTTTTTTACAGAAATGGTACCTATTTAAACCAGTTTTGGTACAGGAAAAAATTTTTAAGTGGCAACCGTGTATATAGCTTAAACCAGGGTTTCGAACCGAGAATTTTTGCGACTTGGTCTATAAAAAAAGATTTATCAATTAGTTTCGATAAAAATATCAATTTTTCCTCAGTTTCCAAGGAATATATTTTATGTGTTTGTATTAAAAATTAGATATATTGTCATTACAAAATTTTTGTATAAATTCTTTTAAGATAAACTAATTTTAAAAAGTTAGCAATGAATTTTAGTTCAGAATATGATCTAGTTTAACTATATTCCCGAGCAATAAAGTATAATTCGAATTCATAAAAATACGTCTATATACACAAAAAAGCGACAACTGAAAACAAGTGTGGGTGTTAAATAGGTCCTGACGTACTGAAATAAAATAAGCTTATATATTTTTTTCGGCTTTCATTTAAACAAAATGATCGAATTCTATTTAGTTCCGGTTCAAAGTCCTCTCTATTAATAACAAATTTAAGTAGCACGCATAATCACAGACTAGTATAAGTAATAAAACATAACGTGTACACTGCAATGTCTTCCATTTAAGTATACTGAACTGTTTACATCAGACGTTTCCGTGAGTCTTTTTATTGTTAAACTCTTTATATACATGCGTATTTATGGGAGTACATTTTAATTCTCCAGTTATTGTTCACCATTTTAAGATAAATATCTTTTCCTCCATTTCCTCCATGCCGCCCGTTAAACGCTTTTTGTATTTCGTGTTTCCAACAATTTTTTTATTACAATATGCTTCCTATATGTTAGTATTATACGTTTTTATACGAGCGTTATTTATTTAAAAATAAAATTGACCAACAATTTTTGAATCAAATGAATAAATAAAGCAGTTAATTAATTTTAAAACTTACCATATGAGTAATTAAAAGAAATAATTACTGAAAATAATTCAGTATCACTGATATTAAAGCGTTTTCCACATTATTACAAAAGAATTAATAAAATTGTTGTCATTACAGTTATACAATTTAATTGAATTTTTTACTAAATATCTCAACCAAAATAATTCCATCATTAACGTTAACATAAATAATTTTCGTTGATTACTTCTTGGTTTTGAGATTATTTAACCCAGATAAACCAGCAGATGTACTAGGTTTACGTACTGTTTCCTCTATATTTACATGTGGATTTTTAAGATCGTTACTGACCTTGGATATAACATTGGCACAAACTGCAATACTTTGCTGTATACCAGCTGAAGGCAAGCACTCGCCAAGGAAGCACACTAGCAAAGGTTGCTTTGAAACTACGCTAGAATAATCTTCATAAGATATGACACCATCCTTATCCACATCAAATTTTTGAAATAATAATTCAACCATATCCTAGTATGTAAGAAATAAATCAGATCCTAGTCTACTCTATTTTGATTACCAACACAGATGACAACTACAAAGCGCAACCAAAAGAATATCAGTTCCACAAAGTTTAATCAGATCAACTTTAGGGGTTGCCCCAAAAATTGTTGTATGATTGTCATCTGCGTTGAGTATAAATGAATTTCATTATATTTACCGAACGTAGTTCATTGATTTCATCTTCGTCGTCACCAATGAAAAATTTTTCAACAGCTTGTGTAACGACTTCACGATTCAGATAGCCAGTACCCTGTACATTATATATCTAACAAAAGTGCATAATTATTATAAAAATAAATCTAAAATTCTAAATTCAATTGTAAAAGCCAACATTTAAATAAATATATCTTACCTGAAATGCAAATCTCATCCTATGTTCTAATTTATCAGTCATAAAAACTGAAAACAATTTAACAAACGCTATTGGATCCACATCTTTAATTTGCTCCGATGTCAGATGTAAAAGGATCCGTTCGATAATCTGCAAATCATAAATATGGAAAAGAACTAAAAATAGATGAAAGAATTGTTTTCTAGTCATATTTTTTGCTTTGGGTCCATTGGCGAGTACGTATTTATGATAAACCAAAAGAATGCACTTTACTTCCATGGATGTAAACACACTTTGTTTAACCATATACGCCAAAAAGTCATGGTAGGTATTGTCGAAGCGTGTGTTTTGAACATCATCTAAAGTTTGATCTAATTTATTCATATTGGCTTAAGCGGTAAAATATTTGAAACGGTACTCGTCCAAGATCAATTAACGTATATTTAATTTAAAATTTTTGTAAATCAAAATCTCAAAATCAAAATTGACGTTTTATTTTTTTTACTAGCAATTCCGAAACAACGTCTCAATAAAAGAATATATAACTGAATAAGTAAATAAATTTAATAAGTTTTCATTTGATTATAAATTTTTAAAAGCAAAGTTTGCTAAGTTTTGATGTAAATAATTATTTTGAGGTACATCGAGGCAATAATGCACAAAATATTATTTTTATTATACATATTTGTACTTTTAGTATACTCTTATATGTACATAATTCTAAGCAATCTAATGACTTATTTTCGCGATAACATATATATATGCGACATATGCAATGTCTTTGAATTATTTAAATATATATAAGTAATATAGTTGACAGACATATCGTCACTTAGAATTTATAAATTCGATTATATTCGACTATAGGTATTTTCTTTTGTAAGCATGTCGCAAAAGAACAAATAAAATAAGCACTACATTCAATAGAAATTTCATTAGGCTTACATATGAAAGATATTTATAACATTTAAAGTTAAAACTTCGAATATGAATAATAATTATTTGTAATTATTCGTGAGAATATCTTTTTTACATGATTGTGAATAAGATATAATTGTCCATGCCTTTTAACAGTGAAATAATAAATAGAAAAAAATTAACGTGTTTGTTACGAAATACGAATAATTAACGAAATCATTCGTTGACAGTTAACTGGAAAATTCGTATGTACTTCCAAAAACCATTCACAATAGATGAATTTTTAGTCTTGGCAACCATTTGATTTGAGCTGCTTAGAGTTAAGCGATTGCAAAAAGGTTGGGCTAAATAAGCCAGCAGTGTTGTTGTTTCATATGTTACTTTTAAAATAAGCAGTTCTTCTTTTATGATATCCTTACAAAAGAAACGGCCTTACGTATATATTTCAAAATTATAGCCATTATTACATTAACTAATAGAATATTAGAACACAGGATCTTATGTGTAATATAACCCACAACAGCATTAATTATATAATTTACAATAAATAAAAAATATTTTTGTTGTTGTATTAAAATAATTTATTCAGATTTAGAAATATTTGATGTGTAGTACGAAAAATTTTGAAATTTTGATTTATAAATTCAATATTATATAAAAAAGTTGTATTTTGAATATATTAGAAAAGATTCCTTTTCTACATCAAAATACTATGAGCAATCATACAAACATTTCTGTAACCCGTAATTCTTGCTGATTATTTCTTTGTTTTCAGATTTGTAAAACTAAACAAACCGCCAGAAGTACCAGGTTTACTTTTTGGTTAATCAAAATTAACATTTGGAGTTCTAAGATCATCATCTACTTTTGAAATAATGTTGGCACAGACAGCAATACATTGTTGAGTCCTTTTGGCAGGTAAACACTCACCAAGGAAGCACACCAATAAAGGTTGCTTTGAAACTACGCTAGAATAATCTTCATAAGATATAACACCATCCTTATCCACATCAAATTTTTGGAATACTAATTCAACCATATCCTATTATATAATAAATTAGTCAATTCTTACTTTACTTTATTTTAAATGTATATCATCATGCTTACTGAGCGTAATTCATTAACTTCATCTTCGTCCTCACCAACGAAAAATTTTTCAACAGCTTGTGTAACGACTTCACGATTCAGATAGCCAGTACCCTGTACATTATATATCTAACAAAAGTGCATAATTATTATAAAAATAAATATAAAATTTTAAATTCAATCTTATTTGTATCTTACCTGAAATGCAAATCTCATTCTCTGTTCTAATTTATCAGTCATAAACACTGAAACCAATTTGACAAACGACATTGGATCCACATCTTTGTACTGCTCCGAAGTCAGGTATAAGATAATGCGTTCAATAATCTGCAAGTCATAAATATGGAAAATCACAAGAAACAGATGAAAGAATTGCTTTCTAGTCATATTTTTTGCTTTGGGTCCATTGGCGAGTACGTATTTATGATAAACCATAAGAATACACCTTACTTCTTCCGACGTGAACGCACTTTGTTTCACCATATACGCCAAAAAGTCATGGTAGGTACTGTCGAAACGTGTGTTTTGCACATCATCTAAAGTTTGATCTAATTTATTCATATTGGCTTAAGCGGTGATTTTGAAATAAATTTTGAAATGACGTTGACACAAAATCTGTATGACAAAAAGTATGTAGACGACGTTATTTTTAATATATGTATTTATATGACTTGTAACAACTTCAAAATATAAACAATAAAACATATGTGACAAAAAATAATATTTATCTACAATATATTTAAGAATGTATTTGATTGTAAATGTTTATACATCTCGAAGCTTACTTAGTTTTAATGAGACTGAAAAATTATAATAGGATATGGACAATATTAATATATAATTTATAAAAGTTGGTGATATAATTGTTTAGTATAATATGTTTCACGGTTTATATCACTGGGTCTGTATACACTAGCGGCAGTTTAACGCTTGAAATTGTTTTCTGACATAAGACTGTGAAGACAGTCAGGCCTATTCTGAATACTACCAGGGAACAAAACTCCCTATTCCCGCGCTGTTCCCGAACACACAACTCCCTTATTCTGAATTGCCTGGGAGACAGCAGTTCTGGGAACAACAACAGTTTCAAATTTGTTTTGTTAAATTTTGGCAACCATGTCACTTTTTAATGACGAAAAGTGAGAAAATGAGCAAAACAAAGAAAAGAATTGCGTATCATATGTTGATTTAAATGTTAAAATCGCATTATTTGTTTGCTGCACAAATTATTAGAAATAAATATAAATAATTTAATAAGTGATTAATGAAAAACTTTTATTTTAATGAGAAAAATAAACATATAAAAAGAATTGTGCAGTTGTTGGTGTTCATTTATATAAAAACTTTTCAAAAACTTTAAAAATGCATTCAATTGCATTTCGAATATTAGCGGAGGATTCGAAAATAAAATATGGAAAACACGTTTTTGTCCTCCTTATTAGCTACAATTCTTTTTCATTTGTTTTATTTGTTGTTGTTGTTTTTAGTTTCAACGAATTTAGCTTGTTAAATTTTATATTATTGATTTTTTCTATTTACTATTATTTACTGTGGTCTTATTGACCACTAGATAAAATTTTTTAACTATTCAGTTATTCAGTTATATTACATATGCAGCAATTGAACGCATTATAACGAAATTTACCAAAATCCGTTGTCAAATCGTAGTGAAATTGTAATCGAAGCACAGGAGGTGTCAAAATGGCAAATTTATTTGTTTGTTCTGCTTTTATTGTTTTGAACCTAAACAATATAAAAATTGAACTAAATAAATTGAAATAAATAAGACAACAAGGAGTACATCACATATTATTACTGATATAATTATTACAATCATATATAGCATGTTGCATATATTAATTTTGTTATTCTATTTCATTTACATTTTTCCCTTTTCCAACACTCTTCATAATTGCGCAAAGCAAACCCGTCTAGTCAGAAATGTAATAGCAACCTTGCGTACGCACATAAACTTTTTTCTTTTATTGGAAAAAATCGAATAAGTGAGCAAGAAGTTGGTATAATTCGTTTCAAGCTCCGTTAAATTAATACTAATTAATTGTATATTTTAATTTATATTGTTTAAATTTTATATTGATGTGAAAAGCCGACACATTCATACATAAGCATAGAATTTTGTGATAACGTGCAATAAAATAAACGGGATCAAACGAGTTAAAAAAAGTTCAATAAGAAAAGAACATCAATAAAAAAAAATTAACGACGGGAAAATAAAAGTAATAAATAAGAAAAAAAGAGAAAAGATCACAAAAGCAGCATTTAAAATGGTTAAAGAATTTTTGATTGTTTATCGACGTGGCCGGAAAGAAGTATAAAAAATTTTTGTTTCTTTAAAATTTTGTCAGCGAAGCACTTGATTTGCATCGTAGGAGCAGTGGCAACATAAGGGAAAGCATCGATTTTTACTATTGTTGCTGTTGTTATTGGGTGCGGGTGTTATTAGGGGGTGTTAAAATGCGTTCAAAATTTGCCTGCAGCTGGACACGTTAATAACAATAATTTTATAGTAAAAGAAAAAGATATTTTTTGCACTAAAAATTTCGCATGAATCGCGAGTGATGTAAAATTTAAAAAAAATAATTGAACGTAGTTATTATTTGTATTTAAAGAGAATTTTTATCCTAATTTTTTTAACATTTAATTTTAAAGTGTTTGAAATCTTTGTTTCCTTCTGATTTGCCCAAATTATGTCATGCGTTCAAAGAAAACTTCTAAAATGGGTCAGTGCCAAACATCAATGTAATGCTCAGGGGTAAATTATGTGGTCTTCTAGAGGACAAGAAGGATACTATGTTGAATTTAGTAAAATTGTAGAAGTGATATGAACCAATAGCAAATATAATATATTTTGTATATTAAAGTGGCTGTTATGTGAAGTTTGTTGATGAATTGTCACCAAATTGTTGTTAACTTGTAGTTCCCCGGTGAAAACATTTAAACACATTTATTTTACATTATCTATTATGTCTATCTATATCTGTGTTTTCAAAATTTTACTTGAGTTTCGTTAATAAAACGATTTGCCACTATCAAAATGTCTGTATATAAATTCTCATCTCAATTTAATTGATCAACTGTCCAGAGTTTACAAGTCTTAAACTAACTTGTTTTCCTCTCCAAGTCTTATATTCCTTGTTTTCATTATTTTTCTCAATTAATATTTCTATTATATCGTTTTATTTATATAGTTCTTTATATTAAAAACTAAAGAAGCTCAATATTATTTTTTAAGAACAACAAAAAAAGCAAATATTAATAAATTTTTTTCAAAAAACCTTGGGTGGTTCATCAACGTGTTATCGTTAGCATTACGCTGGGAACTCACAGAGGTTCAATGGGTCACCGGTATTAAAGTATTTTTGTTTTTAATATATTGAGCAACTATTAAAAAATTTTAGGAAATATACAAACGTGAACATTCTTTTAGTCTCTGCAGTACACCTTGCCTTTTTCTATACTTTCTTTTATTTTGAATTTCATACGTAAAAATGTATTCCATAGGCGTTTTAAGCTCTTGCTGAGCTTAATTAAATCATTAAAAAATTTGATTTCAGTTTTTTCCTATTTTTTGAATATTATTTAAATAAATTCGTTGTCTCTAAAAGATAGAAAAAGCTTTTTGTTATATGGACCAAAAAACCAATTTATTCAAAAAATTAAATTATTATTGTATTGAACCACATATCCATCTACGTAATTATAAATGGTTTTTGTTTTAATAGATGAAATTTAAATTTTTTCTTATATTGCGATTTAGTTTATATTTCGTTAGAAATAATAAGTTTATGAAGGATAAATAAAATTTTTCATTAATTGTGATTAGTCAATATTGTTGTAAGTTCTGGAATAAAAGTCCTTGTAATAAAATGAGAAAAATTAAAAAAAAGAGGGAAGGGAAATAAAAGTAGAAAATATGAAATTAACTATATTAGAGGTAAAGAAATATTGTCAACTAAATAGAGCGGAACCAAAAATTTATAAGGCTCAAACTGAGCTGAGCAATAAAAAAAGGGTAGAGTTATGTGAAGTTGAGGTTGAATTGGGGAATAGTATTACCGAAGTTAGGACCATACAGTTCATGATGCATAGAGAAGACTTATTTTATCCATATATCTGTTGAGGCTTTTTGGGAACCTTATTGGAAATGCATATTAAATAATAGGTATCATTTATTTATTAATTAATAAGATCAAAACTTAATGTTAATGTCGAAAAATTAATGTGTTTCATAGTGTTAGTAATCTCTGAAGTCTTTTTGTATACAATATCTTCAGATATTTTTAAATTTTACTACCTACCATGTGGTATAATAACATTGGTTTAACACTTACTGTATTTATAAATTGTTATATCTATTGTTTTCTCAATAGATCTGTAATTTATTGCTTACATTAGCGCAATAACATTATTCTGTTGCTATGGTTAGCAATGACATATATCTGATTCTGCTTATATAGTGCAGTGCATTTTAGATTTGTTAGTTCCGTTATTTTTTCATGATAACACTGTTACTAATCGTTTATTATATTGTATTGAACTTTCTTACGTATATAGAGTTTACAACGACCCATCTTTTTAGTTCTAGTGTGTAGGAATTTTGTGTTTGGTTTTTCTTTTTTTCACAATTTACAAAAGTAGCTTATATATATCTAGAAAAATCTGCAATATAAACAGCTTTCTCATGTTTTTAGATCTGAGATGTATTTCGTTCTTAAGTCTGTTTGCCTATTTTTTTATCTTCTTCCTTATTTAGTACACTATTTAACTCTATTCTATTCATTAAATTTTAAGTCTAATTTTGGTTGTAATATATAGAAATCGGAATTATTGACACTAACTTAATTTAAAGGATTACGTTCTATTGAAAAATGTACACGTATCATTTCACAAAAAAGTGTTATATATATTTTTAGAATAGTTTACATATGTTCTGTTTTCTTCTCACAGCTAATAATCTTCATTATTTAAGCCGTAATTTTTTTATTTTTATTTTAATAGTTCTTTTTTTCTATTGTTTTTAGCGTTTTGTATTTACTGCAGTTTTCAGCGCGCAATTTTTCTACGTCAAAGCTGACCATATGGTATATAAAGCTTGGCATGCATATGTGAATATAATTAAAATAAATAAATTATATCTATAGAGATAAGATATAATACAAAAATCCTAATAATATAATATATAGAAATTAAAATATATATTATGGAGCATTTGTTTAATTTTTTCAATTTTACACACGTGTTATCGGCGCTTTACTCAATAATTGAAAATATGAATACATGTACAAATAAGAGGAGTGAATAAATAAATAAATAATTATATATATAAATAAATAAGTATGAATGTGTTGAGCTTTTCGATTTTTGCAAAGAAATGCAAACAATTTAATTATTTTTGATTTCCAGCATCTTTCACATTGACATCGAAAACACAATCAAAGCTGGAACTTTGATACCAACAAAACAAACAGTGTTGCTCTACTCCTTACTCTTGCTGCGATTCTTTGGTCATAAAATCAAACAAGTCTCACTTTTCTACATGAATATTGAAAATATTATATATGCAGAGATTCAGTGCAAAATTGGAAATTGTAATTGAAGCAACAAATTAGATTGCGCCCTATAATACTACCGAGCGAATCTATCAACAATAAAGTGTGAATAGTTAGTGAAGTCGTTGTCGCTGTTGTGCGGTGGTTTGATAACTAATTTCGTAATATATAAATAAAAATATCACAGAAGAAAAAAATTGCAAAAAAAGAAACAATAATAAAGCTATAAGTGGTTTTAAGTAAAAAAAAAAAAAGAAAACGTAAAGTGATATATAAAATTAAATAACTGCAATTGTGCACTTGTCTTAAATCCTCAAGGAGTCGTTAAAAACACAAACAATCATCATGACTATGGCTGGGCAAACAATTAATGACAGGCTGTTAGCTGCTAGGCACAGTCTGGCTGGTCAAGGTTTAGCAAAGTCTGTATGCAAGGCCACAACAGAAGAGTGCATTGGACCGAAGAAGAAACATTTGGATTGTAAGTAATAAAGCGTAACTTATAAAATAACCTCTTATCAAATTTATATAATTAATATTTATAATTATTTAATTTCTGATACACAATTTTTATTCCCTTTTAAAATTTACATTCACTTCCTGTTCAAAAAATAAAAAAAAATAAAACATAAACCACAACAACAAAAAATTAATTGATAAACATGCATTGATAATACATTGTGTTGTATAATTTTCTTGAGCTGCAACACAAAAAAGCCTAATTAAGCATCTTGCATTAATTATAAAAAAAGAAAAACTTCAAGATAACTGCATATACGTATGTATATCGTTTGTGTGCAATAACTTATTACTTGCAACATAAACAATAATAATATCCAAAGACCGATAAAAAATGGCAATATTAACAACAACAATAATAATAATAACAAAAACAACAAAACAACATCATGCAAGCGAACTTTAAATTTCCTTACTTTTACTTGCAAGCACACAATTTATGTGCTGGTATTTCTTCAACGTAACGTCATTCCAATTTATTTTCTTTTGTTATTCATACTACGTCTCCCACAAGTACAGAGCCCGCTTGCCGCTCTCATTTTAGTACTATTCAGTTATGTCATAAAACTAGCGTGCTTACAGAGTAGTCTTACAGAGTTGCCGAAAGCTTAATAAGAAATTCGCGTTAGAAATAATCATTACAAACTTGCTAGGATTATGTATTATAACAAAGATATAACTACTGAGTAGTTATTATAAGTAACTACAGTTACTTTAAGGGTATGCGTATATATGAGATATATTGTAATAATATCATATACGATAATTATATATATTGAAGTTGTTGTAATCAGCTAAGAAAACTCATAAGTTCTTGTGACTTCTCAAGTAGTGAAGTAGTAGAACACAAAATTAATCCAAAGAAAATGAAAAGAGAAACGTCGAGGTGTCGAGAGTATAACTGCCGCCTAGGGCATATTAGTTTTTTAGGGTCCACTGAAAACATATAGAATTTACTTATCTTGAGGACTATTTTCCGCCTTTCTACACCATATCTTTTTAGTATTATTCAGAAAGATATAAGCAACTTGTTGTTTCTTGCCACGTAATTACTTATATTAGAGACAATTTTACACTATTTGGTAAGTAACACTCGTGGCATGATAGGTCCATTTCCAAACTCTCGTTTCGCTGCTTAATAGAAACAATTTAATGGAAATAATATGATATAAGAGTTAGGGAAAGAAGACGGTGATATGGCAAAATAATTAAATATGGTATATGTTTAGTCTCAGTAATTCAGTTTTCTTAATGAAATGATCCGATTAGTCAGTAGACTTCAAACTATCTTGTGCATAGAGGGATTATTGAACTAAGTTATAAGAATTTTGTGGTTGATAACGAAATAATCATCTCTTCTTAGAAAAACGAAATACTTGTTACTGAAATACAATTATTAATGAAGAAACATTTGTATGGCTCTTTAGTTGCTTTTAATAAAATAATTACTTGGTGAGCTTCTGTGTTTAATAAAATCAAAAATACAATTAAATTAAATACTTTTGTATATACATTTCAAATTACTTTGACTGACTAGTGATATTATTTTATATATGTATATACGCAACATAGACACAGGTGATCTATACAAAAATAATAATTACAACTAGATGTTCTCCCAACTTGACAAATAGAATAGCGACAGCGACTGAAAATACCAATGTAACTCTTGTTTTTTGCTAGATTGACGTTTCTTAAAATCGTACTTAATATTAATATCATTGTTGTTTTGTTACATTAACCATTTCTTAAAAAATTTTTACTTTTAAAATATGTTATCCGGTGCTAAAATATTGATATGCACTATCAGTTTCCTTATAGCCAAACGCTATAGGTACTTGGGGGGGTGCTATTAGAAAGCATGTCGGGGTTATATATCAAAAACTCTTTGAAATGATTTACGTGTACATTTTTTTCTCGTTATATGGTAGTTAAAATATAAACTTGTTTTTCTATTACTGATCATCGTTTAAACATCATTTAATGTAGTTTAATGTTTTTAAGAATTAACATTATCTTTTTATCCAATTGATACCATACATATAGAATTGTTCCCAAATGCACGAAATATATACGTTTCGCATATATTAATATTTGGATAAAGTGTAGGAAACTGTGTTGGTTTTCAAGAATAAATGAGTAAGTAGAACTCAAAGAACATAAATTATATAATATACAGACAACCAAACGCTAAGGAGAAACAAAATAATTTGAAAATTTTTGCCAATAAAAACTTTTACTTATAACGTTACGAGAGTTGTTTAAAAATTTATTCGTCACTGGCAGTTACTAGATGACAGTTATGCATGTTGATCCTTTTTTCGAGTCTGCGCAACTGGGCACTTTTACACTTTGATAGCTGGGAGTACTACAGGGTCCCACCCATCTCATTGACTAATTTATGTATTGCCTATAAGCTTCATGATTATTCAGTGATTGATCTAAGATCTGCATACCTCCCCGTGCAGAGTGTGGTTACTCTAAGATTAGATAGTGGTAAGTAGGATAGCCTGTCAATTTTCGCATATAACTTCAGGGCTCTGTCCCTTATGTATTTTTTGATCGGGTCTAATCTAAGGTATCTTAGCATGTCGTTAGTGCAGATCTACCAAGGCACTTTCAAGAGCCTTCGGAGAGCCTGACTTTGAGCAACTTGTAGCTTTTGTATAGTAGACACATATATACACATATATACACATATATACACATATAAATAGATTAAGGCACTCTTCAAGTCTTCGGAGAGCCTGGCTTTGACAGTTATCTTAACACTTTTCGTTCACTTTGAGTAGCTATTGCATTTGCTAGTTTCGATCTCATTATAGACTTTATCGAAACGGAGCTTGAAGAATTGTCGGTATAACCGCAACTAGTAGAATATATTTTGTGACTATATTATTTAGTTGAAATTCGATATACACGTATGGAGTATTTAAAACGTGTCATATGATAAAGTTTACTTAGATCAGTTTCAACCTAGATATAACTGCCAGCGCTTTAGGCATATGTGTCAACTTATTACATAGTATATATTTATAATCCTATTATTAAAAACAATAATTATATTTTCAACTGTAGCAAGTAGTGAAAAAAATAATATTATTTATTGTATAATAATAAGTATAGCAATTAATACCATTTATTATAATAAGTGGTGTAGTTCTTAGCATTTATTGTAATAAATAACATTTGTTTTTATAAAAGTTGTAATAAAAACAGTGAAATTGTTGTTGCTATTAAATCATAATCTAACATTATAATTAAAAAGTAGTATTTAAATATTTTATTCAATATATGCAGTGAGATAATTCAGCAGATCTTATTTATTTTTTCATAGAATGGAATTGTGAAGAACAAAAATAAAAAATACGTTTCGTTTATTGATTTCATTTAGAATGATCTATTTGAGTATTTATTTTGAAAAACAATAATATTTCAAATTATAAAAAATCAATGTCAACTTGACCAACTATCACATTTTATAATATACAACTACAGAAGAACTTGAACAAGTTAAGTATGCTGCTATATATCACACTTTCATATATTCATGTTTTTATAATAGTGGGTCACTTCTGAAGTTTAGACCCAACTACAACTTCAGAAGTTTTATTGTGTATGACTAAAAAATTTCTAAATTGTGGTATATTTATAGCTTAGGTTTGATTTTTTGAAAATACTATATGTCTTCAACTTATTTTATATTGTATATTTTTTCTTCTTTATATTTAAATAAATATTTTTAAATTTAATGTTACTTCTGTTCTACCTGTATTTCTCATACCTTGTATAAGTTTGCTTATAATAAACAAAAAATTGTGATAAAAAACAAAGGAAAAAGAAGAATAAAAAATTTGACTGTTAAACTTTCTGACCCAATGAACAGAAGTCAAGAAATTTGCATATTCAACAATCTTAACTCGTATTTTCAACGCACGAGTATAAAAGTAACTCACATATCTTACATCTATAAAATTGTTTTACCTTAATACCAATGCACCATCAATGCAACTCGCTTTTATTTTGAATGAAAATATCTTTGGTCTGGAGTTTTGCTTGAGTGATAAAGCGTTGAAGAAATAAAGTTTTATAGAAGCTTTTCAATTGAAATCGTAAGATTAAAAATCATTACTCAATGCAATGTAATTTAATACGGATTTATTTTTATATTTATTTTATTTTTCATAAAGGGAGTTTATTTCTTCTTACGTGTTTACAAGTTTTTAAGTGGTTTTTTTTTATTCTTTTATTAAAATGAAAATAGAAAAATAACATAAGAACACGTGTTGAACTGCATAATTTTATATAGTTTTTCGAACTCTGTATAGAGTATAAGAATTTTCTGTACAAAAATATTGAAAATATAATCGCAATTTTAATTAATTTATAATAAAATATCTGTATATTAGGATAAGGTTTCCGCCACAAGTTGAAGATTTTATTCTTAGTTATTCAGTATTTAAAAAAATTTTTTAACTACAGTTTTCATCATTATGGAGACAATTCGGTCCGGGGTTTATCGCTTTAATTTTTATTACCATGGATGGTAATAAAAAATTTTTAAAATTAAAAAATTTTTATATATTTATAATTATATACATTTTTATATATATATATATAAAAATATATAAAAATTTTTTAATTTTAAAAATTTTTTATTTTTATTATTTTTTATTATTATTATATATATATATATATAGAAGATATATAAGATATATATTATATATGTTATATATTACATATATTATATATATCTTGATCAACTGTGGTCTATTTTAGTTTTCTGCGGACTCTGTTTTACTAAAAATTCGTATTACCAAGAAATATTAATCATTACGATATTATTAAAAAATTAATTTTTGTATTTGATATTGTAAAATCCTACAAAAGACAAAATTTTATTTATTAAAACTAATTTATCTGAGATATGAGATACCTTTCCATAAAGTATGCAATGTTCAAGAGTTCTCTTAGATTTGCTATAAATATATTTTTTTTCATATCATATTTTTTTTATACGTTTCTAATCTACCGCAATTAGGAAATTTTTTTTGTTGTAAATTAGTAATATCACATTATTTTATTTTATAATATGACAAATAAATGAATTAAAATGTTTTAAATAATTTATTACACTTCACATTAATTTACTTAATTAACAAAGACTTTAGTACATTATTTTAACATAACATAAAAAATAAATAATATTAATATGCTGATAGTAATAGAATTGTAAAAGATAAATTATAAAACGTATGTATTATGAACGTATGTATTTATTTCTGCGGCCCTTCAACCTAGTCAGTTATTTATATTGGTCCACGATCTTATCTGGTCTGGTATTAAGTTATAGGTATTAGGCAGACCAAAAAGTCCACACGTAGACTATTAAGGTCCATTGCGATACCAGATCAGAGTCTTATTTTAGCGATTGTGTACATCACTTAGAATGAGTATTTTATTAGGGAATTGTATTAGAATTTCAACAGAAACCTCAGGTATGTGCTACAAGTCTAAACGATACTACTGTAAAAATGCATAGTCACATGATTTAGAACATGCAAAATCCGCATATGTAAAGATATTTATTTTATGTAAGTGCTTAGACATCTTAAAAACGGACCACTCAATATATTTGTTGTTATTTTTTATGATTTCTAAAAAAAAGTTTAGTAGGCGTTAAGTCATACCTAATGATTATCTTATGCTATCTATAGCTACATTAGTATCAATATTTAATATTCGCTACATTCATGTGTTTTATCATTTATTTTAGTTAAAAGAATATGTGGGTTTGTTGTTTTTGTTTAAATAAATTTATAATACAATAGCAGTAATTTTATTCTATAGAATTAATATAATCTTTATAACGAATTCTGTATTTAAAGAAGAATACATACATTTTTTATAATAAATTCATCAATAAATATTAACATTAAATATTTTTCCTTATAAATATTTTTCCACATAAAATATTATTCCTTATACCATAAAAACATTTCATTGCTCTAAATATATCTACTGTGGCTACTTAATGTTATAAAACAGGGTTTTCAACCGTTGGGTCGAGATTCAGAAATGTATTAAATTTAAACTTAGGTTAGTTAGGAATTGAAACACGCTAAAATAAAAATATATACATACGTACATATTTGTATGTAAATAAAATATAGCGTAAATTAAGTTTTTGCAATTAACAAATAATAGAATACATTTTAAAATTTATTTATAACTGTTCTAAGGCAACAGTAAAGTTTTATTAAGATATGTGGATATATTTATATAAATGTAGATAATTGGATATTAAAAAACGCTGCTTTAAAGTATTTAAAATATTTTTTATAGACAGATCATTATGATCTCTATGGTTTCAGTTTATATTTATTTTAAAATGAGACCATTTGCGGATAAGTCAGGCAGTTGAGAAGTTTTTGCTGCCCCTACTTATTTTAAAAACAAATTTTTCATATGCAAATGTTTTTTGAAATCTATATTTATTTCATTTAACATTTATTTAAATATTAATAAAACAAAAAACAAGTACATTAGAAAGAAGTCATAATTTTCACATAAATTTATAAACCGTCATTATTTCCATTACTTTCATTAACGGCTTGATAAATGTAGCACTTAGCATACTATAGAGGTCTTGGGGCGCACACTTTTTCCGCCTCCTGTTAGTTCTGTATGTCGCTATCATTTTCACACCTAAAACTTATAACAAGAACTAACATTTATATTCTCTCAAACTATGAATGCCGATTTTATTATTATAGCGCGTAACTCAACACATTATTTTTATCACAAATGTTATTCATTCATTCATATTTTTTAACTTAACAAATTACAGAACCAAGCTTAGTCATATATTGTAGTAGGTTACTTGGTTTAGGTGCTTAATCTAACTTCAATTATTTTTTTCATTGTTGTTTAATGATTAACGTAATTGCAGGTTGCGGTTAAGGTTGTTTACATAAAGATACTGTAATTTATTTTTAAACTTAATTTCCTTCACTTTCACTTGCGAGTTATCGTTCAATGTTATTGTGTGCTAAAATATTGCAGAACGTAAAGCTGTTTAATTATTTTTTGAACTTTTGTGCAATGTTCTTAAAAATAACACTAAGAAAATACACATTTTATGTATGTGGATTTATGCAAATGTATCTATATGTATTTTTGTCTGATTCATAATAATGAATGTTTATCACTGCGCTTTCTGTTCTTTTCTTTGCCGTTTCAGTTTAATAATAATATTCAATTAGTTATCCAAATCCATATTTGTATAAATTACAGAATTCCATAGAACCTACTTTTGTTGAGTTCTCAAATGAAATTTTTCATATACAGAAATACAAATAATGCCATTTTATGGAGTGACTCATTTGTGAGTTGCTTGGAATATGCCAATTTTGCTTATCATTCAAATTTATGCACGGCAGTCGTTGTAATTTTTAACACAGATATGATTCAACTAAGTTTATAGATTTTTACACTTGAACTTCGTATAAAGGTATATACGAATTCTATTTATTTCTGTAGTGTTTGTAGTAAACTTGAAATAAAAATGCCGCTTTATAAATATACCAACCAGTTTATGAGATTATGCGGAGTTAGTTTCTAAAAGTATCTAGACAAATTTACTCTTGATGTGCTAATTAAGTTTGCGTGAGAATTTATTCACCTAGATAGCTTTCCAAGAAACATTTCTGAATGAATTTATTTAATTAATAGTGCATTGAACGCTTGATTGAGCCGAAAATAAATAGTAGTTCATAACAAATATGCTTATTGTGCATTGTATCTTCCACATGCGCTGTTGATTGTTACTATAAATATAAGACAAAATTTATATATAAAAATAAATCACTTTAAAGCACACGTTTTTTAAACAGTCATCTGTGCACCACAACTATTTTCAAATCCACACAATTGGAAAAAAAAAAAACAGTAAGGAACTACAACAACAAAAATTCATTTTATATTATTTTAATTAATTATATTTTTGGCTGACCATACAGCTGTTACGAGTATTGCCAAATACCTATCATCAGTGGTCTTGGAAATAATTCTTATATTTAATTATTCGTAAGTAATATTTTGAGACTGCAAGTACCAGGAATCGAACTCTTGTCCTGCCAAATGTGAAGCTCAGAGTCAGCACACTTTAACCAACTGACCCAAAGCCGTACTTAACTTTTATTTTTCTGGAGTTTTGTTGCTTTGCTATGAAAGTTTTATTAACAAATTCACTTGCTGTGTTTATAATAGAACGAAATCATAAACCAACTGTAGAATAATTGAATTAATTAATTATATTTTTATTTTTAATTGTTAAATTTCAATACTATTCTGTTTGTAGAGTTACTTGGATACTTATATCAATATTTTCTTGAGGAGAGTTTTGTTTAAGGTGTGACTAAATCTATATAAACTTTAAAAATAGGGGTTCTTTCATTATTAATTTATCGTTCTTTGGAGTCTGGATTTACCATTATGAGTGGTGATAATACATATATAATATGTAAAATGTAATATGTAAAAATTAAAAACATTAATTTGGGTAAAATCAGAAAAACTAGCTAAGTGCAATTAGGAATATATTTAGCTGGGTAAAGGTGGCTGGTAGAGATCACGCATACCTGAGTGAGATCACCTGAAGGTTCATAGTGACAATTGATTAGAATCCTTTAAAACTCTAAATGTTTTTAGAAGAAATTTCACTTCAAAGACCAAGTCCAGCTACTAATTGTTTGATTTGGATTTTCAAGAGAGCTGGTCAGAACCAGAGAAAATGCTATAGTGTTGTTTGATGCCCGGTTCTTTGCATTTTTGCATTCTTCATTACTGGAAATATTAAGCTTATGCAAACGTTTCGTACATTTTTCATTGAATATGAGTTTGTACATAATTTTGATGATTTTATAGATACTTAAGTTATGCTACCTGTCTTTGGTCTTTTTCATTATATGTTCACCCAGCTGTATGTATTTCAGAAAATTAAAAATAATACTTTGTCTCTTTCAAACTACTATCTATTGATTGAAAGTAAGAGAAAAAGCCAGTAAAAGAAAAATTGCTGGTATTTTATTAATTCAAGGTAACATTATACGTGTTGTCTAATATTACTAATTTTTTTTTTTTAAGTTTCTCAACGGGCTAATTTGGTCTTAGGAATACTTCTGTACTATTTAACTGAAAAATATATTAACTTTAGAAATGATGAAGTACAATCAAATATTATAACTTATTATAACTTATAACTTATAATTGCTACAGTATTTCACAATGACAAACTCAGTAATATTTTTGAATGAACCACTAGGGTAAAGCAGTGATGTCTGTTTTTTGTTTCATTGCCATAGAATGGATCACTGAATTTTAATTTCAAACAAGATTTTAAGACTGTATATGATAGCATTTGAGTATTTTATATGGAGAAATTTTTGCCGTTAAAAGTTAACTAAGTACAATCAGGGTTTAATAAAGTCAACCTAAAAATTAATATAAATAAAACGTGATCTGTGGATGTTAAATCAGGAAACAACAACATTTTTTTTTTATTAATAATCGAAGTTTTACAGATCATTTTTCATTAATAATTTTTATTGAATTATTTGAGTAGCGTTATATTCTTTCAATTGATGCCACCTCTGTGAACTACAAAACTTATTAATTTTCATATAGTTTGTGCTACTATATAGATCAGAGAAATGATAGATGTCATAGAAATATTTTGAGAATATGAAATAATGATATTGAAATGAACTCTTCAGGGGACCGGACCAGGCGACATGTTTGAACGTGGATATTTTGGTACAGGACTTTTTAAAACGAAAGCCAATTATTTAACCAGTTAAATTAATGATACGTAGCAGAAGTAACTGGAAAACTTAAGTAGAAATCCTTAGTTTATGTTAAGAGTATGGATTAATAATACCTTAATTTATTCATTGAAATCAGTAATAAATTATATATTATATCGTCAATCTGGCATAATGTGAAAATTATAAATCGTGTTGTAATAACTGATCCTCTCAAAGGCGCTTGTTAATATAATATGTCAACAGTTCCACTTCAAAATATCTATTGCTCATTGTGATGTCCTTAAATTCTACATAAGTAACTCTAGTTTATTTGATGTATGAAACAATATAGGTCATCTATATGGTAATATTGTAGCATATAAGATTTTCCAATATAACATCTAATACATACTTCGCTAATATTAAATGTTTAAATAAAATTAGCATTTTGATAATTTGTTCACATTCGTGATTATTTAAAGTTTTTACTCTAGTAATGTTTGAATAAATTAATTATTAACAATAAATAATATATTTATTATTTAATCAATAGCCTTTCTGCTCGTACAGTAACAGCATATTTTATGACTTATTTGTTTGAATATCTTTCAGAGCGTAGATAAATCATTTTGCTTAGAAATAATAATTTATGCAAAAACGCCCCTCGATACGAGTGTTATTAAATAATAGTTTTTATTAAAAACCATCGTATTAACAAATGAAGCAATAAATATTGAAGCACTCCGATGCATTTATTATCTACTAAACTTATTGTTGTTGTTGCTGCTCAGAGACAAGCTGCGATTGTAGCGTGAAGTTTTTAATGTTTTTTTTTACATTTTAAAAGATAAAAATAAAACAAATTAAAATGTATTAAATAAACTTTTATATATACAAATATGCGATGAAATAAAAAATAAAAAATGAAAAATGAAAATCGAAATCGAAATATTGCATATTTAAACGAACTGGACGTGCCGTTTGCCTCTTTAATATTAAATAAAGAATTTGAACTTTAACGATAAGCGGCGTTTTGTGGTTGATAAGAGAGTTCAAATTAACAATTTTGTGCTTTTTCTTTTATTTCTTTATAGTTCACTTATTGTAAATCTTTATTGCATTTCATTTCTTATATATATTTATTTATAAATTGCATATACATACATATTTCATGTCGATTTTTATTTTAAGATTTGGTGCATTGCACGAATGAACCCAACGTCTCGATACCGCATTTGGCGAATTTACTTATCGAACGTTCTCAAAACGCCAATTGGGTGGTGGTCTACAAGTCGCTGATAACGACCCATCATTTGATGGCATATGGAAATGAGGTAAGTCAAAAAAACAAAAATTTTAACACATTGCCAACAGATACTTACATTGATTAGTTCGCATACAAATCGAGGGGTGTATTTGGCTTTAGTAACAGAGTGAAGAATATGAGAACTGCTCGAGTGTGACATGAATAACAATGTTTGCTCCTGAAACTGTCACTCAAGTTGTAAAAGATTCAATTATTGGAAATAAAATAATACTTGTGGTTTTTTTTTATTTGCTCTTTTATTAAAGTATATTGAAAGTATTAAAAGGTCACATATAAGATTGATTGCTTTTTCGCTTTTACATATTTAAACAGCACTTATGATATGTATAAATTGTTTCTACTCTATTAAAACAAATAATTTAATTTAAAATATGTTATATAGTTACAGTGGAAATATTTTAAAAAGGGTATTCTAAATTAAAAAAGGTCCGTTTTTTTTCATACTATATATCTGCGGTAGATTGGTTAGTTAGTATCATACATTAAAATAAGTACTCATAATAGCGTATATTTATTTATATTGTGTGCTTAATAACTCAATAATGCATATATCGATGCTATATCGATTTATTTTTCGAAGTTCATAATAAATAATAAATTCAGTCAAATTTCCATAATTCGAACTTCTATAACTCGAATTTTCTATAACTCGAATCGACAACAGTCGGCTCTCTAAAACCAAGGTTTTAGAAAGCAAATTACATACAATTCTGTTTCCATATCTCGAACTTCTACAACTCGAGTTTCTCTATAACTCGAACAAAAATGTTGTTCCGTGCCGATAAGAATATGGGAAAGTGCATTTTGCTTTTAGGGAAAGTTCCTTTTTCCAAACAAAATGTTTAATTTTTTCTTTCTAATGTTGCTTCTTTGTGGAAATGCCAGTCGCTGGCAGTTTAAAATAAATAAAATAACTTCCAATGCTTCTCTTAACGATTGTATTGAGCTTGAAAATGAAATTTGTACATTAAGCTTTCCTACAGATGACGATATTATTGAGCACTATAGCTCTAAATTACTGGATCCAATTCTAAGCGCAACGAAAAGTGATGATGATAGATAGATTGTAATTGTTCATCAGCCTTCCAAGAATGAAGTAGAAGACTCATTCAAAATTCCCAATTTATATTTGCAAACGAATGATACTATAACTGATGATCACTATAAGCGTATGAATAAAGTGTCTTACTGAATATAAGAAAAACATTAAAATCCTAGACCTGGACTTCGAGTTATGGAAATTTGACTGTATTAAGAAAATATGCCAGTTATTCTGTTCTAAATTGTTATTTAAAAAATCTAATATAACAGAAAAATATCGAAGAGGTAGATGTAAGTTAAAGTTGCTAAATTAGCTAGATCCCATAATTGCCATTAAGACGTTGTCAAAACCTAAATGCAGTTTTCTAAATGTAATTATTCTTCAATTTTAAAGACATTTTTATATAAAATGTATTATATAAAACAGAAATAAAGCTAAAATAGAATAATTGGAATAATGTTATTTTATTCTAATTCTTTACTTCTCAAAATATGTAATATTAGATTTTCATGTTTTTAATGCCATTGCATATAGCAACATATATATTTATATACCATTAAATTTACATATTATTCTTAGTTTAGATTGTTTAATATTTAAACATCATGTACTATATTTACTCTGCTTGAAGTGTGGGTTCCAATTTTAAATTTGTTTATTTTATTTTCATTTTCTTCCAATCAATTTTCAATCAATTCAAGTCGCTTTGTCATTTAATTGGTTTTGATCATTTCTTAACTCCATAATACCTTGAGAACTCCAAGGTATTCTTTTGAACGTAAGCTTTTATATTACGACTTTTATATATTGCTTATTTTTGTAAACCTTGATTGTGTGTAAAGGAACAAATTTATTTTTATTCGTACTGTTTAAATAAATTTTTTAATCTCAATGGTTTATTTAAAAATACTACTTTTTCGACTTTTAATTATAACTACTATATTATTCCATTGAGCAATTCGATTAAGCTTCTAGTGCACATTATCGTTTCGTTGGGAAGCACCCATGTACGTATACAATGCAGCTTCAGTTAATATAGGTCGAAATTAATTAAGCAGTTAAATATTTTTTACGCTATATTATTATTTTAATGATCTTTAAATGTGAAATAAACTTCAAAAGATCTAAAATCAATAACAGTTCTTGCTGCTGTTATAATCCAGACTGGAAACCTGTAAATCTGAAACATAAATAAATTATGATCAAAATTTATAGAGTAGGATAGGATGGATTAGAATATTAGTAAATGAAATCAGTATGAAAACAAGAGAAGATGAGAAGTGTTTGGAATATAGCGAGTAGTATTTCAATCATTTCGGTCAGAGAAAAAGTAACATTGCCACCTCAATAGGCCGAAATTTCATATCTCTTATCTATACCACAACCTGAGAGAGGTACTTCTTTTTATATGTGAGTGTTGCTTCTCATCTTTAGAAAAATTTGATGTTGGCCTATTCAGAATCTTGATTCTGAAGAAGATACTCACTAATTTGGTATGAGGTAGTTGTATTAAATAGTTTAATTTTTTAATTAAAGTATTTATATGTATAATCGAATAAGTAAGCGCTTGTTATAAAAATGGGTTATATGAAATCGTTTAAAATACTAACTTCATTTCAAAATAATTTGCTAAAATTTGATTTAGCTTAGCATATATGCTAATATAAATGTTTTTCAGTTTTAAAATAATTTCAAATACTTATTCAGTATTAAACATTTTTATACTTTTTCAGTGTTTTTATTTTACTGTGTTTTTTTAATACAGAAATTGTTTACACAGATGTTATAGACTGAAACGTTGTGTTTTAGACTGAAACTTTTATTCATTTTTTCTGCGATTTTGTAAAAATGTTTATTTTCATATTTGATGCTGCTAGCTAGCACTTTAATATTTTTGTATATTTTACCATATACAGAGCTCAGTAGAAGTTTAATACTTTTACATTATTTGTTATCTTTACACAAATAATTATTTTAATAATATTAATAATAAAAAATGTTATACAATATAATAATATATTATATGTTAACAAAAAACAAATAATATGTAATTATTTAAACAATATTAATATCATTTTGTGTTGTTATTATTATCTTTTATAGAATTGAAATTTATGTGGAATTTCTTTATGAAATTGAATCTATTTATTTGAAATTTTGCGTTAATTAAAATTTTCTCTCTATTTTTAGCGTTTCATGCAGTATTTAGCTTCGAGTAACTCAACATTTAACCTCAGCAATTTTTTGGACAAGGGAGGTGTGCAAGGTATAATTGTTTTACAAAATGCCAATTAAATTTTATTTTTATTTTGTTTATAAACAAGCACATCTCACACAACTTAATATTTTTACTATAAAAATAATATCTGTTAAAAATTGTGATAATTATAAATTTTAATTTTCTATATCCATATCATTTTTGCTTTAAATTCCCAATATTTCTATTCGAATCGAAATAATAAACACATTATTAATTATTGTATTTTAATTTTTATTTAATTAATTTTTGCACAAACAAATATTCTTATTTACTAAATATATTATTTAAGTTATTTTTAAAAATTTCGGTGTTTGCTAATAGCGAAAAGAATTTTGTGGTAAAAATTGCTGTTACCGGGTTGCAGATATATTTAAAAATTAAAATTTAATATTTATGGTTTATAGTTTTAAAAAAATTAATAATCGAGTGTAAATAATAATTAATTGACTTATTCGCACTTTTATGTTAATTGATAAAATTTGTTATCTACGAACAATTTTTGTATATAAATACAATCAACACATCACACAATTTTTAAAAACGTTATAACAATTTGTTTAATTATACATAAATAATGCTTATTTTATATCTTTCTCTTTTTCTTCCCTTTCCATTTTTTTTATTTTGTGGCTTTAATGTCTTTAACATCATAAAAATTTATAAATATCTATTTACATATATAATATGTATTTGTAACAAATATGTAATATATAATATGCAAAAAATTCCGCTTACTTACAATACATCACTTAAAAACTTCTTACGCAAGATGGTGGAATGGGTGGTATGCCTGGCCGTATGGGTGAGTACTAGCTCTCTATGAATGAATAATTCAATAAGTTTAACTTTGAGACAGTATAACTTCTATAACTGCTAACTGTAAAAATCTAATTTTTG
The DNA here is from genome assembly GCF_002237135.1 of Teleopsis dalmanni. Lineage (NCBI taxonomy): Eukaryota > Metazoa > Arthropoda > Insecta > Diptera > Diopsidae > Teleopsis > Teleopsis dalmanni. The sequence continues at coordinate 124,305,966 of NC_051847.1, forward strand.
TAATCATTTACAATGTAACTACACATCAGTAGCTTTTGAAACTTAAAACTATATTTTCTAATGTTTTTTAATAGTATTTGTATCTGATAAAGTTTTAAAAGTCTAATATAACATCATAATTATCTATTTTTTTCTTTAAAAAGGTTATGACATGTCACCATTTATACGACGCTATGCTAAATATTTAAATGAGAAGTCACTATCTTATCGTGCCATGGCGTTTGATTTTTGCAAAGTTAAGAGGGGGTAAGTAGTGATTTAAGTTTGTATATAAAAACTATTAAAATTTGTAATACCGAAGTTGCTTACTTATAAACTATTGTTATTATATGATAACACTACTTGGATCTTGGATCTCAGTAGTATCTGTCCAATTCTTCAAAGTTTTAGTTCATCATCAGATGTTGTGTATGCAGCTAAAATATTCTTTCGTTTGTTAGTTAAAATAACTAAAAACTTTATTTTACGATGTGAAAATTTAGATATTACAAAGATAATAAAATCTGTACCTATTGCTATATGTAGAACAGACTTGTATCGCACATAAGTACTATTAAATATATTATTAAACAAGCACGGTAGAAAGTTTTAATTAAATATATACTATTATGTGCCTTCTTGAAAACAATTTATATTTCGTTTAGTTAATGAGTAGTTTCAAAACAGGTATATCCATCCACAAAGTTTAGGAACCCTATAAATAAATAATTAAAAAAAAATATAATAAATAAAACATTAATAAACAAAAAGTAAATAAATGAAATTATTTTAAATATTAAAATATTTTAAACCTAATTACATTAAATATAAATTTAATATAAAAAATTATAATTTAATAATTATATATATAATAAAAATCACCTTTGGGGTATTTCTAAATTTTTTGTTTGTCAATTTATTATGTGAAAAAGAGTTTTCCTCGTCCATTATTTGTTATTGTTTATTTAAAAAAGAAAATATATCAATTCTGAATATAGACAATTTAATTAAAATTCATTTTTGCTGGTTATTTTCATTCGTCTCTTAAATAATTAACATGGAGGAGAAAAGTAAATATTTAAGAATCTAAATATAATACATATGTAACAACAAAACTATTTTATATAATAAAAAGCGAAAATTCAAACGAAATGAATAAATTAAAGAATTGTTACTACATTATTAATTATTAACCAGAAAATAGTATATAATAATATACATTAATACCCAGAATTGTGTCGTTAATTGGGACCGAAGAAATGCGACGCAAATCGAACCACATTTCTTCATATATTTAATTTCCAAAAATTTTGTGGAGAATTACCTTTTAACTCATTGAATGTCGACAGTACCATATTCTGAATTAGCATTTGACTGACTCAATGGTATTTTTCTTTGGTTCTGATTTTCTAATCAAATGAATGAATGGAAGGGATTCCATTTTTACAATTAATGTACTTCTAGTTTTTGTAATTTATTTGGCTTGTAAGTGTGTGCCAGCTTTTCAGTAGTCCTTTATATTGTTCGTATCACGATTACAAATTGTTCTTACAGTAGTTGGAGCTAAATTCAGAATTCTTCCAATGTTACTAGATTTTCCGCCAAGTTTAAAATATTTTAAAATATCTAACTTTTGTTAAAAGAAAACTTGTTTTCACTTTTGATTCATTTTTATATTTTATAAAGCAGAAATTTTCCTTTCCACTTTATCACATATACGAAAACTGACACCTTTTAACTAAAAACTTAATACATGTAAATCCCCTTTTAAAATATATGACCTACAAGAAATAAAATGGGAATCCCCTCTGTACTAATACATGCGGCGCAAATAGAACACTACCGACGCAATGTGAAGACAAAATTTATTTTTTTTGGCGATACAATTCGAACCAACACAAAGCGGGGCGACGTAAATCGGGGTAGTAGTGTAATATATAAATTTGTTTATGGTGTGGGAATGGATACAGAAGAATATATTTGAATACATATATATAGATGAAATTATAGACAAATATTAATTTCAGCTCAAAATATATACAATATATACATTATATATATATGTATATGAAAATATAAATATATACATCGTGGTTATACATTCAAACTTGTATAACTCGAACTTCGAATTTTTTATAATTCGAATTAAAAAGAGTGCAACAGTGTTTTAGAGAGCAAATTACATACAATTTCTTATTTTCTTTAGTTTTCTTGAATAACATTGATGAAGACCCTGAATTGATGGAACAGAATTATAAAGTGTTATTTAAAGTAAATAAATTAATTTACAAAAATTTGCACATCAAGCTTACCTACAGATGACGACATTATTGCGCATTTTAGCTCTGAATTAGTGGATCGGATTCTAAGCGCTAAATTTCGATTCTAAATTCTCTAACTCGAAGTCTCCATAAGTCGAACCTTTTCTTTGCAAAATGGTATTTGGAGTTATGAAAGTTTGACTGTATATATATAACCAGGATATCTTATTAGCATTTTTCATATAAGAATTATCAAGAATGCGAGCGAACCATTAAATGGCTACGTCCGCATTCCATGGTTGGTTAATAGTTGTTTTGATAGTGATTTTGTCGCATTCATGAAGGAAAGCACAATAAATTAATAATGCAATAGTATAAAATTAATAATAAAATATAATATAAAATCAACTTATAATATTTTATTACGAAATTTCAGAAAAGACGAGGGTTCTTTACGTACAATGCATGCAGATAAATTATTAAAAACGTTACCAGTATTGCAGGCGCAATTGGATGCGCTATTGGAGTTTGACTGTCAAGCAAATGACTTAACAAATGGTAAATAATATCTTTATAAAATTTTTGTAAATATATTTCATTCGTTATCTATTTTAATTTAGATCTATTCTAGATTTTTTTCAAGTAACATAATTTATTTATTATTACTTTTTAAATTAATATATTTTCTTCTATATTTGATTACATTTTGTAGGTGTTATTAACATGAGTTTCATGTTGCTATTCCGAGATCTCATACGTTTATTTGCTTGCTATAATGACGGTATTATCAACCTGTTGGAGAAATATTTTGACATGAATAAAAAACAGGCGCGAGATGCTTTGGATTTATACAAGAAGTTCTTAGTTCGTATGGACCGTGTTGGGGAATTCCTAAAAGTCGCTGAGGTCAGTAAATTTATTAAAGTGATTATATATTGTGTATTAAATTTGTTGTATTTCATTTAGAATGTTGGCATAGATAAAGGTGATATACCAGATTTAACAAAGGCACCTAGTTCTTTATTGGATGCACTTGAGCAACATTTAGCTACTTTGGAAGGACGCAAGGTGTCTGCTGCAAATACACCAACCCAATCAGCTAGGTAAATATGAGTTAAACAAAATTTGAATTAAAACTAAATATATTAATATTAATAGTTAAGACGTTGTGATATTTCACAACTGAATCGATTTTAATAATAATTGTAAGATTCCTTAGATTTTAAAGATTACGAATGATTTTAATAGCCAAATAAATGAGTCTAATAAGTCAAATAATAAGGTTCAAATAAGTTATCTGGCGATTCCTTAGTGCTACTTGTCACATCAGTTGAAATTTAAATAAATTCGTAAATAATATCCATTGGCATTATCATTCTATACTGTTTCTACACAATAGAAATCGAGAGAGTATTAGTTTCAAACGAAGCGAAACGATGCGTCATAGTAGATATGAACTTATAAATAAACTTCTTCTTGTCTCTCCATTTTTACCCAAATTACATCCAAAGCCATTTATTCGTACTGAGCTTGCTTCCATGTTTCTGCTATATAGATCTTAACAGGTTATAACAACTATAGTAGATCTTTTATAGCTCAATTATATTTCCATAAAAAAACCAAAATGTCATCTGTTGATGATTTCCTAGTATTAGAATCTTGTTGAGATGGTAATGCATTAGACTCAATAGATTGTCCCAGCTCTGGCAGTAGCCTCATTTCTGATCCAGTGAGGAATAACGTAGTTGCAGCGACGAACCTCCGATTTCTTTCAGTTACAATCCTTTTCTTTATTTATGAAAATAAAAATTTTTATAAATAATTTAGGCATTTATTAATAATCAATGAAACTTAATTTTTGATAATATTTTATAGTTAAATTATTTAATATTTTATTTAAAATATTACATATAACAGCAATTCAAAATATCAAATTTTTTTTCATGTAGTGAATTGAACGTTGCACCAAATCCTGGGTGAGAAAATTTCGTTAAAAAATTTCATGTGTAGCATTTTAGTGCAGTTATAGAAATTGTATTTAATTATAAATTAAACATAAAGTATTAGCAATGAGTGTAGTTATTGATTTATTTAAGTTCTTAATTAAATTAATTTATTTAAGTAGTTAATAATTTGTTTTGTATTGAGTATGTTTATAAATTTAATGTTTCGTAATTTTTAGTTAAATTCATGTATTTAGTTTTATATTATTATTTTTATTTTAATAAGCTAATTTAGCTATCACTATTATTTAATAGTCTAGGTTTTATATACATATTACTTCTTTTATTTATTGATTTAAATTTATTTAATCTTATTTTTTTTTCTTTTTTAATTTTCTTTAATCGTTTTTCCCATATTTGCGTTCTTACATTTCCTTAAATTTTCTTAACCTATTTTTCATTCTATATAATCCATTCTATTGCTATTCTTCCAATATCTTTACTTCCCACCTTTTACTCCAATATCATAAAATACGTTTTTGGTTGCGAATACACGTTAATTTCGAATTTAATTTGTTGTATAATTTTGGTTCGATATATTATAATTTTGTGTAAATTATAAATACTATTTTAATTACATATTAAAATAAATATAAAAAAAAGTAGCAACCAAAAAAACGTAAAATCCGCTGTCTCTGCCCTATCTTCTACTAGCTCATCGTTCGGTACAGCTGCCGCATCCAGCAAATTCGATACCACCAATGGCATTGATGAGCAATTAAAAGCTCAAATATTAGCCGAGGAAGAAGCTGCGATGAACCAGTACAAAGTAAGTTTAACAACAATATTATTTTTATATACCATTGTACAAATATTTCTAATTAATTTTTATATATTATTAGTCAAAGGTTTCTTCACCAACAAATAGTGCATCTGGAGCTGGTGCTGCATTAACAAATCCATTCTTATCGTCACCAACAGCTAGTGGTGCTGCTGCTCCGATAGTTGATTTGTTTGGTGCAGCCCCAGCACAGTCTGCATCTGCTGCTACAGCAGCTGGTAAAGCATCTGATGATTTATTACAATTGGGCAATCCATTCGCTGATATGTTTGATGCGCCATTGACAGGTGCAGCCCCAGTTGCAACAGGTGCTCACAATACAAATAATATATGGATGAATAACAATGGTAGCATGCTTTTTTCGTTTAGTTTTTAATTATTTTCTATAGTTATTTTTATTTATATTACTTTATATAGTTTATATACGTAGCTAAAATATTTATTTTATTTTTAAAATTTGAATATCTGAAATAATATTATATTAATGATATTTAATATTTTTAAACAATATTTTTATTTTATGTTTATCGTTTTTTGTAACGTTTTAATCAAATATGTATTTTAATTTTATATGTTGTGTAATTATTGTTTAATTACATAATTAATTTTCTTATCTTTCTGATCATTCGATATGAAAAATTTGTTGTAGACATATTTTATTTACTTTATCCGGTGGCTAAAGTAAATAAAATAAAGTAAATAAAAATAAAGTAAATAAAAATTCGTATACCGTGATATCACGGTAATGATTTATATAAGAGGTCAGTTTCAGCTTACTTTTCGAGACATTGACGGTTAAAGTTGTGAACTTTTTATATAAATTACACTAACAAAAAATGCATACAAATTTTACATTGATTAAATAAACAACGCGCAACTATAAATATACGCCCCAAATAGCGGTACTTTAATGTTAAAATTTCCAACTTTTATACCCGATAACTCGAAAATTAAGCTAAATACATAGCCGTCTTTGCTAAAATTCATGTTTAAATGGGCGCATCCGGGAGATAGGAAGCGTTGTTTTTTTCCTTATGAATCTTAAATGTATTTTTTTTAAAAAAAATTTTTTTTCTGTTCATTAAACAAGTTTTAGAACAAGTTATTTTTTATAGATAATACACATATATATAAGTTTATACATTAGAATAGTAAAAACTTCTAATATTACATTAATGGAATTCACGCGTTCGAGTAATATAATAACATTGCAAACGTTGTAGCTTCGATATTTCGAGTAAACGTCATTTGTACTGTTATTATGTTAGTCAGTGTGAATACCTCTATTATTCAAATCCAAATGATTAATACACAATTACTTTTTTCTATATCTGTACTAAGGCTAGTTGTTTTGTATGAAATTGTGTTCATAATTAATTAAAAGAGTTTTTACTATAACTTTAATATTGCTTAACAAAACATTTTTTGAACTATTGTCTAACAAATGATATATAATATTTGATTTATTTTTTGAAAAGCACATATCACATTTATGTTAAATATTTCTTTAACTATTTTTTAAACCAGGGTTTCGAATCGAAACCGAACCGATATATTTGTTTTCTTTGGAACCGGAACAGAAAAAATTTCGGTTCGAAGCCATGGTTTAAACAATATTATGTCATATTTGATCATTCATTTATATGGTATATCACGCATATTTATTTTAAATATTAGTTTAAATACAAATATTTAAATATTTATTTTAAATATTAGTTTATTTATTTTAGAATTATAATTTTATTGCATTTTAAAAATATAATTGTAATGTGATCAATTTAATATTTATTTTATCATAAAATTACATTTAATAATATCAATCATTTTTATTTATTTTCAAAGGTTTTAATGGTGCACCTGTTCCTTCAGCAGCTGCTAATGCTTTTGTTTCGGATAGTAATTTCTCATCTGTTTTTGGTAATACAGAACCAGCTGGTAAGTTATTTTCAGTTTCAATTTTTAATAGTTAATGGTTTTTACCCTTTGTTACTAACAACTTTCCTTATTATACACTCTTTGATATTTTAAATGTGTTTTATGAAACCTTAACAAATAATTTCTTGTTAACAAAATTAAAATTTGCATTCTTTAAAAACATTTATATCATTTCAAGTTTTATGTAAGATATTGATTATTTCAAATATTTTTTATTTAAATCATAATTTTTTTAAAAATTAATTTAAAATTTATTTATTTCATTTAAGTGGTGAATGTTTTACACTAAACCAGTTGCATGTATTGTATAATTAAATTTAAATATGTAACTGTTTTGCCTCATGTATCTATATCTACTAAAAATTTATTTGCGACTTTAATTAATCTTTTCTGCATTTTTAAGCAATTACGAGTTAGGTGTCTTACTGAATTGACTGAATAAATAGTTATTATGTATATAAATATTAATAGAGTATAAACATTTTTTTTTTAAAATGCTTTCGGTGTACCGTCTGTTTATTTAAAGTAAATTATAGTTTTTGAATAGTTTAAGCATTTATCCATACTACTAATTGAAAGAGAGAGATAAAGACATTGTGAAATTCGTTTATATAAAATAAAAGAGTTAAGAACTCCAGCTTTAGGCAAATCTAGATTAAAAATGGAAAGAAAACTAAATCTTCAACAAATTTTGCTCTATAAAATTTAAAGTATTTATTAATTTTTAATATTTAATTATCCTTCGCAATAGTTTTCTATTATTTTCAGTCAAAAGATTTTATTGATAGCTTTTTTTAATACTTTTTGAAAAATTTTCCACTAGGTTACCATAATTTATTTAAAATTTTTTATTAGTTTTCATATATATAATTGATTTTAATTTTAAATAATTTTGTCTCAGTGCTGACTTTTTTATTTCAAATTTCTGGTGGTTTTCTTTATGTGATCAGAGATATATTCCAAAATAGTATTAGGAAGTCTTATTTTGAGTCTCAGTTGTAAGGAATTAGCAATATTTGATCGTTTGAAAAGACGATTCGCTTTGAGTGAACGTAGGTCGGCGGCAGTTTCTGGAACCTCTTAGCATTGCTGTTTGTAATTATCGGGTAACTTTAATGTATTCCAGTGCTTCGAGCAGTGATAGGTTATTTTATAATACATGCATTTGAAATTTGTTGACTATTTAGTTTTTAAACCAGATAAGTAAATAAATAATAATAAATTTTTGTAGAAGATGGTATTAAATATTTTTTTTATATTTCATTGGAATTAATATTTTTAAATTCGAATTTGTTATTATGTTGTCCGCAATCATTACGAAAGGCATTGATTACTTTCCTGTAACCGTTTACATTCCCACTTATTATGTTTAAGGTATATCGGCGTGTAGTATTTGAGTTGTCACTTTTAACATTCAGATTGTTTACTAGTTATGTGTTTTATATCAATATATATATCCAATGGACCCTACGCTTATGGTAAAATTTGACCACACCAAAAAGTGTGTTATATTTACATCTTTTTCTGCAATCTAATCTCAGGTTTTTACAAACACATTTTGTTTCTTAAACTATAAAGGCCGATAATGATTGATTACGTTTTTTACTATCAATAAAATATGTTATTGCAACCAGGACTCAAGTCTGTTTTGTAGAGTAAATAGTTGTAAAGATATATTGTTTTTTCAGTTTAATCTGTTTTTCATCTAAAAAAGTTTATTTAGTGAAGTGAAATTCTTTTAGCTGTAGAAGTTTAATCATTTCCACTATTTGGCGCAGATTACACGACACAGACTGCAATTGAACATAACGCTAAGCAACTGTTTGAAAAACCCGGATTAAAGAAATAGTCTTACGTATAAACCACATAAGTGAATATTTTTATGTATTTTACATATAGTATTTGTTTTTAGCGAAATAGTTTTGTAACTTAGTTTGAAAATAGATCAGATATTTATTAATTAACAAATCGTTTATAAAAGGAGTATGAGATTGCTTTGTAAGTTCGAATGCGTATGCAGTGTATGCAGCAATGCAATTTATTTAATTATAATTATGTATTGAACATGTTTATTTAATATTATATTATTTATTTATTATTTTTTTAATATAAAATATTTTTTTTCTTCTAATTTATTAATTTAATTATAATTTTTTTATTAAAAATATCTTGATGAAAATATTAATATGCAACAGCAACAACTAGTGCAACTGTGTTACCAAATCCCTTCTTCGACTCAATGGGACCGCAAAGTTTGAACTTTCCAACAGTGAGCAATTCGCAATTAAATTCAGTTGCTGCTGATCCATATTCGTCACTCAACTCTGCCGTAGCAACAAATAACGTAACACAAGTCTCAGCCCAGTCATTGTTCATGAATGAAAATTTTAATGCTGCGGCAACAGCAGCAGCGGCAACAAATCAACCTAATCAATATCCACCAGGTGATAAATTCAATTGAAATTTGTATGCATTTGTATCTTGTATTTAAACTTGTTTCTTGTTTCTTGTATCTGAAAGATACACGATACACACACACACATTATCAACACTCTTGTATTGTACAAATGCTTAATTGCCCAAGTCATAGCTACACCAACAGCAGCTGCTGTTCGCTGTTGTCCTATTGTGTGTAATTTATTTTGCTGCTCGCTTCCATTTGTGTAAAAGTATAAAGTTTAAACAAATTGTAGTTTTATTAATTGAAAAACTATTTTAAGTAGTTGTATTTGTATTTGTTTTCATTCGTATATTTATTTAAAGTTTTATTAATATTTATGTGAGTTTGTGTGTTTCTAACTTGTGATGGTGGGGTTTTCTGTGCTTTTATGTGATTTATCAATTGTGAATTGATTAGGATTATAAAAAAGAGTATGTGCCAAGAATATAGTAAGAATATTGTAGATATAGGATAGAGGTAAGAATAGGAAGTAGTAATGTATATTAAGAAAACGAAATCTAGCTCGTCAAAGAGAAAATATAACTTTAGGTATTTAGCTAATAAATTTTAATATTCACTCTCAGCAAGAAACTCCTGCTCCAGATGCTCATCTTTTAGTAAGAAAATTCTAATTATCGAAAATGTAGTTATTAAAAATAATTATAACAAAACAAAGAATATATTCACCTACTTTACATTATTATACTAATATTTATAATAGTTTTCAGTTATAATTAAAGATTTTATTTTTAATCAAATTGTAATGTTTCTCTCCTTTACTCTTTTTGTCATCCAATCTTTCTTTTCATCTCGTCTATCCTTTCAAATTTCTTCCTCCAAGAAAGATTTACTTCAAATTTGAATAATAATTTCTTTTTATATATTTAATGCATTTTTGCTCCTTACAAAAAAACACACTTATGTCTAGAGTAGATAAGATCTAGAGAGTAGAGAAGTCTGCTCCGCGAACATTAGAATTACTATTATTTTAAATACAGCATTATAACTGCGAGATGAAATTTATTTTCGTTAAATTTACAAATTTAAAAGTGCTCTGCGATTGAAAAAGCTTTAGAAACTTTCATTGGAAGCCTAAGTATGCATTTTAGATATCTATCAATATTTTATTACTCTTAAACTTTTCTAAACTGCGAAATACATTTAAGTTATATAATTTTATCTCCAATTTTTTATTATATATCTACAGTCTCTGTTTTGAGAGACTGTCCGTTTAACAGACGTAACATTGTAATTCCATCGGATGCTTATTTATTATTGTTTTTTATTTAATAAATGCGTTTTAGAAACCAATGCTGAAGTCATAGAAAATACATATATTGGTCTCTCTTTTTTGTTAAAAAACCCAGATTTCAATGCTGTTTTTTTTTTCGAAATACATATCGTCATTATTGACTAAAGCTCAGGGAATGATTTGTGTAATTTGCATATGTGCATATGTGTTTGATGAATTTATGATATCTGGAAAAGCTATATCGGCATATAGCATTTTTGAATATTTGCTTTAATAAAATTAGTTTTTTTTTTCTAGTTACAGCATTTACTTCTTTAAAGAAAAGAGTTATAATTACTAATAAATATACTAATTAGTATGTTAAAGTCTAAAACTAAAAATAATAGTTCAAGACCTAGTTATGGACAACTTTATAGATGTAGGAATACCAACGTACGTTCGGCAATGAAAGCTTTATTCCCTTTAGCTTCAATAATAAAAATAAATAATGATCGTTTATTTATGGAGCCTTATAAACCGGTACTTAAATAGTCAATCAGTAAATAGCGTACACTATATTGCTTCAATTATTTTATGTTTTTAAAGCAATACTTAAAAGCAAAAATTACATTTATACCACGACTATAACTACGGGTTAAAGTTATACGTAAATTTATACCAGGCACTTGTTAATATGTCGGTATCAGTTATTACTTTGAAAAAAAATAAAATAATAAAATTCAATTTCTTCATAGAATAGGTTAGGTTATTGTGGCCGTCGATCGAATTAATCAGCTTACTTAAACCCATTGTGAGAATGTAATCACGGGACCGGAACTATTAGTTAATTACAAAACTATTTTATGGCATTAATAAAGTGTAGAGTGTTTAAGCTTAAATTATCTCAACAACTTTTGTAAAACATATAAGAGAGTACTCCCAGCCTAAAAGCGTGTCTCCTAAATAGCCAGTAGTCATGTATACAAGCCACGATTTTAAATATGTACTCTTTTGGTAGGGTGAGTAGATCCTTTCATTTTTTCCCCAAGTTTCGATCACATAACTCTAGACGTTGCACAAATGCCGCCTAGTCGTTTAACCAGGACAAATTGGTTTCTCGAATAACGCTATTCAGCAATTGAACTGTTATTAGCTAAACTAAGCTTTTTGCTTCAGTATAAGAATTTCAGTTTATTTCTATAATACAATTTCTTCTGATTTTGCATGTTAGGAGAAGTTCAGCAACTGTAACAAATATGTTCCTTATTTGCAATGGAGCAAAGGCTTTAGAATATTAATGTTATTTTTTTATTTTAAAATTCTAAGTCTTGTTTACAACGCGTTTTTATTATATAAACGAATGCAGCCAATTCTTGCTTCAGACTAAACTCTGCTTTTATTAAATAAAAAGTTTTTTCCTTCTCTGGCAACAATTTTTTTATTAATTGCTTATTTTTAGGCGAAAAAAAATCTGTAAGGATGTATTTAATGTTTTAATCCTTATAAATCTGTCATGTGTAATCAATAAAAATTATTACTGAGAGAGCAAAAATCTTTTTTTTAAAAAAGTAAAATAAAAAAAATAATGCTACAATAATTTCCATAATTGTCAGAAATAAATTAACACTTACATTTTATTATTAGAATATTGCTATTCTTATAACATTTCTTGCTCTTAGTAAGAATAATATGGTATTGTGAGTTAACTTTTTTGTTTGGAATTGTGTTAAATATGTATATATGTAAATTAAATATGTTAAAAATTCTTATTTATATTTTAAATTATTCTTTATATATTATGATTTGATTTGGATTTAAATTGTTTTTGTTGTTGCTTAAATTACTTTTTACTCACATTATAGTTATACTGTCCTCACACAATTATAAACACTTTCTCACTGTATTAAATATTGTTAGTTTAGCTTCAATATTCTTTTTTTGTTGTATGTAATAAATAACTTTGAAACATATTATATTTTTAATTTATATATAAATTAATGCAAAATTTCATCATATTTATTTTGTAAATGTATTTTTTCTCTTTCTCTTTTTTATGTTACTTTTTATATAAATGTTAATTCACAAACATTAATAATCATATATTAAAAAATCCTGTGGTGGCACAAATCCATTTAATAACTTCAAATCAATAAAATAACTTAAAATAACTAAATCAAATGTAATAATGTTGAAATAATGTGGTGAATAAAAATATGAAATAACAACAATAAATAACATTTCACCTCAACAAAACAACAACAAAATGTCAAATATATAACGCATTTCATGTTTGTGCTGGGCTTTTATATTTTTGTGTAAATAAAATATTTTATGTTGGGAATTTTGGTTCAAAAACAACTACAACATATTGTGCACACATCATAATAAATATAAAATGTATTAAACTTACCATACTCACCACTATCCACCAAATTACGTAATTACGTCTGCTTCAACTATTGTAAAAAACAAAAAAAAAAAAAAAACAATGAATATATATAATGAAAAAGGCTTCGATGCATTGGGTGATGTTTTGAAACCCGGCATCTCAAATCAAGCAGCAAATCAAACAAATGTTGTCACTTCAGGTACAGGAATCAGTACGCAGCAACAGCAAAATCAACCACAACAGCCGCCAGCGCAAACTGGTAAAATCCTAACCGGCGACTTGGATAGTTCACTAATGTCACTCGTAGACAATCTTAATATTAATAAAAGCAGCACCACGAAGTGAGTAAAAAAAAACAAATCTGAAAAAAAAAAAATTTATTTATGCACATGAAAACCATTGGTTGGCATACAACAAATATGGATATTAAAAGAATATTATATATGCAGTTTATTGCAAAGGTGAAATCATATCATTTCAATACCAAAAATTTCATTTCTTCATTACTCAGAATGTGTTGAAAATTGCTATTAAGTGTTTGCTCTGCAATGGTAAAATTTTTTACTGTACCTATATAGAAATTAGCTATAGGTAACACTCTTTAATGAGATTTTTGTATATAGTCTTGCTGTTAGGTGTTCCAGAGTTAAATATTCATTTAACATAAGTGTGGTCTAATTTGAATTTAATACTTTCAATAATTTAAATATTTCTCCTTAAGCTCATAAACTCAAAAATCTAGAATTCATAGCAAACACAATAAGTCTGTTCCACGAGCTACTCTAACAAATTTTCGAGTAAATGAGAGTATCTGAGAGAGCGTAACATCCCTGTCGAAATATGAAAATGCTACACAGACTTTACTCGTACATTTTATTTCAAGTAAAATTTGTGTAATGTGTGAATCAAATGTTTTGGTTTGAATTGAAATTTTTGTATTATTTATTTGCGCGGCACTGGTGTTCTCATTAGACTTTACACAAAGCTGTTCCATGAAAATCTGTGTAAAGAGCGTAATTTGGCACTTTTTTTGTTTTACGCTCTCAGTTTGTACTTTACTCGTGTTTTACTCGAGTTTTACTATGAGTAACTGGTGGAACAGACCTTATATGATATGCGAAAATTTTGGAATGGTTCGCTGAGTGAAATTTTCAAGCAGAATATATTCGAATATATTCACGATGTTTTTAAGCTTAAAAGCTAATTAGATTAATGAAAATAGCAAACTTCTTTAAAGCAATTTTCAAGTTTACCATGACAACATAGTTATCAATATATACACCATACTATCATAATGTCGAAAAATCCTAACCTATGAATAAATCTGAACATTTCATTAAATCTTTTTTGTACAAGTCATGTATTTTTATTTAAAAATTGCCAATGTTGCTATGTCATACCATTTAATTTTGGTTTTAAAAAATGTTTAAAAAAAATTAATATCAGATAAAAGAATAAAAGTTTATCTTTCGCAAACATTGATCATTGATTCGATTACATATTCCATTATTCATAGACCTGTTCAATGGAATTCACCTAAAAATACAGCGAAGCCAGGTGCTAATTGGACTCCACAACCAATGGCGGCTACAACTGGTGCTGGCTATCGTCCAATGGTGAGTTTCAACTATAACTTCTCTACTATTTTTGTTTAGCTCAATTTATGTGCAACCATAAAAAAAAATAATACTATTAATGAAATAAAATTTGTGCCAAGAGGAAAAAGTTATTTACTTTTTAATATTTATCCGGTTTTATTTGTCAAATTTTTTATATCAAGTTTTTAGCACTTTTATCTTTTACTTATTTTTTACAATACTACATTTTTAAGATATATCACTTACACCTCAAATCACTTAATCATGTTAAGATATATATTATTAATATATCAAAATGTATATACATAAGAAATATATAATTTGGATTATATTGTTACTGCAAATCGGACTACTATACGAGTATTCTGCTTGTTACTAATATATAATATAAAATGTGTTGTAATTGTAGAATATTTTTTATCCCTCATAAACAATTATTGCAAAATGGGTATAAGGGTATATTAATTTCGTCAAAATATTTGAAATCCGATGAAGCAACGGTTAGCATTATGTGAAGGACCCATATATCTATATATTTTTGATTAGCATAGTAAGAAAAATTAATTTAGCGACTTTTGTCTGTCTAAATCAATCATCGAAGCAAGTTTGCTAACTAATATGTATTAGGTTTCATTTTTTTAAGATATAATTTATTTTTTTAGAACCAGTGAAACTAGTTATTGGTACTATTTAACAAATGCAAATTAGGCAATATCTCATATTTAGCTTATTAATAATTTATAATTGATAATCAGTTGATTTTACAACCCTCGTAAATAAATCAGTTAATCAGTAAAATTTTAAAACTGAAACAGTAAAAACAGTAGCAAAATAGATTATGAAAGAAAAAAGAAAACTCTATTTCCTAGATATGGCATGATCCATAAACAGTGACTTAAGATCTTTTATTTAAATTTAAAATACTGTTAATGAGTTTTTAAACAATTTAATATTTATAAAATACAACCAGACATATTATTGCTTGTGTATTCCATTTGGGGGGTGTTGAACGACGTTTGGTCTGGTCGTCGAGGTCGACGAGTGGCTTCGCGACATAGACCCGGCCATTCTTGGAACCTTACATGTTATCTGCCTTACAGATCCTCGCGGGTTACTTCGACAACAGACATATTATTAGTCAAATAAAGATGATATTTTCTTGTTAGTTTTGTATGTGTTGAATCTATCAGTTAGTAGTGTAGCATATTACATGCTGGCAGGTTATATACCGGGTCTTTTTAATGGTAGAGTTACCATCACAGTGAATTTGTAATTTCAGTGAATTAAAATTATTGTTAAAATTAGCTTGTTAGTGTATATTTAATAACAGAAATGTTATTTGATATTAATATAATCCAAATTATATATTTTCTTTGCAGAGAAAAGGTTAAGGATTAAATACAAAATAAACACTTTATATACTATTATTCATTGAAATAAAAATAATCATTGAAAAACGTATTGATTCAATACGTTACTTCACAATTTACACGTAATACATCGAGGGTCCAAATAAACAATTACCCTAGAATGCACAAATTCTTAAAAGCTCAATTTTTCAAAATTATTTATAATATTTTTCTTATCTTTATTTATTTATTATCAAATATAAACTTTATTTTAATTTTGTTTAAGTTGTTATCCTTTCGTTTAATTACTTTCTAAATCCTTTACAATTATTTTCTTTCATTTTATGTTGCTTTATATGATTTTACAAAACTCAACCCAACTGAAAACAAACTGTCAAAATATCTCTTTAACAAAAATAATCAATAAATAATCAATAAAAATGAAAATGAAATTGATTAAATAAAAAATAAACTAAAAACGATTTTAAAATTGTATAAAAATGATATGAATGAATCAATCTGTGTATGTATGTTAGGCACATGGCATGACAGTAAGTCCTGCGCCAATCACTATAAATCATCCGTATATACACGCTAGTTATCCTGTTATTCCAAATTATATGCAGGTAAGCTCCTTTTTATTTTTGATTTGCTTTTTATTTCGCTTTAATTTTGTATTAAATTTTTAAAAGTCTTTTATTTACCATTTATTCTAATTTTATGATTTTTATTTGTATTTAAAATTATTATTTAATTTTTTTATAATTGTAATTATATTGAGTAAATTTTCTTTTGTTACAAGTTCGTTTTTCCATTAATGTAGCGCATTCATTTTACTTATAAAACTATAAATAATTGGCAACCTTTAACTTTCTTCCCACACGTAATTTGCTGATAGTTTTCACCTGTTATTTTAGTGCGTTTGACTCTTAATCTATTCAAGTTTAAGCTAAATGCATCGTGGAAAGGATATCGTTTGGGGGAGGTTGATGGAGAGATACTGAATAGTGATTAATGTTTGAAATGGAATAGAGTGGAAAAATGAAATATTTGATTCTAAAATAAAAATATGTGGAATATAGGATTTGTTATCATTTATCTAATGCTCGTAACAAGTTGAAAAGTCTATTTATTGTGTTGGAGATATTTAACTTATTAAAAAATCGTTGGATTTTCGCTACACAATATGGAACAATCTGCTTGATTTGATTTTATTTGCATATACTAACAAACAATAAAAATGAACAATAAAATTTTGAAAATATTGAAACATATAAAGTTTAACTTTAAATAAGCAATCTTGACGTGCGAGGAGCGATATACTGCTTAAACAGATAACAATCTAAAGCGTAAATACGTATTTATAACAATATAAAAACATATTCTAAAATCACAAGGAATGAGAGAGAACTACTAAAAATATTGAAACAAAAAAGCAATTTTAAGTGGTTCCAAAATGTGCTATAAAATTTCGCTAGGACTTGTATTGAAGAAAACTATAATCAAATACGATGCTTACTTTTTCTAAAATGTTTTAAAACATCACATACGATTTCTTTCGAATTAAAAATAAAATCTATTATATGAAAAACAGTTCCGATATATCGATGTATTCTACGAGAAGTTGTATTTGAAAAGTGTGTGCTATCACAATCGTATATTACAGTGCGAGAGATCACTGCGAATAAAGTAAGATCAATGAAAAAATGTGTGATATAATCCTTCCTTTTAAAGAACACATCAAATTGTAGTTCAACGATGGGTCGGTAATCATAGATGCTCACCACCACCGCTCAAGAACGATGAAAATAACTTCTAGAATTAATGTACTGTGAACATTTTTGACATACTTTGAAACAAACGCATAGAAAAGAGTTTTTGAGAATTTATCTTTTATATATATTTTGAGAAAAATCTTAAAAGTATAAAACTTAGAAACAAGTGCAATAAGATACATTCAAAACAATGATTAAGTGTGTTATAAAAAATTCTTCAATTTAAATTATACTCGTATATATTGTTTATAAAATGTACAAAAAAATTGTCAGAGCATAAAAATATTTAGCAATATATATAAGTAACGAATATGCATTAGTTTACAAAAATATGAAAACTTTAACACCATTTATCGAAGTTAATTTATATATTTTAAATGTAACATTCCATATGGATAACACTATTAAATAGAGCTCATATTCAATATCAACTAAATCCCAATAATAAATTTCGTATAAATACGAAATATTTTTTGGCTTCAAAAACAAAAACTAAAATATAGTTTTCAAAAAAAAAAAAAATGCATCGTTAATCAACCATTACCATTTTCATATTAAAATAACAACATCTCAATAATAATATATATGGAGCAATATGGAAATATATTCGCAATAAACTATAAATGACAATAATGCGCTCCAGAAAGTCCGGAAAATATTATGACGTTCATATATTTATGACCCCATTATGAGGATATGGTGAATCCCCCAATTATGATATTTGCACATATTTTGCTGTTATTGACACAAAAAAGATTGTGAAATGTTAAATTTATATAAACCAATGATTATAAGCGGATGCACTGCCTATGACTACAATTGCTGTCATCTTTTCTGCAGGAGATTAGTATCACGTCAAAAATGTAATACAACCAGGACAGATTGTTAAAAACTAGTCATCATGTATTCATTTCAAGTCAGAAAGATTATTTATATGTTTCATATATATTAATATGCAAATGAAGACAACATGTAGTTGTTCAGATTTTATATGAGAAAAACAACATCAGGTGCAAATAAGGAGCAGATCGTCCGAAAGTGCTTGTAAATGGACATTTGGAAATAAAATAATTAATGCCAATGTATATTTAATGAAAATAAAGTAAAACTTGTATACCAGGATGTATATTATATTGGAGTACGTAAAGATTTTTAATATGGTATTCAATAATCTGCGTACTCAAAAATCACACCAATGCCACCCAAACTGTATGCCTTAGACGCGGTATTGTGTTTAAATTGAAAATTTTTCAATATATACGACCACCTTTAACATGCCTTGGTAACCATAACACATCATACTGATACCTTTTTATTATGCTGTACCTCCCTTAACAGGCCAACTTACTCGGCCACTTTTATTAAAATCTAATCTCAAGCACGTCTCATGCAATTGGTAGTATCTTTTAATTGTATTTAAAAATTTATCTACACTTTATAAAATAAGTTTCAATTTGATTTTGGTTTGACTATCTGACACTAACAAATTTTTGTAGTTAGTTTGAAGTTATGAAAGCAGTTTACGTTTTGAACATCCAAAACAAAAAAAAAATCGTAATTTAAAACCCTATAGTTTAAAATATTAGTTTAAAAATATTTTAGAAACATTTTTGATTTAAAACGTGTGCCAAATATGCATGCTCCTTTACTACAAACTATATAAATAATATAATTAATAATTATTTTCCATATTTTTCTCTTTTTCTATCAAAATCGAAAACAAAAAAATGAAATAATAAAATAAAATAAAATGAAATATAATAAAAATAAATAACGTAAAGCAGCAAGGAATGCCGGTGATGGGAGCACCAATGATGGGTCAAGCCCCTTTGACTGGCGTACAACCGACGATGGCACCAATGATGACAGCGCCAACAATGCACAGTAGTCCCGCCATGACAATGCAAACAACAACTCATATGCAAGGTATGCAACCGAACGGTGCCAATAAAAATGTACCATTAGATCCATTCGGTGCGTTATAAATCAATATTTGATTGGGCTTCTTCAAAAATAGAGTGCAAAGTTACACAATGTGAAAGATTACAACTACAACTATGAGTTATATTATTTTAAACAATTTATTTTAATTGTTTGCATAAAACTGTTTACTTTAATATTATAAAAGTTATATTATAAAAACATATATATATATATATATATATTTATACATATGTATTTATATATATATACATTTATTATTATTATAAAAAAAAAGATGTGAAATATTATATATATTATTAAAAATGTTTAAAGTAAAAAGATTTAAAATGAAATAGTTAATATTAATCATGTTGAAATTTCAAAATTATATATTTATATAAATATATATGAAAAAGAAAAAAATTAATTATGTTTAAATATAAAGTATTTATAGAAATTAAATGCAGTCATGCTAAACACAATTAGCATTAAAAACAAATAGTACTAAAAATCTATTTAATTTGCTAATAACTGATTTATAATACAAAACAAGTATATGCGTATAAATTGTAAAATATTTAAAAAATATGCAAAACTCAAAACTAATGTGCAAGCTTGAAAGTTATGGCTTTAAAAAGAAAATGAATAAACTATCAATGCAGCCCCTGTAAAGTTATTGTAAAAACCGTTTGCATATAAATTAATTCTAATGTTTTCAATTATATACATTCAACTAAACTGCATACATTTAAAATTGTAAAAATAATAAAAATAATTATGTTCCATTAAGTGTTTTTTGTGCTACTATAATTTTTTAAATGCAAAAAGTGCTGTATATTTTTTTTAATTGTAAATTGTATGTATAATTTTTATTCTTATATTATGATGCGTATATATATATATATTTTAAGTGATTTGTAAGCATGAATTTGTAAAATGAAGTTTTTTTTTGTTAATTGTAAGTTATTTAAAACATTTTGGAGTATTTCTTTATTAGTCTACTTTATTTTTAGAGTAGTTTCTTTAAAAGAATATCTTCTGCCATATGTACTTCTAATGTCTGTCTGTTTATTAACTTTCAATTTGCGTGTTTATTTATTTTAAAATTTAAACATTTTAATTGCTTTTTAGTTCAGTTCTAAAGAGAAAAATTATTTCAATATCTGTACATCAAACTGCTTCGTTAAAACTGTTTGAAAGGCATTAAACCAAGTTACATACAGTAAACCCATAACAATGTTATGTTGACATAATGCACATAACATAACAGAAATATGTTAAAAATATTTACTAGCAAAATTGTAAGTATGTATATTGAGGAGACGAAAGAAATATTTATGTTTTTAAAGTAATAATAAATAGAATATTATTTTATATGGAATGTTATTGATAATTATTTGCTAAATAGATAAATATAATAAATAGAAGAAATGTTAAGAATTCTTTTCTATACGATGTTAAGATATTAAGACAAAAGTGCATGTCGCAAAAATAGAAAACTTTTCAATCAAGAGATGGGAGAATAATACAAACATAGGTATTGATATGTATTAACTAATTTAATACTAGATTAAATGATATTTTTTTGTCAAGATATTAATATCTTAACCATGAGTATTATTAATATATATTCCTTTCATATTATGAACTGACTGTAGCAGAAAATTTTAAAATGAATTTAAATTAAAACATGGTATTTTCAAATTAATATTTTTGCTCTTCTAACTTTTTTTAGAAAAATTTATAATAATTATATGAAGTTAATATAACAAAATTTATATTATTACGTATAATACCTCTAATTCTTTTGTTTTTTTTTAATGTAGTGTCTTCATAGTTACATATATTGGTTTCATTTTCATTTTATTTGTATCAACATCCATTTATATTGCGAATTTTTTCATGCATCTGAAAGTTATTTTATTGATTGCTCTTTAGTAATGTATGAAACAGGTTCATTTATCTGTTAGATTTTTCATTCATGAATTTAAGTATTCTTTAAATATCGTCAGTCATGCATCATTTATCATTCTAACATTATTTCAGCTCGGCCCTATTCTAAATCCAATGTTATTTAGTTTTTGATTTATTTGTAAATTATGTTCCTCTATATATTTTTTTTTGTCTAACCTCTTATGATTAAACATTTTTCTCTAAAAAATTCAATAAAATATTTTTAACATATTTCTACAGTTTCTATTGTCTCTATTTTGCCTATTGTCTCTATTTCGCTCAATAAAACTGAATTATACTAGCTTTAAAATGTGCGCAAATTATATTTTAAACATTAATTTTTTCCTTTAGTTCTGAAAAATATTTTCGACTTCTAATTATTGTAATATTTATTGTATCAAATGATTAAAACATTATATTATAAAAAACTAAATTCTAATTTCTTTCTTCTTTTTAAAAAAGGAAGAAAATCCTTTTAAAAAGGCAATATTTAATTTATGTTTAAAAAAAATATCTTTCTGTGTTTTCAAATGTGATTATTGAAAATGTTTAGTATTTGAACTGGAAAATTTTCAAAATACCTAGGCAATTATATGTAATTGCTTGTACTGTTTTCTAACTATTAAAATTGTCTGCTCTTATTACTTCTTATTACTTAGTTTATAGATTATTTTCAAATTTTGTTTTAATTAAATAAAATGAAACTATAGAAATATAAATCTGAATAAAATTATATAGTAGTATGCCACAGTATATTAATTATTATTGCAAAAAATTGTTTATAATTGTTTAAGTAACTAGTAAACATTTTCGAATAAATTTTTTGATGATTTATTGAAATTATTTTTAAAATAATTTTGATAATAATTTTGTTTACACATTTCTTTATCAAAATTTCGTTATGCATTCCAATCAATTGTTTTTATTTTAATTTTTAAATTAGTTAAATTTGTATTTGTACGTTTGTACAATTATTTATGAATATAAATAAAATATTAAAAAGTTATAGTTTGTGTAATTTTAATGTTAAATATAATTTTCTTCAAACTTCTTGCTTTGTATATAATTAATAACTGATAAATTTAATGAAATAAATGAAAATATTATGTACAGAAATTTTTGTTGAATTTAATTATTTATTATTATTGTTGTTCACTAAGCCAGTCTAATTAATAGTTTCTTTAGGAAAATTTTAATAAAAATATCTTTGTGTTATTTAATTAATATTAATTTATGAAATAAGAATTAATAAATTTCTTCTAAAAAATTCATTAATTTCTGCTAATAAATTTTTAACAAAAATAAGTTTCAAAATAAAATATTTATATTTGAATTAATAATTTATTTCTTTTTAAATATTTATTAAATTCCACAATGGATATGATTTTAGCTTTTTCAATAACTTATCTAAATACTTTTAAAATTCAGTATAAATAATTTCTTTAATATTAATATATAAATTTATTATATTTAACTATTCTTATATATTACAACTATATCGTTCTGTATACAGAATAAAACAAACAAATTATATTTTTCAACTTATTTATACATATAAATTTGCCGTTTTATTTATTTGTATCGTATGATTTAATTTCTTTTATATTTCGACAAAAAAAAAAAATTTTAATGCCACATTTTATTATATTTTTATTTATTTATTTATTTTTATTTATTTATTTTTATTTATTTATTTTTATTTATTTATTTTTATTTATTTATTTTTATTTATTTATTTTTATGATATATTAATATAGTTAACGTTGCCAATGTAAGCCTCTCAGTATAATTTTTATCAGTAAACATATGTATATATTTTACTGATGAAGTCATATATTTGTACTGCTTTAATTTATTGCTGCTCATTCATTTTATATAGATATATTTAATTCTCACTAATGTTTTACTATAAAATATTTTAATATATATTTTATAAACTTAAAAATGTATTCATATATTTTTTAATTTTCTTGTGTTTAAATTCATTTAATTTTTTATAATTAAGTTTTGTTATTTAATTTGGGTATGTAATTTTTTTCATTTAGTTTTATTTCACGTTTACTATCAATTATTATAATATTATTATTATTATATTATTATTATTATATTATTATCATTGTTTTTATAAGAGTTTTAAAATATATTTTTTAAAACTCAATAAATATCTTTTATTTCCGCACATCAATATTTATTTACTTACATGTAGCATATCAATAAATATATATTTGTTGATATATATATTTATTGATATATATATTTATTGATATATATATTTATTTATTAAAATATATATTTATAAAATATTTATAATTTAAAAAGTAAAATTTATTTCTTTAATTATTTAAAAAATTTATTTATTTATTTATAAAAATATATATATATATTTTTTTTTTTCATATATGTTTACATATTCTTTTTATTTTTTGTATCTATATTTATATATTTTTTTTTAACATTTAAAATGATTGATTATAATCTGTTTGATTTTGTTTTTTTTTTATTATAAATATTTATGAAGAATTTTTTTCTTGTTTAAATGTTTTTTTACAATCTTTACATGACATTATGAATAGTTTTTAACATTAATGTATTCTATAAATTAATACAATAATTTATTATTTTTAATGTTTTATCAATTATTGGTATAGTAGTAGAATATTTATATAAAGTTAAAACCAAATATTTAACAAAAATTAGTTATATACAAATTATAGTATTATGTTAAATTCTTAATAAATGAAGATGATAAAAAAATACTATGTTTAATAGGAATACTTACCAATTTCCATCTTTAGTCTTGCTTTTACATGCCTTTTGTAATAAGTTCTTTCCATAGAAAAAATATCTGAAATGATGTTTTCAAATGATTTTTTTCAGAGTTATTGAAAAACCAATAATTAAAATAAAATTAAATTTTTATTCTAACTAAAAAGTGTTAATTTGAATACTATTTATTTTGGATTTTTTTTCTTTATATAATTTATTTCACTATATCACTATAATCAAACTCTTCATATGAGAGAAGTCGTCATCAGTTTCATTAAAAGGATTTTATTTATATAATATGACAATATGCATTTAATATACCATATATACAAATGGGTCTCTACTCTCAATTAGAAAATAGTCCATTGACTGATTAAACAGAAAGACATTCAATTTAAAATATGGTAGTGAAGAGCTTATCATAAACGACTGCAATTTCATGGATTTCGAAACTTGTTGGCAATGTATTCAATATTCTTTGCTTCGAGTATTATTTAATACCTACTGTAAAACTTACAAAGAATAATCTTTTCTTCTGATATTAGTGTTTCAAATATCTATGGTAATTGATCTTATAGTACTCAGTGTAGTTGTTTAATTTTGAATTATCAGTAGTGATTAGCGATTATCAACGATATAATTATATTTAATAGTTGTAGTTTCATATATATTAAATTTATGGAACCAAGTTATAGTTAAAGAAGAACTACTCTGTCAGCGCATATTTTAATTAAATATTGCTTTAAACATTGCGGCTAGATCGTTTTGCGATCTAGTTCTTTCTCTATCGTATAATAATTGTATTATATAAGTTTTGTGTTTCTGATTTGTCTGTCTTCAGCAGTTATTATGAATTTCTTATGTTTTGAACATTGAAAATGAAGTGAAAAAAATGTTTTTTTTCCTACTTTTTGGTGCTGTTAGCTCGCTTTATTAATATGTTCGCGTAATTGGTGCTGTTTACTGGTACCTTGAAATTTGTTTACTTAAGCGTTACATTTCCTATTTTTTGGTGCTGTTAGCTCGCTTTAATAATATGTTCGCGTAATTGGTGCTGTTTAGTGGTACCTTGATTTTTGTTTACTTACGTGTTTACATTTGAACTCTAGTTGCTTGCTTAAATATACAGATGGCAATAACTTCGTAATTGATATAAACGCAATTATGTAGGGCAGTATGACATTTTCAATGTAAAAATTAATAAATTATTATAATAAATTTTATATTTTCGATTTTTAAAAATGTTTTATGAATTACTTAATGTTTTAGAATGTTACTAAAATATTCCACGTTTTATAATTGAATTCAATAATTATAGCTTGATTGTTAGTCTGCATATATACTCAAGAAATAATTTAGAAACTGCACAATATTTGTTTAATGATGAAGCCGAGTACTGTTAATAAATATTGAATTATTGCGTATTATAAAAATAAAATATTAATAATAAACATTAATTTTGAGTTTTAAGTAAGATCATCATATTAAAATTGGCTTAAATAAAAAACTAAGCAGAAACGAAGTTCATTATTATGATTCAATTTCCAAACTTTTTGCTTATCACAATAATGAAGTGATATACAAAAATAAACATACAAAATTATATGATTCATCTGATAAAAATTTAAACACTCCATCAAGTTTTCTGTTTTGAAGTTTTGTTTTGTGTTCCTTTATTATAATTTTATTTTTGAATAAATTGAGTGGAAAATATTAAGCATTTTTATATGAAATAAATACACTTTTTTATCCTACAACTAAATTTTTTTTGTTTGTAAAAGAATGGGTGAAAAGTATTAAGCATTTCTATTATAAATTTATAAACTTTTCCATCTTGACGATAAGGTTTTTTTTTGTTAGAAAATATTGGATGAAAAGTATTAAGCATTTTTATGTGAAACAGATTTACATATATTATAGAATTAATACTAAAAGTTTATAAAAAAATTGAATAGTGATTAAAAGGTTTTTTACTTTTCATTCAACTGATATAAGCAGCATACAAAATACGTCCATGAAAACATCAATTAAATACTCTAATAGCTTATTCAGTATTTCTATCCATTTGTCCATTAAAACTGTAAGGTACAGTACGACCAAATATTTTGAATTTTGGTTTCCTCAGTTTATTAGGGAATTTTAGTAGCAATATAAAAATAAATAATTATAATAATTATTGAAATATTAGTTTCCATAATAAATATAAATATTTTGCAATTGTTCATTTACAAAAGAAGTTATTATACAAAAGCACAAATAACAGAAAACTGTTGTATTTGTAATAAAAATCTTGTATGATAATAAAAACATTTAGTGAGCGCTGAAAAATATGCAATAAAATTGAACACAATCATGAGCATCAATAAGAAATAAATATTTTACTTAAGCACAGTGTAGTAGAAATTTAGATACAATAATTGAAAAAAAATTAAATTATATTAAATATATGAAATTAAAATACTGGAAAGCAAACAGAATACAAAATTAAATGTTTTAAAATATAAATAAATAAATTAAAAAAAAAATTGACAATATAAAATGCTGTTGGTTTAGACACTAACTCCATATACTACCTAATCTATATGGTATTTACATATACAATCCCTACAAGTACCCATAAATGCTATGATTTATAATTTTAAATTAGATTGTGTAATTGAAAAGCAATTATTTTTATTTTATACACTGAAATTATTTATATTACAACTTAAATATATAAGCAGAGCAATTATTTTGTACTATATAAAAATACTTTTATTCATAGTCGTAACATATATTTATATATGTAAGTATTTCGATATATGTATGTGATGCATATATATGAAATATATATATTTCTCTATTTGTTGATATCTGAAATATTTCTGTTCATATATTAGGACACACATATATCTATAAATACATATGTTTATATAAGTTTATTCAGCTATGTATCAATCAATAATATAGATTACAAAAAGCATCAGATTGTCATCGAATGAATTAGAATCATGTTATAATATTATATATTTATAATATATGTATTTAAATTTGGTTTAGTAACAAGCAAATAAATATTTTGTGACTAGAGAGAAATATATATTTATATATATTTATTTCTATATAAAAGTATTTATATTATATAATTAGCTGTAAAATACAAAAGAAATTGCATAATTATAAAATTATAAAACCCTAACACAACAAATACCTTAGCGAATGTGAAAACAGAGTAAAAAAAGTATATATATATATTTAAATATTAAAATAGATAAGATATACGTAAATATATATATATATATAAAGATATATATATATATATAAGTAAATTAAATTTTTATGTTGTTCATTAGTTCCATACCAAAAATTAAACACTTAAAACTATTTTATGTGAAGCAAAAATGCAATAAAAATAAAAATTATAATACCATATGAGTTTTACTTTAAAATTAATACTTTTAGGTTTAATTTAGCAATCATAGAGATTTCACTAATAGAGCATTGGCTCTATTGGCACGTGCTTAAAAACTAAGTGGAGTAGAAATCAAAAGGATAGACAATAAATCACAATAAACGGTACTAAACGGTATCCTCCTAGTTTGGACTGAGAGATAAACGAATTAAAGTTTGATCGTTTAATATATTTATATATGTAATCAGTGGCGGAGCTAGACCAACTCTGCACGTCAGCGACATCAGAATTGCGAGGCCCCACTTTATAATCCTGTTGTAAACTTTCAACTTACATTGTTGAAAGTTTTATTGCTAATCAAATTAAAATAAACACAAATTTAAATAAATGAATTTTCCTAGCTTAACTAGGTAACCTAGGTAACTTTTTGCGAGGCCCCTATTTACACTATCATGAACGTGAGATGACCTTGACAACAACATAAACTGTCAGTTCAGTTTACACTAGTAGTGTAAATTAGTGCACTAGTGCAGTAATGCAGAGCACAGAAATTGAGAGAATTCAGCATTAAAAGCACGGTTGCCACTTATGGTACTTTAGTACCAAAATTGGTACTTCTTTTTTCGTTTGGTAAAAATTTTGGACCTTTTTTTACAGAAATGGTACATTTTTAAACCAATTTTGGTACAGGAAAAAATTTTCAAGTGGCAACCGTGATTAAAAGGTAAACATGGACATAACATTGTATATGTATGCGTGTCAAGCTGAAGAAACGCAGCAAATTTCATTGCTTGAAATTCATGAACTCACATCACACTCTCTTCCCTCTCTCATCAACAAGTAACCGGTTTTCGAGTTTTTGTTCATGTTCATGATAGTGTAAATAGGCCCTATCAGTGTTTTTGAATTTAGATAATATTAGATTATACAGTGCAAATTCGATTAAGCAAGTACTGACTGGACTAGCAATTATAGGCTTGGAATAAAACCCTTGTATTTAAATTACAAAAACTTTAAGTTTTAACGAAACAGCAATTGTGTCTTTGGTTCGCCGGTACGACTTCTTGCTAGTGGATCTCGTGGACTTCTAGTAAATAAATAACTTTTCTAACTACTACAATGGATGGCAGAAAAATCCTTCTACTGAACCCTCCACGAGGGTGCCGTCTGGTAATGGGTCACACAGTTTTTTCGTCCTGTACGTTGTCAGGACGGTGCCCAGCTAAGATCAGGAGGAATTGAGTGATTGTCCTTAGCTCTTTAATAGCTGCACACCACTCAATGCTTTCTGATCATGGTTTGAAGGTCCCCTTAACTCGGGAGTGTTACGCGATCCGTGCTCACCGAGTAGGTTTGCAGTCAAGGGGTCTGTCCGACTGTATTTTTGCGGAGCCTCTCCAATATATGACCGCCTTGGGGAGTAACTGTGGTCTAGCCATGGTATGGGACGCTGCTGTGGTGGTCGCTTCTTTCGTCCAAATATCCTCGGGTCCGCCGCGCCTGTCTTACCGGGTAAGGTGGACGATTATGAATATGTTATGATTTCTCCCGACAATGTCTCGGAACTCGTGGCTGGAGAGTATAAACCCACCAAACTTACGGAGGACGAATTGTTGAAATCGGACGACGAGATCGTTGCCGATTCCAATACCGGTTGTACCAGTCACAGTACACCGGCGTCTAATCCAATCCAACCAACAACCAAAAAAATCGACGGCACTCCGTCTACCAGTCAAAGTAGACCGAGTGCAAACCGCACGCCAACGCTTAAAACTGCCAGTCTAAGCAGTAAGGGCAATACAAAATCTCGGAAAAAAACGGCCAACATGGCACGCAAAAATCGTTACCAGCGAGCGCTTTTTATGCTAAAGAAAATTGAGGGCAATAAAAAAGAAGGCAAGGTCCATGAACGAGACGAAGCCGACGCTGTTAAATACCGCGCCATTGTGGAGGAGTATCTTCATGATGAAGGTCTGCGCCAGTCTGTTATCACCGGCAAGAACGTCGGAGATGGCGGCAAGCGTAACAGATCTCAGGAAGATCCCGGCAAGGAGGCGAAGCGGCACAAAGATGGAACGGGGGATGGAAAGCTAATGTCAAGACCGGCACAAGCTTCTCGTCCCTTCAGTGAAGTGGCGAGGGACCATCTCAGTGTGGCCTTGATCGACGAACACAACTCTAACGGCAAGCTGCTGATGGAGAGGTGGGCGCTGATTGAGACCAAACTGTCCGAATTGGTTATGGCTGAGCTCATGACTAATCCGGGGTCCGTTCCTTCTTTTGACTGCGCAGATATCGTCCGTGGTCACCGAGTGATCAGATGCGACGACGAGTATTCGCGGAGTTTTCTCAGCAAGGCGATCACTAAGATTAGTGAGAACTGGGACGGTTTAAAGCTCAAACTTGTCCCTGCGGCGGAAATTCCATCGAGGCCTCGAGCGCGCGTATGGTTACCCAAAAACCTTGGTCCTCCTGACCTTATTCTGCAGCAGCTAAAGCTACAAAATCCAGAAATCCTGATGGAAGACTGGTCGGTTCTCAAGACCGAAGAACCGCAAAAACACAGCCAATCGTACTTACTTCTTATCAACGAAGAATGCTTGCCAGTCATTGAGGCTAATGACTGCAAGCTGCGTTACGGCATCCGGAAGGCAAAAATTAAAATCTTTAAAAACGCGCCACCGGATAATATTCTGGATGAGGTTGAGGGCACTAGTAAGCTGCTAGATGACCTCATCATCGATAGCAAACCTTGTTGATGTATTAATGGCCAAGGTCGTGCAGATAAACCTGAAACACTCCAAATGTGCCACGGATAATCTGGCTGTCTTACTCAGGGAGGAGGACATCGACCTTGCCATCATCCAAGAGCCCTGGGTTCATAGCTCATGTGTCAAAGGGCTCAACATCAATGGGTATAATCTTTTTTATAACAAAGGACAGGGTAAGCCTAGATCGTGCATTTTAGCAAAAACGCACCTTAATGCTTTTCTCTGCTCTCACTTAAGTTCTTTAGATATAACCACCATCCGGATAGAGCGGAAGCTAAAACCTGCGATTTTGGTAACATCCGCCTACATGCCACACGACGATGAGGCACCTCCAGAGGGGGTACTATTAGTCCAAAATTTCGCGCAGACCGAGAAGCTAGCCTTGCTGATGGGTTGTGATGCCAATGCCCGGCACTCCTTGTGGGGAAGCTCGGAAATTAACGATAGAGGTGAGTCTCTTTTTGATTTTATATTAAAATGTAATCTAGAAGTATGTAATAAGGGTAACACTCCCACCTTCATTTTTCCGAGTACGGATGATCGTGTAGGCTGGGAAGAGGTTTTAGATATTACCCTTTGTTCGACTTCGTGCTCTTTAACGATCAATGATTGGAGAGTTTCAACCAGGAACTCCTTCTCTGATCATAGATATATCATGTTTGTGATGAATATTCCCATGGTAGCTAAGCAATCTCACCGTAATCCCAGGAAGACAAACTGGGATACTTTCAGGTCATTGCTCAATAGAAAAATCAACATAGCCCCCGCTCCAATTAACTCGATTAGGGAATTGGAGTGCAGGGTCAACTCTTTGACAAATAATATTATTTCTTCCTTTGAAGCATCATGTCCTCGCTCGTATGCGAAGAAGTGTAGGCCACCATGGTGGAACGAGAAGCTCTCTTTGCTCCGCAGGAATGCGAGAAGAGCCTTCAACGAAAGCTATCGGACCAAGGTTTGGACTCCATATAAAGATGCTCTTAGGGTTTACAAAAAAGCACTTCGGGAATCCAAGAAATTGTCATGGAATTCTCATTGCCAGCAAATTGAAAGCATTAAAGAATCGGCTAGACTAGCCAAATTGCTAGCAAATGGCCAATCTTGTCCCTCGCTCATTAACAAAGTAGACGGAAATCCAGTTAAATCCCTAACGGAATCCCTCTCACTTTTAGTGGATACCCATTTTCCTGGTTCCTCGGGTGATCCCCCAAAGGTATTGCCGTATCGTTCAGCCAATTCTGGCGAGACTGTACAGTCAGTGGTATCATCTAGAAGGATCAAATGGGCCATCGATTCATTCTCTCCATATAAAAGTCCGGGTCCTGACGAGATCTTACCAATTATGTTACAATCTCTGGGAGATGTAGCTGTAAATTGGCTGTACGCGATTTTCTGTAGCTGCTTTTCACTTAATCATGTCCCCAGCGGCTGGAGACAAGTTAGAGTAGTTTTTATTCCAAAAGCAGGTAGAACAGGCCATAGTACGGCTAAAGATTACAGACCCATCAGCCTTACTTCATTCTTACTTAAAACTATGGAAAGACTGATCGATGCTCACATCAGATCTTTACACAGTTTCGCTAAAATATCAAGGGCTCAACATGCATATCTCAAAGGTAAGTCCACAGAAACGGCACTACATGAGGTCGTCACTGTGGTGGAGAAATCTCTTGGATGTAAACAATTTACCTTAGCCGCCTTCCTGGATATAGAAGGAGCTTTTAATAACGTCAGTGTGGTAGCCATTCAGGATGCTCTCAGCGAAATGAACATCCCGGCCTGTATCTCCCGATGGATCGCTTCTATGCTTGGGTTTAGAATCATCAATGCAGAGATGGGCAATCTTAGCATTAGGAAGTGCGTCAGTAGGGGTACACCACAAGGGAGAGTGTTATCTCCCTTACTATGGATTTTAACAATGAACTCACTGCTTTTAAGGCTTAACCAGGGTGGAGTCAAAGCAGTAGCGTATGCGGATGATGTTGGCCTTCTGGTAACAGGCATGTTCCCTTCGGTGCTGAGTAGCATCATGGAGGGCGCTTTTCTGAACCTTAGTAAATGGGCCTCAAAGTGTGACGTAGGTGTTAATCCTTCTAAGACAGAACTGTTATTGTTTACCAAAAAATATAAAATTCCTAACTTTCCGCTGCCAATATTAAATGGCCAAAGATTAACTCTTTCGCACAAAGTTAAGTATCTAGGAGTAATTCTTGACACAAAACTTAACTGGAAAGCCAACATCGACGAAAGAATTCGTAAAGCTTGTGTGGCTTTCTATGCGTGCAAAAGGATGTACGGCAAGAGCTGGGGATTGCAGCCCAAAGTGATTCTCTGGCTTTACACAGCCGTCGTTCGGCCAATATTAACATATGGATGTCTGGTGTGGTGGCCTTCATTGAACAAACAGTGCATTGTTCAAAGACTAACCAGAATGCAAAGATCTGCCTGTGTGGGAGCCACTGGGGCTCTAAGATCTTGCCCCACCAGTGCGTTCAATGTAATACTTAACTTGCTACCTATTGATATTTACATCAAGCAAGCTGCTACTCTCAGCGCGCAGAGGCTTAAAGATCTAAACTGTTGGCGCTCGAGTGCTTTAGGACATGGTAATATCGCATCACTCTATCCGATAGATGATGTCAGGGTTTCAGACTACCTATGTCCTCGGTTACTATTCGATAATAACTTCGCCACCATAATTCCTTCAAGAGGAGATTGGGAGGCGGGTTTGCCTACAATTCTAGGAAAGATAGCGATCTACACCGACGGGTCTAAAATGGATGAGGGCGTTGGAGCCGGAATCTTTTCTACGGA
>NC_051847.1:124339424-124345508 GCF_002237135.1 Teleopsis dalmanni
CTTAGTCTTTGAAGTTAAATTTCTTCTAAAAACATTTAGAGTTCTTAAGGATTCTAATCAGTTGTCACTATGAACCTTCAGGTGATCTCACTCAGGTATGCGTGATCTCTACCAGCCACCTTTACCCAGCTAAATATATTCCTAATTGCACTTAGCTAGTTTTTCTGATTTTACCCAAATTAATGTTTTTAATTTTTACATATTACATTTTACATATTATATGTGTATTATCACCACTCATAATGGTAACTCCAGACTCCAAAAAACGATAAATTAATAATGAATGAACCCCCATTTTTAAAGTTTATAAAGATTTAATCACACCTTAAACAAAACTCTCCTCGAGAAAATATTGATATAAATATCTAAGTAACAAACAGAATAGTATTAAAATTTAACAATTAAAAATAAAAATATAATTAATTAATTAATACAATTAATTTACAGTTGGTTTATGATTTAGTTTTATTATAAACACAGCAAGTGAATTTGTTAATAAAACTTTCATAGCAAAGCAACAAAACTCCAGAAAAATGTGCCAACATAAAAGTTAAGTACGGCTTTGGGTCAGTTGATTAAAGTGTGCTGACTCTGAGCTTCACATTTGGCAGGACAAGAGTTCGATTCCTGGTACTTGCAGTCTGAAAATATTATTTACGAATAATTAAATATAAGAATTATTTCCAAGACCACTGATGATAGATATTTGGCAATACTCGTAACAGCTGTATGGTCAGCCAAAAATATAATTAATTAAAATAATATAAAATGAATTTTTGTTATTGTAGTTCACCACTGTTCGAAACACCTCTTTATAAGTATCAAAGATATCTTAAATTTTTTGTTTAATTTTTTTTCTAATTGTGTGGATTTGAAAATAATTGTGGTGCACAGATGACTGTTTAAAAAACGTGTGCTTTAAAGTGATTTATTTTTATATATAAATTTTGTCTTATATTTATAGTAACAATCAACAGCGCATGTGGAAGATACAATGCACAATAAGCATATTTGTTATGAACTACTATTTATTTTCGGCTCAATCAAGCGTTCAATGCACTATTAATTAAATAAATTCATTCAGAAGTGTTTCTGGGAAAGCTATCTAGGTGAATAAATTCTCACGCAAACTTAATTAGCACATCAAGAGTAAATTTGTCTAGATACTTTTAGAAACTAACTCCGCAT
Organism: Teleopsis dalmanni; assembly: GCF_002237135.1. Taxonomy (NCBI): domain Eukaryota; kingdom Metazoa; phylum Arthropoda; class Insecta; order Diptera; family Diopsidae; genus Teleopsis; species Teleopsis dalmanni. The sequence continues at coordinate 124,340,613 of NC_051847.1, forward strand.
AATCTCATAAACTGGTTGGTATATTTATAAAGCGGCATTTTTATTTCAAGTTTACTACAAACACTACAGAAATAAATAGAATTCGTATATACCTATATACGAAAATCTATAAACTTAGTTGAATCATATCTGTGTTAAAAATTACAACGACTGCCGTGCATAAATTTGAATGATAAGCAAAATTGGCATATTCCAAGCAACTCACAAATGAGTCACTCCATAAAATGGCATTATTTGTATTTCTGTATATGAAAAATTTCATTTGAGAACTCAACAAAAGTAGGTTCTATGGAATTCTGTAATTTATACAAATATGGATTTGGATAACTAATTGAATATTATTATTAAACTGAAACGGCAAAGAAAAGAACAGAAAGCGCAGTGATAAACATTCATTATTATGAATCAGACAAAAATACATATAGATACATTTGCATAAATCCACATACATAAAATGTGTATTTTCTTAGTGTTATTTTTAAGAACATTGCACAAAAGTTCAAAAAATAATTAAACAGCTTTACGTTCTGCAATATTTTAGCACACAATAACATTGAACGATAACTCGCAAGTGAAAGTGAAGGAAATTAAGTTTAAAAATAAATTACAGTATCTTTATGTAAACAACCTTAACCGCAACCTGCAATTACGTTAATCATTAAACAACAATGAAAAAAATAATTGAAGTTAGATTAAGCACCTAAACCAAGTAACCTACTACAATATATGACTAAGCTTGGTTCTGTAATTTGTTAAGTTAAAAAATATGAATGAATGAATAACATTTGTGATAAAAATAATGTGTTGAGTTACGCGCTATAATAATAAAATCGGCATTCATAGTTTGAGAGAATATAAATGTTAGTTCTTGTTATAAGTTTTAGGTGTGAAAATGATAGCGACATACAGAACTAACAGGAGGCGGAAAAAGTGTGCGCCCCAAGACCTCTATAGTATGCTAAGTGCTACATTTATCAAGCCGTTAATGAAAGTAATGGAAATAATGACGGTTTATAAATTTATGTGAAAATTATGACTTCTTTCTAATGTACTTGTTTTTTGTTTTATTAATATTTAAATAAATGTTAAATGAAATAAATATAGATTTCAAAAAACATTTGCATATGAAAAATTTGTTTTTAAAATAAGTAGGGGCAGCAAAAACTTCTCAACTGCCTGACTTATCCGCAAATGGTCTCATTTTAAAATAAATATAAACTGAAACCATAGAGATCATAATGATCTGTCTATAAAAAATATTTTAAATACTTTAAAGCAGCGTTTTTTAATATCCAATTATCTACATTTATATAAATATATCCACATATCTTAATAAAACTTTACTGTTGCCTTAGAACAGTTATAAATAAATTTTAAAATGTATTCTATTATTTGTTAATTGCAAAAACTTAATTTACGCTATATTTTATTTACATACAAATATGTACGTATGTATATATTTTTATTTTAGCGTGTTTCAATTCCTAACTAACCTAAGTTTAAATTTAATACATTTCTGAATCTCGACCCAACGGTTGAAAACCCTGTTTTATAACATTAAGTAGCCACAGTAGATATATTTAGAGCAATGAAATGTTTTTATGGTATAAGCAAAAACATAGAAATATAAAGACATGTAATTTGCCTCTGTTAAAAAAATCATGAATTCTGAAAAGGTACACGCAATGGGAAAAACATGTCTGTTCAAACGTATAAACAATCGAACTTATTATTTTATGTATGATCAATGCTATTTTGTTAGGGAAGTCAGCAATCAAACCAATAGCGAACATGTTGTATTTTGCTTGGACAAAATCATATAGAAAAAACTCTAATATCAGAGCAAATGCACGCATAGCTTCTAGCTCATGCGTATGTAAGTTTCTTGGTAAATTTTTTCTACTCTTCTTTTTATTGCACACTTACTAAATATATATATGCATGGGTAGGTGAGACAATATTTTTGAATGTGAATCTTGGATTTTGTTTGTGTGCTTTTTTTTTCTTAAAATATATGACTGGCTTCGTGTGCATGAAATACACAAGTCTTCCAAATTATTTAAAATATGATTTTTGCTGAAATTTTATACTGGCTTCATACTAAAATATGATGTTTGCCTATGACATGATGCGAAAACACCGGAGTAGTGCAACAAAGTTGTTATTAGTGTAAATGCTTTTAAGATGTTTGGCTGTCAAGACTCCGGCTATGCCATACAGTAATATTCATAAAAACCATATTATACAATAATTGATTATTTTTTATATATTAAGTTTTTATTATTATATTCTTATATCAAATATAATAGAATTATTAACTAAATTTAATTACTTAAATTATATAGAATACAATTATAAACCTTAGATAACTAATTATACAAAATTAACTAGAACTATTAACTATTAATTACATATTACTTATAACTATTTAAAATAAAATTATTTATATAAGGGTGAATAATATTATTTATTGTTAATTTTTCTAATCATTCATAAATATTATTAGACTAATATTTTTACATAAATATAAATTTACCAGCATATTAAAAACAATTGCAAAAATTTGAATTTAAATAAAAAATATACTATTTATAAATGTTTAGAAAAATTAGCAATGAAACAAAAATATTCACCCTAAATAAATAAACTCATTTTAAACAGTTATAAGTAATATGCAATTAAATTTAGTTAATAGTTCTAATTAATTTAAGTTAATGTATAATTAGTTATCTAAGGTTTATAGTTGTATTCTATATAATTTAAGTAATAAAATTTAGTTAATAATTCTATTGTATTTGATATAAGAATATAATAATAAAAACTTAATATATAAAACATAATTATTATTGTATAATATGGTGTTTATGAATATTCTTCATACAACTATTGTTATTGTATGGCATAGCCGGTGTCTTGACAGCCAAACATCTTAAAAGCATTTACACTAATAACAACTTTGTTGCACTACTCCGGTGTTTTCGCATCATGTCATAGGCAAACACCATATTTTAGTATGAAGCCAGTATAAAATTTCAGCAAAAATCAAATTTTAAATAATTTGGAAGACTTGTGTATTTCATGCACACGAAGCCAGTCATATATTTTAAGAAAAAAAAAAGCACACAAACAAAATCCAAGATTCACATTCAAAAATATTGTCTCACCTACCCATGCATATATATATTTAGTAAGTGTGCAATAAAAAGAAGAGTAGAAAAAATTTACCAAGAAACTTACATACGCATGAGCTAGAAGCTATGCGTGCATTTGCTCTGATATTAGAGTTTTTTCTATATGATTTTGTCCAAGCAAAATACAACATGTTCGCTATTGGTTTGATTGCTGACTTCCCTAACAAAATAGCATTGATCATACATAAAATAATAAGTTCGATTGTTTATACGTTTGAACAGACATGTTTTTCCCATTGCGTGTACCTTTTCAGAATTCATGATTTTTTTAACAGAGGCAAATTACATGTCTTTATATTTCTATGTTTTTGGTATAAGGAATAATATTTTATGTGGAAAAATATTTATAAGGAAAAATATTTAATGTTAATATTTATTGATGAATTTATTATAAAAAATGTATGTATTCTTCTTTAAATACAGAATTCGTTATAAAGATTATATTAATTCTATAGAATAAAATTACTGCTATTGTATTATAAATTTATTTAAACAAAAACAACAAACCCACATATTCTTTTAACTAAAATAAATGATAAAACACATGAATGTAGCGAATATTAAATATTGATACTAATGTAGCTACAGATAACATAAGATAAACATTAGGTATGACTTAACACCTACTAAACTTTTTTTAGAAATCATAAAAAATAACAACAAATATATTGAGTGGTCCGTTTTCTAAGATCCCGTTTTTTAAGATGTCTAAGCACTTACATAAAATAAATATCTTTACATATGCGGATTTTGCATGTTCTAAATCATGTGACTATGCATTTTTACAGTAGTATCGTTTAGACTTGTAGCACATACCTGAGGTTTCTGTTGAAATTCTAATACAATTCCCTAATAAAATACTCATTCTAAGTGATGTACACAATCGCTAAAATAAGACTCTGATCTGGTATCGCAATGGACCTTAATAGTCTACGTGTGGACTTTTTGGTCTGCCTAATACCTATAACTTAATACCAGACCAGATAAGATCGTGGACCAATATAAATAACTGACTAGGTTGGAGGGCCGCAGAAATAAATACATACGTTCATAATACATACGTTTTATAATTTATCTTTTACAATTCTATTACTATCAGCATATTAATATTATTTATTTTTTATGTTATGTTAAAATAATGTACTAAAGTCTTTGTTAATTAAGTAAATTAATGTGAAGTGTAATAAATTATTTAAAACATTTTAATTCATTTATTTGTCATATTATAAAATAAAATAATGTGATATTACTAATTTACAACAAAAAAAATTTCCTAATTGCGGTAGATTAGAAACGTATAAAAAAAATATGATATGAAAAAAAATATATTTATAGCAAATCTAAGAGAACTCTTGAACATTGCATACTTTATGGAAAGGTATCTCATATCTCAGATAAATTAGTTTTAATAAATAAAATTTTGTCTTTTGTAGGATTTTACAATATCAAATACAAAAATTAATTTTTTAATAATATCGTAATGATTAATATTTCTTGGTAATACGAATTTTTAGTAAAACAGAGTCCGCAGAAAACTAAAATAGACCACAGTTGATCAAGATATATATAATATATGTAATATATAACATATATAATATATATCTTATATATCTTCTATATATATATATATATAATAATAATAAAAAATAATAAAAATAAAAAATTTTTAAAATTAAAAAATTTTTATATATTTTTATATATATAT
>NC_051847.1:124345608-124352712 GCF_002237135.1 Teleopsis dalmanni
TTGTATGACCACAGTCAAGACAACCCTTGTTCGTGTGGAGTTTTAGTCGAAGCGCACTAAGCGCAGCCGTAGATTGAATGTGTATGTGCAGAGGTGTCAATCCAAGTATAGCCTCAAGTGCTGCAGTTGGACTTGTCCTCATAGCACCAGTCATTAAGAGACACGCTAATCTCTGGAGCTTCATGCAAACAGCAATAGATCCAGCCTGTGTGACCTTTTGCCACCAAACCAGTAAACAATAGGTCATGATAGGACGTACTACTGCCTGATATATCCAAAATATAATCTTTGGGTTTAGGCCCCAAGTTTTATCTATACAGGACCGTATTGTCCATAAAGCCGTTAATGCTTTGTTATATACTTTATTTAAGTGTGAACTCCAAGTGAGTTTACCATCTAGGAAAACACCTAGGTACTTTGTTTCACTGGAAAGAGAAATATTAATGTTTCCTAAACGTACGGGACCTATGTCTAGTTTACGTTTGAGTGTGAAAGGCACAACAACAGTTTTCTCCGGATTTATGGAGAGACCCTCACTTTCGCACCACGCTAAAATGCGTCGAAGGTGTCCTACCAAGATCTCTGATAGACTGCTACCATGCTTTCCAGATACTATTATAACTAAATCGTCTGCATACCCAATGGCGTCACAACTAATATTCTCCAATAAGATTAAAAGTTCATCAACAACCACTGACCAGAGCAAAGGAGACAGTACTCCACCCTGTGGGCAACCTTTTGCGGCCTCAACAGCTACAGACGTTCTACCTAAGGTTGATGTAATTTTTCTGTTTTGAAGCATCGCCTCAATCCAAGAAATAACATTAAAATCAACATTTCTGTTAGTTAAGGCATTCGAGATCGAGCCATAACTCGTATTGTCGAACTCTCCTTCAATATCCAGAAATGTACAAAGCGCAATTTCTTTGTTTTTGTGGGCATTTTCAATTTTACTGACCAAGTTATGTAAGGCCAATTCGGTAGATTTCCCTTTGGAATAAGCGAATTGAGTTTTGTGAAGAGGTTGACTTTTAGACAGTTCTGTACGAATATAGATATCTATGAGTCTTTCCATAGTTTTCAGGAGGAAGGATGAGAGACTAATCGATCTATACGATTTAGTGTCATCACTTGGTCTATTACCATTTTTTGGTATAAATACCACTTTCACTTCTCTCCAAGCTTCAGGTATATGCTTCCAGAATTAGCTAGCCCTAAAAAGCACCTTTAAAGGATTGATAAGAACGTATATGCCATTTTGTATAAGTGCCGGGAAGATACCATCACTTCCTGGTGACTTGAAGGGACTGAAAGAATTAACTGCCCATCTGATTTTATCAATGTCAAAAATGATACCAGATAGCGACATTAATGGATTGTCTGGTTGTTCATAACTTAACGTGCGCCTATCTCTGGATGCATCACATAAGATCACATAAGTTATACAAGTAAATTGTTATGTAAAATTTTAAACTATTCACTGAATGCGGTTATTTTTGTTTTTTAAAATATACTAACTTTTATTTCGAAAGTTTTTTTTGTGTATCTCTACACGTGTTTCGGCAAATTCGCTTTTGCCTTCATCAGGAGAATTCCTAATATTAAAACATCTAGCAATCTTACAAACTACTTATACCATAAACATGTTATTTTTAATACTAAACTTAATATTAATAAATCCTAAGGTTATTGTCCTTGGTGGTGACAGGTAAGAAATGGTGGCGGGTTCACTGAAGTTACACAAATTAATTGTTATTTAAAATTTTTAGAATTTTTTATTTTTATTGAACACGCTTCCGAACTGTCAAACGAAACACAACACGGCGAAATCAAAAGCGCAGCGGCAACACGGCAAGATCATAAGCACTGCGGTTACACGGCAAAAACCCGTGTAAACGGGTAAACGAACGAAAAAAATAAAATACGCTATAAGAAAGCTCCGGCGCAGGAGTATTTAAGACGATGCATTTGTTAATTTAATATTACGCCAAAATAAAAAATAAAGATATATGTGTCTATGACCCACATACATATATCCATAAAGGGCCCATTAGACAGCAACGCTCGTTGTCAACGCGCGCTTTCTATTACACAAACAATTTTTTAACAATTTTTTAAACACGCCCCAGATAACACAACAAATATACTAAAAAATCGCTCTCACATGAGAATTTTTTCTCCTACTTTTTAAAATGTGAAATTTGTTTGTGTAATAGTAACATTTGAAATTTTAAGAAATGTGTTGACGAAAATCAAAAAATTTTGATATTTCTTCAACCACGCTCGTGTTTTTGCATATACAGTCGGATTTGGTCGGCATGCAAAATTTAATTTATTTTGAGGAGTAGAAGCGTAAACATCGTTTAAATGCACGCATGACTTGTCGTTACCATGCGATGCTTTGCAAATATGAATGAATTGCATCTTTTATTTTAAATATTTGTTTTTTCTACCTAGGTAAAATTTTTTAATTTCCAAAACATGTTATTAAGAAGAATTAAAATATTAATAACCTTGGGCTAAAAAAATATAACCAAACATTAAATTACAATGAAAATTTTGTTTTAAATATTAATTGCATTGTGCACCTACGGAAAATTTGTTATTAAAATATACCAAAAAAAAAAATTAAATTATATAAAATATAATATATATAAAAATAAATATATAAATCATAAAATCATAAAAATAAATATAAATATATAAATTAAAATTATAAATTAAATGTAAAACATCATTTTTCGTAAGGAAATTACGCATAGCAGCCGCTGTTCACACTTCAGCGATTGCTTTAATACTGATGAGTGAACAAATTTTGAATTGTTTGCTGGAAGCGTGTTTAAAAAATTGTTGGTAAATTTAGTGTGTAATGACAAGAGAAGACTTCGTGTGTTTGTCAACGCACGTTGCTGTCTAAGGGCCACTTAAGAAATATATATATAACTATTTAAATCCTGCGGTGGTTTTACGACAAAGGATTGAAAATTGATTAAATATATATGTAGAAGGTTATTCAGTTGCACGGATAGATTATAAATACTCCGTAGCGTCAGGATATATATGTTCATGACATATATATATCCTAGTAATAGAATATATATATAATTATCAGAGGCGAGGCGTCGAATCGTTCAGAGTGTTCACTGAACACCTTAACAAAGCTTTCTTTTTAGATCTTTTTTTATTAGGTAAATAATGTCACTATTTTGCTACTTAACATTTTTTATAATTGCTTTTCCAAACAGATTAACATAAGCACAAAACGTCAATACAAACAAAATCACACATAGTTACACCCAACATTACTTATAATTAATAAAAGAGAAAACACATTCCTCTTAAAATATACTAAGGTTCAAAATAAAAACTGCGCTGCGCTGCTTACAAAGCATGCAAATGAAATAACATTCACATTAGGACTATGTTCAGTATTGAATAAACACAAAACATACAAACAAATATAAAAATAAAAGAGAAAACAAGTCCCGCAAAATATGTACGTAAAATAATCATAACTCTTAAATTAATGCGTGCAAGCGGTTCAATAAAAAAAGTGAACCTCCAATGTTATGCAAAGTAAATACAAAAGAGAAAAGAAATGACTGAGCAAAAATCGCTTTACATTTGACGAAGTTCATACAAAGCGTGCAAATACAATCAAAGTCACGGTTGCCATTTTATATTGGCAAATGGTTCAATAAAAAACCATTATTATGAACCGCTCATAGTAAATACAAAGTAAAAGAGTAAATGAACGCATGAGAGTTTCTTACTCTTATGTAGAGGTTGAAAATAAACCAAAAACAAAGTTATTATTGCAATTTTATACTAGCAAATGGTAAAAGTAAAGAAAAAAATTAAAGAAATTTGAAGTGAAAAATAATATTTAGAAATGGATAAATGTGTGATTAAAGATTTGATTCAAATATCTTTTTTACCATAAAAATCAGTGGATCACAGGCTGCGAAAATTTAAATAAATTGTTTTGTTGGCCTTGTACGCTATTTACTTGTGGAAAGGACAAAACATAGGAGTAGGGGGAATACGTTATAGTTGGAATTCTGTTTTGATCAAATTGCGAACACCTTGCTACTGATAATTATTTAAATCCTGCGGTGGTCTTACGGCAAAGGATTTAAAATTATTATATACATATTTGGAGGAATTAAGAAATCGCACGGACATATTATGAATATTCCGTAGTGTGGCCTGAGAAGAACTACACGCAATTTCACGACGCCCGTCCGCAGAATCCACGATACTTATTCGCAGAAACCACGGCGCTCACCGATCGAATCCAAGGCGCTCGCTCACAGAATTCACGGTGTACGGCACAGCTAGTTATCGCCTGGATATACGAATATCATTGAAGTAAAAATATATAAAAATGCATATATATTTTTTTTTATATAATATAATACATACCGAGTTTTTTATTTTATTTTATTATATATTTATTCCTCTACGATTAAAATTTAATCAGCTCTTTTATTTTGTAATCACACAATTAAACTAAATAACTTTCGTACGATTAACTAAATAATTTTGTACAAACATTTATTGAAATAATAAAGAAATAAACTTGAAAAGTTTATTGTAGAAGGCACCAAGATATGATGACATCTCACCCATCATGATAAAACAACTTACCCCTTTCGGCCATAAATTTTATCACAAGACTTTTTAATGCTATTATTAAATTTGGCTTTTACCCAACAGTGCGGAAAACATCCTTAATCATAATGATCCATAAATCAGACAGAGATCCCACGCTTGCCGCTTCATACAGGCCAATAAGTTTACTGCCATGTCTTTCTGAACTCTTTAAAAGAGCAGTACTTTTAAAGCTGAAACCTTTCCTTGATAGTCATAACCTAATACCCCTCACCAGTTTGGTTTTAGGGAAAAACATGGAACTATTGAACAAGCGAATCGTAAAACAAACGAAATAAGACATGCTTTTGAGCTCAGAGAATATTGTTCCGCGGTATTCCTCGATGTAAAACAAGCTTTTGATAAAGTATGGCACAATAAGCTCACATACAAGATACGTTGTCTATTACCTGCTAATGTCCACTCAGTTTTAGAATCGTATCTTGTATGTGAGCTTATTGTGCCATACTTTATCAAAAGCTTGTTTTACATCGAGGAATACCGCGGAACAATATTCTCTGAGCTCAAAAGCATGTCTTATTTCGTTTGTTTTACGATTCGCTTGTTCAATAGTTCCATGTTTTTCCCTAAAACCAAACTGGTGAGGGGTATTAGGTTATGACTATCAAGGAAAGGTTTCAGCTTTAAAAGTACTGCTCTTTTAAAGAGTTCAGAAAGACATGGCAGTAAACTTATTGGCCTGTATGAAGCGGCAAGCGTGGGATCTCTGTCTGATTTATGGATCATTATGATTAAGGATGTTTTCCGCACTGTTGGGTAAAAGCCAAATTTAATAATAGCATTAAAAAGTCTTGTGATAAAATTTATGGCCGAAAGGGGTAAGTTGTTTTATCATGATGGGTGAGATGTCATCATATCTTGGTGCCTTCTACAATAAACTTTTCAAGTTTATTTCTTTATTATTTCAATAAATGTTTGTACAAAATTATTTAGTTAATCGTACGAAAGTTATTTAGTTTAATTGTGTGATTACAAAATAAAAGAGCTGATTAAATTTTAATCGTAGAGGAATAAATATATAATAAAATAAAATAAAAAACTCGGTATGTATTATATTATATAAAAAAAAATATATATGCATTTTTATATATTTTTACTTCAATGATATTCGTATATCCAGGCGATAACTAGCTGTGCCGTACACCGTGAATTCTGTGAGCGAGCGCCTTGGATTCGATCGGTGAGCGCCGTGGTTTCTGCGAATAAGTATCGTGGATTCTGCGGACGGGCGTCGTGAAATTGCGTGTAGTTCTTCTCAGGCCACACTACGGAATATTCATAATATGTCCGTGCGATTTCTTAATTCCTCCAAATATGTATATAATAATTTTAAATCCTTTGCCGTAAGACCACCGCAGGATTTAAATAATTATCAGTAGCAAGGTGTTCGCAATTTGATCAAAACAGAATTCCAACTATAACGTATTCCCCCTACTCCTATGTTTTGTCCTTTCCACAAGTAAATAGCGTACAAGGCCAACCAAACAATTTATTTTAAATGTTCGCAGCCTGTGATCCACTTGATTTTTATGGTAAAAAGATATTTGAATCAAATCTTTAATTACCCATTTATCCATTTCTAAATATTATTATTCACTTCAAATTTCTTTAATTTTTTTCTTTAGTTTTACCATTTGCTAGTATAAAATTGCAATAATGACTTTGTTTTTGATTTATTTGCAACCTCTACATAAGAGTAAGAAACTCTTATGCATTCATTTACTCTTTTACTTTGTATTTACTATGCGCGGTTCAGTTTTTTTATTGAACCATTTGCCCATATAAAACGGCAACCGTGACTTTGATTGTATTTGCATGCTTTGTATGAACTTGGGGTTCAGTTTAGTCGACTGAACCTCTAGTCAAATGTAAAGCGATTTTCGCTCAGTCATTTCTTTTCTATTGTTTATTTACTTTGCATAACATTGAAGGTTCACTTTTTTTATTGAACAGCTTGCACGCATTAATTTAAGAGTTATGATTATTTTACGTACATATTTTGCGGGGCTTGTTTTTTTTTTATTTTTATATTTGTTTGTATGTTTTGTGTTTATTCAATACTGAACATAGTCCCAATGTGAATGTTATTTAATTTGCATGCTTTGTAAGCAGCGCGGTGCAGTTTTTTTCTGAATCTTAGTATATTTTAAGAGGAATGTATTTTCTCTTTTATTAATTATAAGTAATGTTGGGTGTAACTAACATATGTATGTGTGGTTTTGTTTGTATTGTACGTTTTGTGTTTATGTTAATCTGTTTGGAAAAGCCATTATAAAAAATGTTAAGTAGCAAAATAGTGAGATTATTTACCTATTAAAAAAAAAGATCTAAAAGGAAGCTTTGTTAAGGTGCTCAGTGACCACTCTGAACCATTCGACGCCTCGCCTTTGGTTATTATATACGATTATTATTACTAGGATAAATAAATGT
>NC_051847.1:124352812-124364833 GCF_002237135.1 Teleopsis dalmanni
GCCAGCATGCATTTTTTGCCACACTTACAAGCCACAGAATACGCCTAATATCAAACTTAAGAAAGTAGTTGCCAGAATCAAAAATCCTGCGGGTTTTAAATTAAAAATTGTAACTATTTTTTGATAATTTCAACATTTCTCAATTTAATTTTTTTGTAATTTATTTTTCCATTTATACGAAATTTTCGTAAATAAATTAAAACTAAAACAAAAAATAATCAACAGTTTTCACAGCAAAGCAAGATTTCAAGATATAATTTGATATATTTGATAGCTAACTTTACATTTTACAAGATGGAATTATGTTTACCGTTCTCTGTTTGACCTTGACACTTTCTTAAATTTGACCTTTACTATACTATATTGTTAACATTTAAAGTTTATGTTTTTCTCTAATAAATTTAAGTTTTTGGTTATTTTTCTTAATTGCGCCTCCAAATGTTGCCAATAAAATCTCGGAACGCCAGCAACTTTAACACCAAAAAAAATTTGTTTATTTTGTAATTTCGCATATTTTTTTCAGTTAAAGTGTTTTTTTTAAACTAATGGTTTGTTTATGCTTTTTATAATAAAAAAGTTAAATTTTCTAAAAAATATTGCGTACAACTGGTTTCATATAATTTTATGCATTTTAAAATTAATGCATGCAAAAGTTCAAATGTGATAAATGCTTCAAACGGCCAACCTAGTAGACGTACGAATATATACCTACACAGTTCAAAAGTTAATATTTTATTCATTTGTATCTATTTTAAACATTTTTAAAATGTCAACGAACTTTATACCGGTTCATTGTATAAAAATTATTGGATAACTTAAGACAACGTAATTAAAAATATATCTTGTATTTAAAGACAATTATTACCACCCACCGATATAAACGACTGCTAATAATAATGAAACGCACTTCAATTTTCCATTTCGTGCAGGAAAACCTATACGGAAACTCAATTGAAGATATAACAAGAAAATATTTAGAGACTCAAACTTGTGTATCTTAAATTTCGAGAGATGATAAATATTTGAAAGTATAAATCTAAGCTTTACTAGAACTAATCAAAGATTTGCATCATCACCTACACACTAGATAAAGTATTCATTATGTGTTCCTGAATTTATGTATATATCTCTCTATCTATCTGTGAGCGAAATTTTTAATTTATATTTATTTAATCAATTCGTAATATATTTTACTCATAAAAATAATTCAGTAAAATATAATTGAGGCGTCGAATCGATTGAAATTTTATGTTTATGTTTTCCGCTAAGAGTTTCTTAAGATTTGGAAATTCATTTGCTATGGGTGATATTTTTAATAAAACGAATCATCTTACTGAAATCTTCGATTATTTTATTATCATTTAATTAAGCCATACATGCATACATTCACGGCTATATATTCAACTGCCGTGTAGAGATATGGATTTGCACATTAAATGGTGTTAACCGCAGTGATTTTATGAGCTTATAAAGTTTATTGATGTATTAATTACAATTAAATTGAAGTTTCCTTACTATAAAATGCAACCTAGTCACCAATGCTCCACCTCCAAATTTAAAAAACTTATCCGTAAATCTTTGGAGGAAATTTTCATATATTTTATAGTGATTATCAATGTAATCAGTATTTGTATAATTTAATTAAAACATTAAATTTACTTCATTAATTGAATATATAATATCCAAATAACAAGTCATATATTTTCATATAGAATCGTGGTTTATTGTGAAAAAATTTTTAATCTTTTCAATTTTTTTACAAATTTTATTTTTCCCTCTTTTCTCTAGAAATTGCAAGAAATGGCAATATCTACCATATATATTATTAGGAATATATACATTTCCAAAGCTAATGAACCTGTCTTTATCAGAACATAACAATAATGGTGTCAAACATTTTGTATTTGCGAAAATATACGAGAATAATGCACACTTCTCATTAAGATGTCGGTCTCATTTTAATTTAACCATGTTATTTTGGCCTTGCTTTTAGGTGTGGTATACGCCTTCAATCGAATATTTTCCGTGGAACATATTACAGTACTGGATTAAGCATTTTCGATGATTTGTGTGCACATAGGTAGGTGATAATCATTTGGTTATGACTTCACAAATGTCAAGTGCCGTAAGTTTAAGAATTGTCTGCTGTACTCTACAAAAAAAGTTTATAGTCCGTATATAATTTGTTTGAACTGCAAGTGTCAGGCTTAGAACTCGTACCTGTCAAATTAGAAGCGATAAGTTATCGGGTTTTTTCACAAGTACCTCAAGTAGCTCAAATGCTCCAATTCCAGATTTTCGAGTTCTACTAAAAATTTCCCTATAGGAGATCTAGGTCTCGTCTTTGAAAATTTTTGGCTATAAACTAATTTTGCTTAAAGATATCGTAGAAGATATTAATATTAAACAAATTTTAAAAGCAATAAACATCTCCAGATGTTATGTAGATGAAAAACTTACGAAAGAGTGGTTCAAACCATTTGGAAAATTAAAGTCAAATTGATTTAAAATCGTATTTTTACTGATCACATGAAATATATCATAACAAAACAGTTAAAGGGCTTATACAATAGTACCCATAACTTAAATATGTTTACTATTTTTGTAGTAATTGTATGAGCTATTCAAATTATTTATGATCCATATAAAAAGTTTCTGAATTATATGTACCTTAACCAAATGAAAGTTTCATTAAAAGCCAAAAGGATAATTTTTTGAATATTTATGTTAGGTTTCAAGTAGCTCTGGTCTGTGAGAGATTCATATGCAAGATCTATTTGATATGCGAAAGACATTTCAAATAGATACAAAGTAGTTTTTCATGTTGGCAAGTCGCGATAATGACGTTAACGATCTGATGAAATTATGTCACTACTTGCAATTATTAAAAATAAATCAAATTTATAATTATTGTATAAAATATGAATGATTTTATAAGTTAGCAAATAAGTTTATTAAGATTAATAAACATTAAAACAAAATTGTTGCATGCAAAGCAAATAATAAATATTTATTATTAAATTATACAATACATCTTTAAAAAAAATATATACTTTATTAGTGGCTGCATTTGCACCTCAAACTATTTAGAAACACTTTCGAATGAAGCACTTTGGAGTTGCAAATCATAAAAATAATTATTTTTCGTCAGTAAAAAAAAACCTAAAACCTAAAACCTAAAAACAGATTCACTACTTATGCAAGCGATATGTCATTGAGCCAACCAAAACCACTCCCTTTATAGCTGTGTTGTGTCCGATTTGATATTCATCTATAGCAATGATGATACAATAATATTTTTTAAAATTTCTTTTATGTATCTCATTAGAGAGAAAATTGTAAATGTAAATTTGCTAACAATTGAAATGTGTGTCATAAGTGCGCGATTGAAATGGATCAAAAGCAAATTATGCTGAAGGAAAACAAATTAAATGCATAAATTTGCAAAATTTGTAAAAGTTATTAAAGCAAAAATTATCTTCCTCCCACATTTCAAATATTTCATACACAAATTTTGTTGCATAGGATAATCCATAGTAATTGCAAAGATAAAACCGCATTTGCATTTCACAAATTTCTCACGCGTGTCACAGATAGCAAAGCTTCAACTCATCTGCGGTGGATTTGGGTCTCTGTTGCATCTTTTAGGTTACCATTTTAAATTGAATTTATTGCCTGTTCACGCATTAAATCAACTTGAGATATGAGTCGTAAATGAACTTAACTTCTAATATGCACAAATTATATACTTGCCTTACACAATCTCTGTTCCTATGTGAGGAATATACAGTAATCCCTCCTATAACGCGGAACCAATCTACTCCAATGTATAGGAGTATTTCTGTATACCCCGTATACGCACGTGCAAAGGTACGGTAAGCTAATTATGAACTCCACAAATCCCCGCGTTATATGGGGAAATGCCCTTGTTATACGAAGGATTCAAATCGCGTAATATAAAAAGGCGTTATATGAGTACCGCGTTATATAGGGATTACTGTATTAAGCAATGAGTACTGTCACTTTAAAATTTAAAATCTTTAAATCAAATAACAATCGTATTTCACTCCTACGTGGATGCGGAACTATCACATAGGTACACTATATTAGAGAGGTTAAAGGTTGAATTTTTTAAACAAATTCGTTTCATGTAAATTTACACGTAAATTGCTAAATTTACTAAAAAATTACTTACAACTATCGAAAGCATGAATTTATAATAATAATACACGTAATAAGAGAAAAACTAACAAATTCTCCATGAATTCCGTTATAAAAAATAATTAAAACTTTATTATGACCTTCTGTTCAGTTAGGGTTAGTTGTAACCTAAAATAGCTACAATAATCACAATAGTCTTTAATTCACAGGTAGCCTTTTTCCCATTTTTCAATCAATATATGTATTTACAAAAACTATCCCTTTGGACTCTGGGTGTTTTTATCGGGAGTTAGTCTTAGTATATAAATTAAGAAAAAATATTGCCTTTGTCTTTTTATAAAAAGAGCCGAAGCCAAATTTATTTTATGAGTTCTAATTTAAAACTAAACTTAAGAACTAGTCTATAGACTCATTCTATCTACTCATTTTGCACATATACACCAGCATTAGGAATGAGATACAAAGCAAAGATGATAGCGCTAGCCGTACTCTCAGCAAATCTGCACCGGTTGATGTCACGTTAAGAGAAGTTATTTATGTTTTCAATATTTCGTTCATTAACTTTTATATTACTAATTTGCACAAAGTTTAGTCCAGTGGGAATAAAATTTCATTCGAAGCTAAGTATTAATGTATACCTCACTATCTTCATGAGACAGGAATATATAATTAAAAGATAGATCAATCGCCAAAAATAAATAATTTTCAGGCATGTTTTAAACAATTAAAAGATGGTTAAAAACATATACAATATGATTTTCTAAAAATAACAAAAAATTTATGAAAAACTACTATGGAATCAGACAGTCAAAACTCACAAGCTGAAGCTATAATTTATCAAGAATAAAAATCTTACTTGGCAAATTCAAGTTCGAAGTGCCAAATCTAGTAACTGTGCTGACAGGTCACTGTCTAATGAGCACACATGGCGACAAATTTATATCACTTGAAATTAGGTATACAGATAGCTGTAGGAAGGAACATGGATAAGAAACAACTGTTTATTTCATTTGCAATTCCCCAGACTTGATTGGATCGAAACATATAGAAGTCTATGAAGCGGCGTTCATACCCAACACTGGTTTTCAAAAAATTACCTTCTCTAACAACTGTATACGTTGATTTAAAAATTTGAATTTCCATTATCGTGCGTGAAATAACAAAATGGAGCATATGAACTACTAAATGGCCGCAAATAAAACCAATAAGTATACATAAATCTGAAGTGTGGCTCTAAGATGGGGCGCTAGCAGAGTTGAAAATGACAAAAATTTGCGTAACATTATACTGAATCGACCCTTTATTACAAATTTGAAATGATTTGCTTTATTAACTTCACCTAATTGTAAAATTTCTTATTTACAAATTTGTGAATAATTTCATATTTTATATAAATTACATATAAGAATTGTCATTATTTCATAATTAGCAATTAATCAGTAGGGCATTACCTTCCTATATTCTTAAGAAATTATCAGTGCAAGTAAAATACTTGAAATTTATGTTGCTACATTGGATCAATACTACAACAATATTACAACCTTTTCCAAATTTCAATACTACACTTTTATTAATAAGTATCCAAAATATTTATGTGTATTATTATGGGGAACCAATGACTGAAAGAATTAGAGGAAACCAATACCACAAACCACGTTAATTGTATTGAAGTGAGCTCTGGTTGACTTCTAATAGCTAATAATGATGCTAGAATATGTTACCGATAGTTGCATTTTTAATTTGTAATTACAACAACAAAATATTTGATGTTTGAAGTTAGGGATTATCTGAATTTTATACTTGGTAAACTTCGGTATCTAACAATAAATATTTTAAAAACCAAGTTCAGCAATCAAGATCATGTGAGTTAAGTCGAAGATTACTATATACATATTTATTACAGAAATCAAACTATTTTTGTTTTTATTTATATATGTTCTATAAAGTGGATGAATCGTATATCAAATGTGCACAGCAACGTACCTACATGGACTTGTATAATCACAGCACTAACTCTCGTTGTGTGCATTCCACCTTAAGCTCTCTAAAAACCGACCTTAATAATGTGAAGAAAATCAATAAGAAATATACAACTATATGCGATAAGTATTAAATTCATTAAATTATTATCTGATTAGATTTTAAGTTTTTTTAAACTATTCAAAGCTTAAAGTGTTGAAATATTTTTATTAAGATAATATGACGTACGCAATAAAAGGAAAAATCATTGTGTGAAAAGTGTGAACTGCAATATTGGGTTCAATCCACTTGCCGAAATTTGTGGTCTAGGCAACCACGATTTCATCCAAAATTATTACCCTTTCGGCTAATACACTTTGATCGTGTTTCATCGCTGGTTGGTCTTTTCGGTCACAATAAATTGTTGCCACGTTGCGAGCGGAGCTCATACGAACGTCGCATCATGTGATTATGTGCTCCTCTGCAATATTTCGTGGTTTTCGATTACAACATCACAAATTATCTTGTCAACGCGGCGCATCCCAGCATAACGTCAATTTGACGTACTCTGCTGTGACACTTACTGTTTCTTGACGTGCCTTACTGATTTCTATTTAATGATAACAATGCAAGTTATAAAGTTTTTAATAAAACTGAAAAAAATTAAGTAAATTTTCTTATAAATTTTTCAATGAATTTGAAATTTTACGCCCAGACTTCCATTATATTTTTTCACCTGTGAACTCTGGCGAATTTTCCGCACTGCCACAACTGCGGCTTGTTAATATTGAGTACTTGATATGTGTATAAAATGTGGTTGTAAAAAAACATTTACTTTTGGTTTACTTACTTACTGACTTACAATTTTATCTCATAATTTACATATTCGCAGATACTTTTAATGTGGTATGATCAGCAGTTCGCAAATAATTGCTTAAGCAAATATTTTAAATATGAAATATTGTTTTTTTATTTATTATTGACTTATCCACAAACAACTGTAGTAAAATATTTATTTTAATATCTTTGGGTAATAAAAATTTTTATTGATTTATAAATATATAACATTTTATATGAAACATTCGAATGAAGAGTTGGGTCGTCTTATAAACTTGGTATTTATCGACGACTCTTAAAATGCGATGCTAACTAAATGCAAGATACAGCCTCTTATGAAATTACGAGTACAAATACCATATATGGAAAACATGAGTAGGCTAGTATTATGTGTTTAAATGAGCTTACGACGACATCATCTAAGCCTTTATGCCATCGTTCCTTAGTTGCAGAAAAACGAGAGGCTGTACTTTCCTTTTCTACCATTAGTATGAGATACTCATTTAATAATATATTGTGTAATATGTTTTATTGATATTAGATGTACAATAGCAATTTCCATTAAGTAATTGTTAATTGATTTGTAGCCTGTTAAATTTCGTCATCATTGGTGGCAAGATACAATAGTTAGTAAAGTCTTCACAACAATGTCTAATACTCGTGTATCTGCATCTGGTCGTACTCAAATGACTTTCTTTAAACGTGTTTATTTAAACAGAGAATAAACGTGCACTAAATAGATTTAAAATATAGTCAAAGTAAAACTTTAGGTAAACACAGACGAGGGAGAGATCTGTACAATTATCTGATGCGATTCTTAAGTTAACGTTTATAATAGCAAAATTTAAAACAAATAAAATAGACTTTAAAATCGAATGGCATTTTGAAATATAGTATTATTATCATTATTGTTACTCATAAATTTTAGGGATTTTATGTTGTATTATTGATCATAATAAAGGGTACTTATAATTCATTTTTCTTATATCTTCAAAATGTTTGGCTAGCAGTTTCTTAAGAAATAATATTTAAATTTAAAAGTATAAAGTCTCTTTACAAAAAGATTTTTTTTATTTCGAGTTTGTTTCAGCAGATCAGTTGCTTTACTTGCTATGAAACGATTCTTAACATTTTTTTTTGTATTATAAGTAAATGAAGAGACCGGATTTTTACCGACTGGTTTAATTATTTCTTTTCGAGGCAAATTAAAGGTTAGTCATATTTTGGTGGATAATACCAGTTTATTGCTCCTATTCCTTGTGATTATTGGTGTATAAGTGTTTCATTGTATTGGTTTCTGTAATGCATATGTAATTCTATATTAATTGAGAACTTACGTCAAATTAGTACAGGAGAATTAATTCGCTCCCAAATTAATTACCATCTTATTGTACTTATTGCAGTTGTTGAGCCTTTGCATCCAATAATAACATGCTACTACTTTTCTATCTCTTTATCATAGAATAATACATTTACTCTATGAATGCCCGGCTTTAGCGTCTAGAAGATATAGGTTCTTAGGAAAACACTTCTGTGATAGTTTATCAGATTGCTCAACGGTGAAGATGAAAGACCTATTAAATTACCTAAATCCAGCGGGATGGAGTTAGTCTCTACTCTTCTATGCTAGGGTTGTTGCGAGGAATGTGGTAACAAAACGACGAAAATCGCTAATTGAGGTACATTCGGAGTCACCAAATGGCCTGCCACTGCAACCAACCAACCAACCAACCAACATAGAATTTACATCACAGATCAAAAAAATATATATATTTGTGTTAAGTGTTTTGATAAGTAACATATAAAAGGTATTCACTCACACTTCATACAATAATTGATACGAAAAAAGTTTTAGTCAAAGAAAATGAAGTGCCGTAAACGATAGTAAAGTTACAAAAAAGAAGACTATACTCTTTATGTAGTGAGATAGCAGAAGTATTATTACTATCGTTTGGGAAAACGATTAATTCATAATCATACTGTCTGTTGCTGTTGCAATTAAAATAAGATGTTGAAAATAATAGTTCGAAATTGATCGAATGGGAAAGCATTCTGCTTTCTCTCGCTAACGGCAGGTCATTCACATATTTTGTGTTCTGGTAAAACTTGAGAAACCTAGAAAGCATTGATCGGTCTCTGCAACACGATTTACAGGCACATAATTGACATGAAAAGAGGACTGTGAAAATCAGTAATGATAAATAAGTAATGATTCTAGCAATAACATAAAATAATTTAAAGAAGTTAGCAATATTTGATTTTAAAAAATTGGTTTGTTTGGATGTCAAAAATAATCAAGTCAAAAAAATTTTTTTAACGAATAATGAAATATAAGAAATAATTCCAAAAGACTATTGATGATAGCAACAATCGAAACGGTAGCGTAATCAATCAAAAACTCATTTAATTAAAACAATAAAATTTGTTGTTGTAATCCACTAATCTTCAAAAAACCTCTCTAATAAATAATTATTGAATATTACTACTCTTTAATCTATATATGTGTTTAGGAGTGCTAATTTTCCTATTTGTAATACCTATGCCACATCAGCAGGAGTGCATCTTTAAATGGGTTTCTTGGTCCAATTAATATTATCTAATTTTTATTAGCTAAGCAATAAAAAAATGCTGACCAAAGTATAAGTAACAGCTTCGGGTCCACTTCAAAAATTGTTTATAAAAGTTTCTTGGAATTTGATATTATTACTTTACTTTTTGTTTATACATTCTCTCATAAATTTCTGTGAAGAAATTTTTTTTTAATTTTTCAAATTATCTCGTGTTAGTTTTGTTTGTTTTTTTAATTTCACTATTAAAGTAAAAGCTTGTTAGCTCACGATTTTATTAAAACAACTCCGAAATTGACAACTTTTCGATCTTGTTACGTTCACAGCATGGGCCGGAGTAACTCACGCATCATCTGAACTTACTGTCCATCCTGGTATTTAATTGTTGCATTGCATATGAATCAAAGCAATTATCCAAGTCATGATCAGTCAGCGTTCCGACTGAAGTTCATTAATAACTTTTAAGAAAATGTATGATTACATGTGCAAATTATTGCCATTGATTGGCAATTGTTGTCAAATTAGAAATGATGATGTTACTATAGTTAAAACACACCCACTAAAGGCGTTGAAAATCAAATTTCTTTTGAAATTCAAAGGGTAAAAGTTCATCGGCTTAAATAGGCGTTGTACATTTTTACATCTAAGATTGGATTAGTACATTGTACTCTTATTATTAAATTTATTTTTTTTTTTATGAAGTTTGATATTTTTAATTAAACATTATTATTATATTATAATAATTGGATACATTATAAAGTATAAATTTACGCGGCTAAAATGATTAAATTGCGAATATGTACTATTATATTGATGTTTTGCCCTCTCTTCAATCTTGGCAGCTAATGCTCAAGTGCATAATGTTCAGAATTATTATTAAAAACTCACAAAAAATTTTCAATTAAGATTTATTTTTTAACTTTAAAGTAGTCCCATCGATTATAAAACAAATAATCGAGCGCATGACCCATTTCTCCTTACTTTTTTCATAAGGTGGTTGAATTATAACCTTCAACTGTTTCCGTGAATCTTTTTAGGGCTACCATTGACTTGAAAAACTATCCACGAAGTAGTAATTCTTATTTTAATAACAGAAAACAGTCATATGAGTTTAGTAAGGTGAGCACGATCCATCGCATTTCTAAAGTATGCAAACCAGATAACCTTAAGTATTTTGTAGTTCGAATTTTAATATATTTGCTTAGACTTTAATAATAGGTGTAAAATTCAACAACACTTAAATGACCTGCTCGACACTCGATGACTCTATTTTGATTGCATGTCGGTACATAGCTTACCATATCTGTGACAAAAGCCATTATTTAACAGATATTTCTTTGCAATACATTTAGAACTTAAGAATTGTCTACATAAACAGTTACCTTTGCAGAATCTCACATAAACCCCACATAAAAACTATTGCGATGACTAACCGCACGATCCTAGTGATGTAAATAGACCTTCACCATTCACATCACCTCACTAAAGCGTGAAACTAAAAACACAACATTGTCAAAACAGGATATGTTGTGTGGCATGTGACTTGGCGCAACGTCCTGTTAAAGCCAGATACCTTCCACATCCATATCTTTGAATATTCGCCAATATATATTGGTAATCATATGTTTCAAGCGAAAATAATTTATGGTTTGAGGCATACTTTCGATGTTTTTAAAAAACTAAGTGCTCTGCCTATCACACCTTCAATATTTCAAAAAAGCGTAAAATAAATCTGATAACTGAAAATAATTTAATGCAAAAATTCATCATCCAAGCGTTGTTATCAGAGCACCCAATCAGCTGTTATTAAATTATCTACATTACAGAATTGTAAACCCTAAACTAATTATATCATTCTTTGAAAAACAATTATGTTTGACATGCGCAACTAAAACAGCTCTACCAAATCAAGTCCACAAAATCCATAGTTCCATACATATACATATTTTTCATTTTTATATATCTTATTAATGGCCCGTTTGGTTTAGTGTATGCTGTAATTTGTGCCTTTACTTGTCACGCTATTTAGTTTCTTCAGCATCGTAACTCTTCTGCATGCCGATCAACCATATCTATCCATTTAAGTCTTAAGTCATCGAAGATTTGTTTTTATAATTGTGTAGATATTACGATATACTATAAAATAATTATTTCCTCTTCTGATCAAATTTTAGTTATACTTTGAGGCTCTACAACAATCACTTCTATCTATTCCGAACTCTTTTGATGTTCTTGCCATAAACGCCAAGTATATTACGTGACAAAGAGCGAGACTTATTGCGATTGTCTGCGTAATTGTTCAAATTTAAAATGAAAACTTATATAATTTCTATAAAAACAAAATTTTACTTTTATGTCTACACCTCATTAAAATTTTATGACTTATTGTATTTATAATAGCACATGATTTGTATTAAGAAATGAAAAATGTGAGTTTTAATTAGCATTTTTTTACAATTTTATCCCCCTCGGGCGTATAAATTAGTTGCTTACCGAG
>NC_051847.1:124364933-124411394 GCF_002237135.1 Teleopsis dalmanni
TTTTTTTGTAATGTAACATGAATTTTAACTCTATAAACGCATGTTTAGTTAGTTACACCTAATTCTTTTAAATCATTTCATTGTAACAAAATCTTCCACATAGTTTTTTATTGAAAATACATTCTATATAAGGAGTATTCGAAATAATTAAATATATATGTAAATTTATTAATTAATCGAAATTTATTTTGTCGCCTTTGAAGTAAGCCACATTGACAGCGAAACAGCTATGGCACCTCTTAACCCAACTCAGAACTACATTTCGTAGGTTAGCTTGAGGTATGGTTTTCAAATCGTTCAGCAAATTTTATTAAAGGCTGTGATGTGCCTGTAATGTCTCTCTTGAAATAATAATTCGAGCTACAGACATGATAATATTTATTTATTTTTTTATTTTTGCTACTTCTACGATTTTTATTCCAGGACGAGGAACTTTTTAAAGTTCGAGGAACTTTTTTTTAAAAAATTTCGTCAAGTTAATATAATTTGATGCAGTTCCTTTGCTCAACAAAACCAAACATTGTAAAAATTACTAAATTTTCTTTTCATTGTTCTAAAAACACGTGCTTAACTCATAGATAAATGCAGATATTGCCATAAAATTTAACACAGATATCAGAGATACCTTCTGCTCAAAAAGTACCCGGATTTTGTAAATAAAACATACAAATTTAAATTTTATTCCAAATTCATTTTATCTCCTTCAAAATATGCTCCTTCTGAAGCGATACACATATGCCAACGCTTAACCCTATCTTCCATACACTTTTCGTAGGCCCGTGAAGGTGTGGCTTTTAGTTCCTTCAGCGAATTCTCTTTTACCGATTCAATCGACTCAAAACGCTTTCCACGAAGGAGTAATTTGAGTTTTGAGAACAAGAAAAATTCGCACGGCGCCAGATTTGGCGAATATGGTGCCTGAGCGATGACAGTGGTGCCGTGTTTGGTCAAAAAATCGCGTACAACAAGAATTTTCCATATTAAAAATCGCTAAATGCACTTGAGGTAGTCTCACATTAACAGCTAATTGAACAAACTAATTGACAGATGGCGCTCAAATTTGTACCATATGTCAAGAAAGGCTGTACCAACAAAAAAAAAATTTGAAAAAGGTCTTTTACTTAAGGAGTAGTTCACAAACAATAAATACTTTTTGAGCAGAAGGTAATAAGTATTTTCAGTGGCTCGCAAGTATGGAAAAAAAACAGCAAGTTGCTGGTCTATATTAGCTGAAATGTATGCAAAACAACATCTTTATTTTCTCTACCTCGCCCAATAAAGGTAAAAGTGTTACCAACGCAATAAGCGAACTATTGTGAATCTTCATTGGAGATTCCAACGAATATTGCAATCATATGTCAAAAATTATATGTAAATAAAAATTGAAAAAAAAATTCAAAAATTTCAGAAATTTGAAAATTGGAAAAAAGGAAAAATTTCAGTGTTATATTTTGAAATTAGCAACATTTTTACCATTCCTTTTAATTTTGTATTTAATTTAATTTTCAATTTATGTTAATTACTTATTTTTATATACAATGTAATTTGCTTGCATTATGTGCACATATGCAATGTGCACAGTTGACCGATTGCAACAGTGATGCCAATGTCTCGCCTACCGAATATAGGCCAGCATGCATTTTTTGCCACACTTACAAGCCACAGAATACGCCTAATATCAAACTTAAGAAAGTAGTTGCCAGAATCAAAAATCCTGCGGGTTTTAAATTAAAAATTGTAACTATTTTTTGATAATTTCAACATTTCTCAATTTAATTTTTTTGTAATTTATTTTTCCATTTATACGAAATTTTCGTAAATAAATTAAAACTAAAACAAAAAATAATCAACAGTTTTCACAGCAAAGCAAGATTTCAAGATATAATTTGATATATTTGATAGCTAACTTTACATTTTACAAGATGGAATTATGTTTACCGTTCTCTGTTTGACCTTGACACTTTCTTAAATTTGACCTTTACTATACTATATTGTTAACATTTAAAGTTTATGTTTTTCTCTAATAAATTTAAGTTTTTGGTTATTTTTCTTAATTGCGCCTCCAAATGTTGCCAATAAAATCTCGGAACGTCAGCAACTTTAACACCAAAAAAATTTGTTTATTTTGTAATTTCGCATATTTTTTTCAGTTAAAGTGTTTTTTTTAAACTAATGGTTTGTTTATGCTTTTTATAATAAAAAAGTTAAATTTTCTAAAAAATATTGCGTACAACTGGTTTCATATAATTTTATGCATTTTAAAATTAATGCATGCAAAAGTTCAAATGTGATAAATGCTTCAAACGGCCAACCTAGTAGACGTACGAATATATACCTACACAGTTCAAAAGTTAATATTTTATTCATTTGTATCTATTTTAAACATTTTTAAAATGTCAACGAACTTTATACCGGTTCATTGTATAAAAATTATTGGATAACTTAAGACAACGTAATTAAAAATATATCTTGTATTTAAAGACAATTATTACCACCCACCGATATAAACGACTGCTAATAATAATGAAACGCACTTCAATTTTCCATTTCGTGCAGGAAAACCTATACGGAAACTCAATTGAAGATATAACAAGAAAATATTTAGAGACTCAAACTTGTGTATCTTAAATTTCGAGAGATGATAAATATTTGAAAGTATAAATCTAAGCTTTACTAGAACTAATCAAAGATTTGCATCATCACCTACACACTAGATAAAGTATTCATTATGTGTTCCTGAATTTATGTATATATCTCTCTATCTATCTGTGAGCGAAATTTTTAATTTATATTTATTTAATCAATTCGTAATATATTTTACTCATAAAAATAATTCAGTAAAATATAATTGAGGCGTCGAATCGATTGAAATTTTATGTTTATGTTTTCCGCTAAGAGTTTCTTAAGATTTGGAAATTCATTTGCTATGGGTGATATTTTTAATAAAACGAATCATCTTACTGAAATCTTCGATTATTTTATTATCATTTAATTAAGCCATACATGCATACATTCACGGCTATATATTCAACTGCCGTGTAGAGATATGGATTTGCACATTAAATGGTGTTAACCGCAGTGATTTTATGAGCTTATAAAGTTTATTGATGTATTAATTACAATTAAATTGAAGTTTCCTTACTATAAAATGCAACCTAGTCACCAATGCTCCACCTCCAAATTTAAAAAACTTATCCGTAAATCTTTGGAGGAAATTTTCATATATTTTATAGTGATTATCAATGTAATCAGTATTTGTATAATTTAATTAAAACATTAAATTTACTTCATTAATTGAATATATAATATCCAAATAACAAGTCATATATTTTCATATAGAATCGTGGTTTATTGTGAAAAAATTTTTAATCTTTTCAATTTTTTTACAAATTTTATTTTTCCCTCTTTTCTCTAGAAATTGCAAGAAATGGCAATATCTACCATATATATTATTAGGAATATATACATTTCCAAAGCTAATGAACCTGTCTTTATCAGAACATAACAATAATGGTGTCAAACATTTTGTATTTGCGAAAATATACGAGAATAATGCACACTTCTCATTAAGATGTCGGTCTCATTTTAATTTAACCATGTTATTTTGGCCTTGCTTTTAGGTGTGGTATACGCCTTCAATCGAATATTTTCCGTGGAACATATTACAGTACTGGATTAAGCATTTTCGATGATTTGTGTGCACATAGGTAGGTGATAATCATTTGGTTATGACTTCACAAATGTCAAGTGCCGTAAGTTTAAGAATTGTCTGCTGTACTCTACAAAAAAAGTTTATAGTCCGTATATAATTTGTTTGAACTGCAAGTGTCAGGCTTAGAACTCGTACCTGTCAAATTAGAAGCGATAAGTTATCGGGTTTTTTCACAAGTACCTCAAGTAGCTCAAATGCTCCAATTCCAGATTTTCGAGTTCTACTAAAAATTTCCCTATAGGAGATCTAGGTCTCGTCTTTGAAAATTTTTGGCTATAAACTAATTTTGCTTAAAGATATCGTAGAAGATATTAATATTAAACAAATTTTAAAAGCAATAAACATCTCCAGATGTTATGTAGATGAAAAACTTACGAAAGAGTGGTTCAAACCATTTGGAAAATTAAAGTCAAATTGATTTAAAATCGTATTTTTACTGATCACATGAAATATATCATAACAAAACAGTTAAAGGGCTTATACAATAGTACCCATAACTTAAATATGTTTACTATTTTTGTAGTAATTGTATGAGCTATTCAAATTATTTATGATCCATATAAAAAGTTTCTGAATTATATGTACCTTAACCAAATGAAAGTTTCATTAAAAGCCAAAAGGATAATTTTTTGAATATTTATGTTAGGTTTCAAGTAGCTCTGGTCTGTGAGAGATTCATATGCAAGATCTATTTGATATGCGAAAGACATTTCAAATAGATACAAAGTAGTTTTTCATGTTGGCAAGTCGCGATAATGACGTTAACGATCTGATGAAATTATGTCACTACTTGCAATTATTAAAAATAAATCAAATTTATAATTATTGTATAAAATATGAATGATTTTATAAGTTAGCAAATAAGTTTATTAAGATTAATAAACATTAAAACAAAATTGTTGCATGCAAAGCAAATAATAAATATTTATTATTAAATTATACAATACATCTTTAAAAAAAATATATACTTTATTAGTGGCTGCATTTGCACCTCAAACTATTTAGAAACACTTTCGAATGAAGCACTTTGGAGTTGCAAATCATAAAAATAATTATTTTTCGTCAGTAAAAAAAAACCTAAAACCTAAAACCTAAAAACAGATTCACTACTTATGCAAGCGATATGTCATTGAGCCAACCAAAACCACTCCCTTTATAGCTGTGTTGTGTCCGATTTGATATTCATCTATAGCAATGATGATACAATAATATTTTTTAAAATTTCTTTTATGTATCTCATTAGAGAGAAAATTGTAAATGTAAATTTGCTAACAATTGAAATGTGTGTCATAAGTGCGCGATTGAAATGGATCAAAAGCAAATTATGCTGAAGGAAAACAAATTAAATGCATAAATTTGCAAAATTTGCAAAATTTGTAAAAGTTATTAAAGCAAAAATTATCTTCCGCCCACATTTCAAATATTTCATACACAAATTTTGTTGCATAGGATAATCCATAGTAATTGTAAAGATAAAACCGCATTTGCATTTCACAAATTTCTCACGCGTGTCACAGATAGCAAAGCTTCAACTCATCTGCGGTGGATTTGGGTCTCTGTTGCATCTTTTAGGTTACCATTTTAAATTGAATTTATTGCCTGTTCACGCATTAAATCAACTTGAGATATGAGTCGTAAATGAACTTAACTTCTAATATGCACAAATTATATACTTGTCTTACACAATCACTGTTCCTATGTGAGGAATATACAGTAATCCCTCCTATAACGCGGAACCAATCTACTCCAATGTATAGGAGTATTTCCGTATACCCCGTATACGCACGTGCAAAGCTACGCGAAGCTAATTATGAACTCTACAAATCCCCGCGTTATATGGGGAAATGCCCTTGTTATACAAAGGATTCAAATCGCGTAATATAAAAAGGCGTTATATGGGTACCGCGTTATATAGGGATTACTGTATTAAGCAATGAGTACTGTTACTTTAAAATTTAAAATCTTTAAATCAAGTAACAATCGTATTTCACTCCTACGTGGATGCGGAACTATCACATAGGTACACTATATTAGAGAGGTTAAAGGTTGAATTTTTTAAACAAATTCACTAAAAAATTACTTACAACTATCGAAAGCATGAATTTATAGTAATAATACACGTAATAAGAGAAAAACTAACAAATTCTCCATGAATTCCGTTATAAAAAATAATTAAAAATTTATTATGACCTTCTGTTCAGTTAGGGTTAGTTGTAACCTAAAATAGCTACAATAATCACAATAGTCTTTAATTCACAGGTAGCCTTTTTCTCATTTTCCAATCAATATATGTATTTACAAAAACTATCCCTTTGGACTCTGGGTGTTTTTATCGGGAGTTAGTTTTAGTATATAAATTAAGAAAAAATATTGCCTTTGTCTTTTTATAAAAAGAGCCGAAGCCAAATTTATTTTATGAGTTCTAATTTAAAACTAAACTTAAGAACTAGTCTATAGACTCATTCTATCTACTCATTTTGCGCATATATACCAGCATTAGAAATGAGATACAAAGCAAAGATGATAGCGCTAGCCGTACTCTTAGCAAATCTACACCGGTTGATGTCACGTTAAGAGAAGTTATTTATGTTTTCAAGCTAAGTATTAATATATACCTCACTATCCTCATGAGACAGAAATATATAATTCAAAGTTAGATCAATCGCCAAAAATGAATAATTTTCAGGCATGTTTTAAATAATTTAAAGATGGTTAAAAACATATACAATATGATTTTCTAAAAATAACAAAATATTAATGAATAACTACTATGGAATGAGACAATCAAAACTCACAAGCTGAAGCTATAATTTATCAAGAATAAAAATCTTACTTGGCAGACTAAGGTGGCTCAGAAAAACTAAAATGCGATTTTTAATGAGCGCACCCCTAGGAATATGCCATTGACCAAAAAAATGATATTCCTAAAGTTTTGGAGCATTAGAATTAAAAATGACGTTGCGCCACTCGAGCAAAGTTGAGTTTTCAGTACAAAAAACAGAAATTTTTCATTTCAAGGTCATTTTTTATGTTTTATCTTATTTCCACAGTTATTAATATATACTCATTTGATAGATAATTAAAATATCTTTTTAATAAGATACTGTTGACCAAAATCGGTTAAAAATTATGCGCAAAACACAATAATTAGTTGAGCGACTGTGCTCTGTTTTCTATTTCATACCTTTTAGCTGCCATGCACAATTACGTAATAGGTATATGCTACGATCTAGTTAATTATTAATAAAAAATTATAATTTTAAGAAAACCCATTTTTCAGTAATTAATATATTGTGTCTATTATGTTTTATAACATAAAACTGACTATGTGAAGGATAATTTTTATGATAATGATCGACTACTTACAGAACATATTGTTATTCCTCTTCATGTCGAAATCGAATTATAATCCATCATAATCCTAATTCCTCTTTCTATACAATCATTTATCATATGAAGTCTGGCACAGAATTCAAGTGCATCTCTATAATCTTGCGTCTCCATCCATGGCGAAGGATCGAAACTGATAAAACTATTAGATAGGCAAAAACGATCAAAAAATTTGTTATCTCTTCGATCACGAAATCAATAAGGTTCTTTGAGGAAAATTACTTCATTAGTGGGTTCCCACTCTTTATCTAACCAGAGATAGCTGGGAGCTTGGATCTGTGACCGGTAACTCTTCCATCTATATGGCTCAAAGATGGAAGGCGGTACGGGAGCAGGTATCTTCTCGAAAGATATGCAGATAAGACAGTACTACCGAATCCCTGCTACTTACAGCGTCTTTCACGGCGACATATATGTTATTGAAAAAGAAATCAACATTAGACAACAAAGTACAATTCGTCTTTCGAATATCACGATTTTTATAGATAGGCCGCACTGAAAGCAATTGAATCTAAATTCCGAGATAGTATTAAAATGTCGCGATGCACTGATGAGCATCAAACATCATAAGGTCTCTCTTTGTTGGGCATAGTACATTTCGAATACTTGGACATAGCAATATTGAAGGAAATGAACTAGCAGATGAAATGGCCAGAAGAGGTTCTGAACTGCATACATGAGAGGCCGACCTCTCAATATATACACCGATATGTAAACTGTTTAGGATAATAGAGGAAATCAATACGGAGACTAACAATTTATAAACTAACTGCGAAGACTGTAAGGTCGCTAGAATTTTATGGCCTTAGTTGGACAAAAATAAAACGAAAAGGCTTTTAGGTTTCAGCAAACCTGCAGTTCGTGTGCATTCTGGAGTACTAAAAGGGCACTGTGCCATTGCGCCTATGCTCCAACGGTGGCGAGTTCCAACAAGTGGTTTATGCAGGAGTTGCCAAGATGAAGAGAACGTAAAATCTATCAACCACTTCTTTTGTCTCTGTCCAGGACTTCAAACAAGGCTACTTTAATGTCTTGGGGATCCTTATTTTACTGGCTTGGAAGAGATAACGAAAGCAAACTTATCGGATCTCCTCAACTTCATCTGGAAAACCAAATGGTTTAACAAGGATAACAAAGATTAGCAACTCCCATCTCCTGGTAAAATTTTTTGAGGGCATCCCAATGGGCAAAATATGTCTCCGAGTAGAAGTGCTGACAACTGTCAGCACGTGCCTTCCGAACATAACCTAACCTAGTGTGGGTTAAAATTTTCGCACATATGCTCACCATAAAAATGTATATATCTCGTACAAATCATCCAAGTTATATGTAAATTGATCTCTTAAAATAAATATTTTTAGTAAGTACATGATTTTCGCCATCCATCGAGAATCTTGGATGGCACCTGGGCGCCACAGGTAACCATTCGTACTACTACAAAATATGTATAGCGTAGCGATCCGAAACCTTGCATTTGTCAAGGGCGGAAACTAAAATAGGAGTGATAAATTGAATCGTTCTGTCTGCGTCATCCCAATTTTGTTGAACTGTGACTAAAGATTCAGCTTCCATTTTGAGACAAATTTCTGCATCGAATTCATTTCAATTAAAATCAATAAAATTTTTAGCCGCTTTTGCTTCGTTTGCTAAAAGGATATTAACTTTAGTCCTGTACGACCATTTTCTCTTTACTTACGAAAAATTCTTGTTTTGACTACATTTTCAATTCTACTTAAATGTCTATATAAATTATTAAGTAGAAATGTATTATTTTTATTTTTTATTTATGTTTCTTCCGTTTCTTGTAAACATTTGCGATTGCATTGTGCATACCAGCTAAAAGGTATGAAATAGAAAACAGAGCACAGTCGCTCAACTAATTATTGTGTTTTGCGCATAATTTTTAACCGATTTTGGTCAACAGTATCTTATTAAAAAGATATTTTAATTATCTATCAAATGAGTATATATTAATAACTGTGGAAATAAGATAAAACATAAAAAATGACCTTGAAATGAAAAATTTCTGTTTTTTGTACTGAAAACTCAACTTTGCTCGAGTGGCGCAACGTCATTTTTATTCCTATTACTCCAAAACTTTAGGAATACCATTTTTTTGGTTAATGGCATATTCCTAGGGGGTGCGCTCATTCAAAATTTCATTTTTAATTTTCCCCCTTATAACTTGAGCCACCCTATTGGCAGACCCAAGTTCGAAGTGCCAAATCTAGTAACTGTGCTGACAGGTCACTGTCTAATGAGCACACATGGCGACAAATTTATATCACTTGAAATTAGGTATACAGATAGCTGTAGGAAGGAACATGGATAAGAAACAACTGTTTATTTCATTTGCAATTCCCCAGACTTGATTGGATCGAAACATATAGAAGTCTATGAAGCGGCGTTCATACCCAACACTGGTTTTCAAAAAATTACCTTCTCTAACAACTGTATACGTTGATTTAAAAATTTGAATTTCCATTATCGTGCGTGAAATAACAAAATGGAGCATATGAACTACTAAATGGCCGCAAATAAAACCAATAAGTATACATAAATCTGAAGTGTGGCTCTAAGATGGGGCGCTAGCAGAGTTGAAAATGACAAAAATTTGCGTAACATTATACTGAATCGACCCTTTATTACAAATTTGAAATGATTTGCTTTATTAACTTCACCTAATTGTAAAATTTCTTATTTACAAATTTGTGAATAATTTCATATTTTATATAAATTACATATAAGAATTGTCATTATTTCATAATTAGCAATTAATCAGTAGGGCATTACCTTCCTATATTCTTAAGAAATTATCAGTGCAAGTAAAATACTTGAAATTTATGTTGCTACATTGGATCAATACTACAACAATATTACAACCTTTTCCAAATTTCAATACTACACTTTTATTAATAAGTATCCAAAATATTTATGTGTATTATTATGGGGAACCAATGACTGAAAGAATTAGAGGAAACCAATACCACAAACCACGTTAATTGTATTGAAGTGAGCTCTGGTTGACTTGTAATAGGTAATAATGATGCTAGAATATGTTACCGATAGTTGCATTTTTAATTTGTAATTACAACAACAAAATATTTGATGTTTGAAGTTAGGGATTATCTGAGTTTTATACTTGGTAAACTTCGGTATTTAACAATAAATATTTTAAGAACCAATTTCAGCAATCAAGATCAAGTGAGTTAAGTCGAAGATTACTGTAAACATATTTATTACAGAAATCTAACTATTTTTGTTTTTATTTATATATGTTCTATAAAGTGGATGAATCGTATATCAAAGGTGTATAGCGACGTACCTACCTGGACTTGTATAATCACAGCACTAATTCTCGTTGTGTGCATTCCACCTTAAGCTCTCTAAAAACCGACCTTAATAATGTGAAGAAAATCAATAAGAAATATACAACTTTATGCGATAAGTATTAAATTCATTAAATTAATATCTGATTAGATTTTAAGTTTTTTTAAACTATTCAAAGCTTAAAGTGTTGAAATATTTTTATTAAGATAATATGACGTACGCAATAAAAGGAGAAATCATTGTGTGAAAAGTGTGAACTGCAATATTGGGTTCAATCCACTTGCCGAAATTTGTGGTCTAGGCAACCACGATTTCATCCAAAATTATTACCCTTTCGGCTAACACACTTTGATCGTGTTTCATCGCTGGTTGGTCTTTTCAGTCACAATAAATTGTTGCCACGTTGCGAGCGGAGCTCATACGAACGTCGCATCATGTGATTATGTGCTCCTCTGCAATATTTCGTGGTTTTCGATTACAACATCACAAATTATCTTGTCAACGCGGCGCATCCCAGCATAACGTCAATTTGACGTACTCTGCTGTGACACTTACTGTTTCTTGACGTGCCTTACTGATTTCTATTTAATGATAACAATGCAAGCTATAAAGTTTTTAATAAAACTGAAAAAAATTAAGTAAATTTTCTTATAAATTTTTCAATGAATTTGAAATTTTACGCCCAGACTTCCATTATATTTTTTCACCTGTGAACTCTGGCGAATTTTCCGCACTGCCACAACTGCGGCTTGTTAATATTGAGTACTTGATATGTGTATAAAATGTGGTTGTAAAAAAACATTTACTTTTGGTTTACTTACTTACTGACTTACAATTTTATCTCATAATTTACATATTCGCAGATACTTTTAATGTGGTATGATCAGCAGTTCGCAAATAATTGCTTAAGCAAATATTTTAAATATGAAATATTGTTTTTTTATTTATTATTGACTTATCCACAAACAACTGTAGTAAAATATTTATTTTAATATCTTTGGGTAATAAAAATTTTTATTGATTTATAAATATATAACATTTTATATGAAACATTCGAATGAAGAGTTGGGTCGTCTTATAAACTTGGTATTTATCGACGACTCTTAAAATGCGATGCTAACTAAATGCAAGATACTTATACAGCCTCTTATGAAATTACGAGTACAAATATATGGAAAACATGAGTAGGCTAGTATTATGTGTTTAAATGAGCTTACGACGACATCATCTAAGCCTTTATGCCATCGTTCCTTAGTTGCAGAAAAACGAGAGGCTGTACTTTCCTTTTCTACCATTAGTGTGAGATACTCATTTAATAATATATTGTGTAATATGTTTTATTGATATTAGATGTACAATAGCAATTTCCATTAAGTAATTGTTAATTGATTTGTAGCCTGTTAAATTTCGTCATCATTGGTGGCAAGATACAATAGTCAGTATAGTCTTCACAACAATGTATAATACTCGTGTATCTGCATCTGGTCGAACTCAAATGACTTTCTTTAAACGTGTTTATTTAAACAGAGAATAAACGTGCACTAAATAGATTTAAAATATAGTCAAAGTAAAACTTTAGGTAAACACAGACGAGGGAGAGATCTATACAATTATCTGATGCGATTCTTAAGATAACGTTTATAATAGTAAAAGTTAAGACAAATAAAATAGACTTTAAAATCGAATGGCATTTTGAAATATAGTATTATTATCATTATTGTTACTCATAAATTTTAGGGATTTTATGTTGTATTATTGATCATAATAAAGGGTACTTATAATTCATTTTTCTTATATCTTCAAAATGTTTGGCTAGCAGTTTCTTAAGAAATAATATTTAATTTTAAAAGTATAAAGTCTCTTTACAAAAAGATTTTTTTGATTTCGAGTTTGTTTCAGCAGATCAGTTGCTTTACTTGCTATGAAACGATTCTTAACATTTTTTTTTGTATTATAAGTAAATGAAGAGACCGGATTTTTACCGACTGGTTTAATTATTTCTTTTCGAGGCAAATTAAAGGTTAGTCATATTTTGGTGGATAATACCAGTTTATTGCTCCTATTCCTTGTGATTATTGGTGTATAAGTGTTTCATTGTATTGGTTTCTGTAATGCATATGTAATTCTATATTAATTGAGAACTTACGGCAAATTAGTACAGGAGAATTAATTCGCTCCCAAATTAATTACCATCTTATTGTACTTATTGCAGTTGTTGAGCCTTTGCATCCAATAATAACATGCTACTACTTTTCTATCTCTTTATCATAGAATAATACATTTACTCTATGAATGCCCGGCTTTAGCGTCTAGAAGATATAGGTTCTTAGGAAAATACTTCTGTGATAGTTTATCAGACTGCTCAACGGTGAAGATGAAAGACCTATTAAATTACCTAAATCCAGCGGGATGGATTTAGTCTCTACTCTTCTATACTAGGGTTCTTGCGAGGAATGTGGTAACAAAACGGCGAAAATCGCGAATTGAGGTACATTCGGAGTAACCAAATGGCCTGCCACTGCAACCAACCAACCAACCATCATAGAATTTACATCACAGATTAAAAAAATATATATATTTGTGTTAAGTGTTTTGATAAGTAACATATAAAAGGTATTCACTCACACTTCATACAATAATTGATGCGAAAAAAGTTTTAGTCAAAGAAAATGAAGTGCCGTAAACGATAGTAAAGTTACAAAAAAGAAGACTATACTCTTTATGTAGTGAGATAGCAGAAGTATTATTACTATCGTTTGGGAAAACGATTAATTCATAATCATACTGTCTGTTGCTGTTGCAATTAAAATAAGATGTTGAAAATAATAGTTCGAAATTGATCGAATGGGAAAGCATTCTGCTTTCTCTCGCTAACGGCAGGTCATTCACATATTTTGTGTTCTGGTAAAACTTGAGAAACCTAGAAAGCATTGATCGGTCTCTGCAACACGATTTACAGGCACATAATTGACATGAAAAGAGGACTGTGAAAATCAGTAATGATAAATAAGTAATGATTCTAGCAATAACATAAAATAATTTAAAGAAGTTAGCAATATTTGATTTTAAAAAATTGGTTTGTTTGGATGTCAAAAATAATCAAGTCAAAAAATTTTTTTTAACGAATAATGAAATATAAGAAATAATTCCAAAAGACTATTGATGATAGCAACAATCGAAACGGTAGCGTAATCAATCAAAAACTCATTTAATTAAAACAATAAAATTTGTTGTTGTAATCCACTAATCTTCAAAAAACCTCTCTAATAAATAATTATTGAATATTACTACTCTTTAATCTATATATGTGTTTAGGAGTGCTAACTTTCCTATTTGTAATACCTATGCCACATCAGCAGGAGTGCATGTTTAAATGGATTTCTTGGTCCAATTAATATTATCTAATTTTTATTAGTTAAGCAATAAAAAAATGCTGACCAAAGTATTAGTAACAGCTTCAGGTCCACTTCAAAAATTGTTTATAAAAGTTTCTTGGAATTTGATATTATTACTTTACTTTTTGTTTATACATTCTCTCATAAATTTCTGTGAAAAAATTTTTTTTTTAATTTTTCAAATTATCTCGTGTTAGTTTTGTTTGTTTTTTTAATTTCACTATTAAAGTAAAAGCTTGTTAGCTCACGATTTTATTAAAACAACTCCGAAATTGACAACTTTTCGATCTTGTTACGTTCACAGCATGGGCCGGAGCAACTCACGCATCATCTGAACTTACTGTCCATCCTGGTATTTAATTGTTGCATTGCATATGAATCAAAGCAATTATCCAAGTCATGATCAGTCAGCGTTCCGACTGAAGTTCATTAATAACTTTTAAGAAAATGTATGATTACATGTGCAAATTATTGCCATTGATTGGCAATTGTTGTCAAATTAGAAATGATGATGTTACTATAGTTGAAACACACCCACTAAAGGCGTTGAAAATCAAATTTCTTTTGAAATTCAAAGGGTAAAAGTTCATTGGCTTAAATAGGCGTTGTACATATTTACATCTAAGATTGGATTAGTACATTGTGCTCTTATTATTAAATTTATTATTTTTTTTATGAAGTTTGATATTTTTAAATTAAATATTATTATTATATTATAATAATAGGATATATTTATAAAGTATATCTTTACGCGGCTAAAATGATTAAATTGCGAATATATACTATTATATTGATGTTTTGCCCTCTCTTCAATCTTGGCAGCTAATGCTCAAGTGCATAATGTTCAGAATTATTATTAAAAACTCACAAAAAATTTTCAATTAAGATTTATTTTGAACTTTAAAGTAGTCCCATCGATTGTAAAACAAATAATCGAGCGCATGACCCATTTTTCCTTACTGTTTTCATAAGGTGGTTGAATTATAACCTTCAACTGTTTCCGCGAATCTTTTTAGGGCTACAATTGACTTGAAAAACTATCCACGAAGTAGTAATTCTTATTTTAATAACAGAAAACGGTCATATGAGTTCAGTAAGGTGAGCACGATCCATCGCTTTTCTAAAGTATGCAAACCGGATAACCTTAAGTATTTTGTAGTTCGAATTTTAATATATTTGCTTAGACTTTATTAATAGGTGTAAAATTCAACAACACTTAAATGACCTGCTCGACACTCGATGACTCTATTTTGATTGCATGTCGGTTCATAGCTTACCATATCTGTGACAAAAGCCATTATTTAACAGATATTTCTTTTCAATACATTTAGAACTTAAGAATTGTCTACATAAACAGTTACCTTTGCAGAATCTCACATAAACCCCACATAAAAACTATTTCGATGACAAACCGCATGATCCTAGTGATGTGAATAGACCTTCACCATTCACATCACCTCACTAAAGCGTGAAACTAAAAACACAACATTGTCAAAACAGGATATGTTGTGTGGCATGTGACTTGGCGCAACGTCCTGTTAAAGCCAGATACCTTCCACATCCATATCTTTGAATATTCGCCAATATATATTGGTAATCATATGTTTGAAGCGAAAATAATTTATTGTTTGAGGCATACTTTCGACGTTTTTAAAAAACTAAGTGCTCTGTCTATCACACCTTCAATATTTCAAAAAAACCTAAAATAAACCTCATAATTGAAAAGAAATTTATGCAAAAATTCATCATCCAAGCGTTGTTATCAGAGCACCCAATCAGCTGTTATTAAATTATCTACATTGCAGAATTGTAAACCCTAAACTAATTATATCATTCTTTGAAAAATAATTATGTTTGACATGTGCAACTAAAACAGCTCTACCAAATCAAGTCCACAAAATCCATAGTTCTATACATATACATATATTTCATTTTTATATATCTCATTAATGGCCAGTTTGGTTTAGTATATGCTGTAATTTGTGCCTTTACTTGTCACGCTATTTAGTTTCTTCAGCATCGAAACTCTTCTGCATGCCGATCAACCATATCTATCCATTTAAGTCTTACCATAAGTCATCAAAGATTTGTTTTTATAATTGTGTAGATATTATGATATAATATAAAATAGTTATTTCCTCTTCTGATCAAATTTTAGTTATACTTTGAGGCTCTACAACAATCACTTCTATTTATTCCGAACTCTTTTGATGTTCTTGCCATAAACGCCAAGTATATTACGTGACAAAGAGCGAGACTTATTGCGATTGTCTGCGTAATTGTTCAAATTTAAAATGAAAACTTATATAATTTCTATAAAAACAAAATTTTACTTTTATGTCTACACCTCATTAAAATTTTATGACTTATTGTATTTATAATAGCACATGATTTGTATTAAGAAATGAAAAATGTGAGTTTTAATTAGCATTTTTTTTACAATTTTATCCCCCTCGGGCGTATAAATTAGTTGCTTACCGAGCTTCATGTGACTTTTCGTCATAAACAAACAATAAAAGTGCAACAGAATTGTATGGTTTTGCATGCATTTTCACGGTTTTT
Organism: Teleopsis dalmanni; assembly: GCF_002237135.1. NCBI lineage: Eukaryota > Metazoa > Arthropoda > Insecta > Diptera > Diopsidae > Teleopsis > Teleopsis dalmanni. The sequence continues at coordinate 124,381,323 of NC_051847.1, forward strand.
ATCTCGTAAAATTTGCATTAATCTTAATGGAAAACTAAGTACGAACAAGCACACAAAACCATTGCACGCACACGGAAACAATGCGCAAGAGACTCATCTGCAGCAGATCCAATCTAGCGCTCAACCCACCAACACGCAGAAAAGTCACAGGTTATAGATACTCACGCCAGACAAAGAATCTCAACTGCTAACAAGTAAAGCGATAAAAATCTAAACAACTTCAGTCATTTTTAACGTTCAAAGCAAAATCATTTTCGAATTTTTTATTTGTTAATTTAAAGTTATTTTGAGCATTGTTAAGCCAAGCTTCATATCATGGAGTATCTGCGAGCATGTATACAATAAATTGAAGAATCGTACACACCCAAGTAGCTGCTAACTGCTAATTGAAATCAGTGCTCAGAGACTACTTCAACTGCTGAAATGTGTAAGTTTTCGAAATTTCTTTCAAAATTTTAGGAATTTCTTTTTTCTACTCATAGTCTCTAAGTACATACTGAAAACACACAATATCTAAATGGCTTACTACTCATAGATGATTTCTATAAAAACTTCAAAATTCACAATTAAGAAGGTAATGCTATGACATTTCAATGTAATTTTGGATTATTTAGAATTTATTATGCATTTATGCCTCTAATACTCTTACCAACCATCTAAATAATCAAGTATCAATCAATCCACCATTTTAAAATCTTCCTTAACCATTGCACCCAAAGTTAACTATGTCACTATCTTTTTGATGCTTACATTCTTCGATTATGCTGTACACATTCCACTCTTCATATGAACTAAATATAAATCGGATCATAGTTTCATTGTCAATCGTCTTCCCAAGCTAATTATTGATTCTAAGGCGAAATGTGTCAGTTATTATTCTTAAAACCTTATGTTTAAAACCAGCCTGTTTTTTTGGTTTCACTAAATTTTGATATCCACACTCTATAAATTATATCTGAGTAGATAAGACTGGAGTATTATTAAGAGTATTTAAGAGTAGCTTTTCTCACCGATTATATAGTTCTGAAAGTCACATCCAAGTATTTAAAAGACCACAATTCCACAAATATTAACGCCCCACTATCACATTGACGCCCATGAAGAAATGATGCTTACATTCTTCGATTATGCTGTACACATTCCACTCTTCATATGAACTAAATATAAATCGGATCAAATTTTAATTGTCAATCGTCTTCCCAAGCTAATTATTGATTCTAAGGCGAAATGTGTCAGTTATTATTCTTAAAACCTTATGTTTAAACCAGCCTGTTTTTTTGGTTTCACTAAATTTTGATATCCACACCCTATAAATTATATCTGAGTAGATAAGACTGGAGTATAAGTAAGAGTATTTAAGAGTAGCTTTTCTCACCGATTATACAGTTCTGAAAGTCACATCCAAGTATTTAAAAGACCACAATTCCACAAATATTAACGCCCCACTATCACATTGACGCCCATGAAGAAAATTACTTGTCTTCATTATTAAAACCCTGGGTTGACTTTTAGGGATTTCTTTATAAAACTCTGCCATATATATTTACTCCATATTTGGGAGCAGGTCTTTTGAAAAGTCATCTCAATATTTCAAAATATTATTTATTAATTTACAAAACACAATTCTTGATAAAAATTTTTAATAAATTTATAATGGATTTGTTTTCACTCTTTTAAACTTAACAATATTATTACTGGAGTTTATTATGCTCTTCTTTCAGTACAGGCATCATCAATTAATATATCTTTTACAAAAATAATTATAAATTAAATCAAAAAAATATATATGGTATATTTAAATAATATATTTGCATTGGATAGTGTACTATAAAGTCCATTCCAATAAGTTTCAGACATACAAACAAATTTCTATATTTATTTTCCATTTGCATCGTTACTAATTCTTTTTAAAAATAACAATTTTTAACTCGATCACAATGTATAGATTAGGCAGTAAATAAAAGAATTAGAATGTAAATAACCACAGCAACAATGGCAATGCCAGCAACAAGATAGTGATAAGCTTAAGTCCCTATAAACAAAAATTTTCGATAGAAACCCTCCGTAAAAATAATTTTAATATTAAAAAGTCATCTATATGTACCTATACGAATATATACCTCACCTAATCTATATGTTGGCCAGATTATGTTCACAAAGTACTTTACATCACTTTTACTCTAGTCGGTAAAAGTTACTTCAATACAATAAAATAAGATGAATTGAATTACTTAATTTATGTACACATAACATAAAGATACATAAGGTTTCATACATAGATAAGATTTTCATAACTTCGCTAAAATCTCAATTTGATTTAAGGTAATCAATTTATATATGTATGAATATATCTACATATAGTATTGATATCTTAATATCTATGAACTCTATATGTTGTGCTCTATGCCTTCCGCATAGACCACAACTTCTTCTTTAGAGCAATATTGTAAATTTAATTAAAAATTGTATTTTAATTAAAATTTGAGGTCAAACCGTGCATTTTATATAAACAAACAAAAGTGGAACTTATCATAGCACAAATATTTAAATTTGTTAATAAATTTATGGATAATTGAAAATTGTCTTGAAAAATAATAACAAAGAGAAAAATATTTTTTGTGAAATAAACAGTTGAAAAGATAAACATCAAATATATTTGAAAACAATACACACAACCTAACTAATCGCACTCATCAATTTTGATACTTTTAGGTAAGCAAATACTCGTATACAAAAGATCATTAGTTGCACCAACAGTAATCCAAAAGCTACTGTTTTGCCGTTATGTCGCTATACCGCTCTACGCTTTTACCGCTTTACCACTGTTACCTCTTGCACATTTAATATTTCTAAGCAATTTTAACCTGAAATCTTATTTTCCTTACTTACCATTTAACGCTTCGAACTGCTTGAAAATCATTTCATCATACTTAACCTATTCGTCCTCAAAAAAACAAAACTGCACTTAACTTCAAGTCGCACTTTAGGTTATGAATCACGCATGCTCAACTCCTCAGCTCAGGTGTTTCTTAAAAATTTTAATATTTTATTGTTTAAATTTTACGGCTCAATTATCGACCATCATTAGGAGCAGGCATTGCTTTTTGAGTTTCGCTTTAAAGGTAACCCCCAGTGATATAGCGATTCAGGTTAGTTATTCTTGTAATTTAGTAGTAGTATTAATAATTTATAGTTATTGAAACAAATATTTGCTAATAGTTTATTAGTTAAGAAACTTGTCATCTATTAGGTAACGATAATGTTGAAATATCAAATATTGTAGATTATTATATAGTCCCTAGTCAAAAGTATTTACACAACGAAATTTTTTGTGCAAATTGCACTAAACAGATTTTTGTTATTGTTGTAGGGGGTACCTTCTGCTCAAAAAGTATCCGGATTTTGTTGCTTGTTAATTACTCCTTAAGTAATAGACCTTTTTCAAAATTTTTTTTTGTTATGTTGGTACACCATTTCTTGACATATGGTACAAATTTGACCGCCATCAGTCAATTAGTTTGTTTACAGCAGCTGTTAATGTGAGACTACCTCTAGTGCATTTAGCGATTTTTGCTATGGAAAATTCTTGTTGTACGCGATTTTTTGACCAAACACGGCACCACTGTTTTCCCGAAACTCAAATTGCCCCTTTGTGGTAAGCGTTTTGAGTCGATTGAATCGGTGAAAGAGAATTCGCCGAGGGAACTAAATGCCATACCTGCACGGGCCTACAAAAAGTGTATGGAAGATTGGGTTAAGCGTTGGCATACATTAAGACTGAAAAGTTTTCGGAAATTCTCATTTAAAATTCGCGCGCTGTATATTTTTCGATATTTTAAGTTTATGTAGTTTGGCAGCACTGTCCTTAATTACTATGCCAAAAATGAGCTCGATCTGTCAGACAGTTCGTTTACGGCAGCTGTTGAAACCAGTTCACCTCAGTAGTGCGTTGCGAAATGTCTTCGACGGTCGTACGACCGTCCTGGAAGGCTTTGTACCACTCATAAACTTGAGTTTTCGATAAAACTGATTCCCCATAAGCCTTTTGTAGCATTCGCAACGATTCTGCACACGAAATTTCGTTCGAAACACAAAATTTGATGCAAACTCTTTGTTCAATATTTTTTTCCATTGTTTTTTTCGCAACGCCCTACTGAGGTGAACTGGTTTCAACAGCTGCCGTAAACGAACTGTCTGACAGATCGCGCTCATTTTTGGCATAGTAATTAAGGACAGTGCTGCCAAACTACATAAACTTAAAATATCGAAAAATATACAGCGCGCGAATTTTAAATGAGAATTTCCGAAAGCTTTTCGGTCTTAATGTATGTGCATCGCTTCAGAAGGAGCATATTTTGAAGGATATAAAATAAATTTGGAATAAAATTTAAATTGGTGTGTTTTATTTACAAAATCCTTTTGAGCAGAAGGTAAGTAGCAAAAAAAAATGTTTTATCCCTTAGCTTTATTTATACAAAACCAAATAAAAAAGAATTGGAAAGACGCACTGCTGTTTATTATTTGCCAAAAGCATTTACAGAAAACTTTAATTACATTTTTTTTAATTAATTAATATTTAATTAATTAACTTTTAATGAATTTTTTTTTTAATTTTTTATGCTTATTTAATTAATATAACTAATATTTGGTTACACATTTGGCATCAATAACTGCTTGTAATGGAATGGATACAATCAAATGGCAAATCAATTTGGACCAAATATCCCCCTATTATGGTATCACTACGTTTTGGATTTTTATCAATAGTCCCTTGCTGTTTTATGACGCGTAAAACATAAACATAACAAAGCTCCAGGACCTGATGATATCCCGACTGAAATATACAAGGTTATTGCAAATGAGAGGGTAAATGTACAACGCCTACTTGAAAGAAGGCAATTTTCCAAGTGTATGGAAAAAGCAACACCTAACATTGATAAGCAGAGAAAGAGAAATTTGGTGCAGACTGGCAACCATGACTTCAGATGTGTAGTTCTGCTAGCGACTCTCGATGTCCGTAATGCCTTTAATAGTGTCAACTGGAGTAATATAATTGATGCACTCAAACATAGACTTCGAGTACCAGCGTACCTAATGAAAATGTTTCAAAGCTACTTAAAAGGAGAACTTATCTACAAAATACGTGATGGTAAAAAGAAAATTTAAGTAACATCAAGGGCCGCCCATACTTGGGCCTGATATTTGGAATCTAAATTACAGCGAAATTCTAGAAATGGAAATACCAGATGATTCACACTTAGTAGCTTTTGCTCACGATATAGCCGTAATGATAACGGCACGAAATTTAGATGAAGCCCGCCACAAATTAAGTCAAGTTATGGTGAGAACAAAGTCATGGCTCGAGATCATGGCCTAAAACTTGGAACGGAAAAAACAGAGAAACGAAACGGAACATGCCGCTAGAAGTCGAGATTAACATATTTGAAGATATATTTTACACGAAAAAAGCAATTAAATACTTAGGACTGAACTTGTACTCCAAGTTATCGTTCTGGTCACAAATCCAACAAGCTGGAAGCAAGACAGCACAAGCTACTGCATCGCTGAATAGATTAATGGCAAACGTTGGCGGCCCAACACAGAGCAAACGAAAATTGCTAATGTCAACAACCAAGTCTGTCCTACTCTACGGAAGCGAAATATGGGCCGATTCGCTGAAAGTAGAACAGAAACGTAAGACATTAGCATCAGTACAACGAACATCAGCCCTGAGAGTTGTTTCAGCATACCTTATGATATCTGAGGCAACGGTATTTATCAGACGAAGACACCGCTGAGCACACCATCTTCAAATGCAACAGATGGAACACCGCAAGAATATCACTTGAAACAATATTCGCTGAAATAAACATCGAAAATATCACAACAAAAATGATGCTATCTGAAGAAAAATGGACTGCCATAGATCGATTTGTTACGATCATACTCAAACAGAAAAAATATGAACTAGAAAAACAAATAAACTAAAGCGAGGCCTGGACGTAGGCTAACGATGAAAAACAAAAAAAAATGTTAATAAAAAACCAGCATAGGGATCCTATCCTGAAGTATTCCCAACAAAGTTCCAGGATCGAAACGGTCTGGTACATGAGGGTGATTGTTTTTAGTCCGTGCAAACCGGGAATACCACTATTGTGACGACATAGTGACGATGCGTTATGCATTTTTAAACCTGCCCTCCGCAAAAACAAAGCAAAAAAAAATAATCCTGCCAATTAACTTTTCCGATGATCCTGCAATTTTAATAGGACTTATTGCAGGATTTTCTACGACTGCTTCTAATAATCTTCTGCATTCTATTTTTTTGATAAGATTTTACATCGTTATACGTGAAATTGTGTATAACTTTATTAAGTTTGTTGCCGAAATACCACTCGTATATTAGGTACCAACTTCAGATCGAATTTTAACTGAGAATTCCTTGGTTTTTACCATTTTCCTGAACAATTCCTGAAATTTGTGTAATCTGTGACAAAAGCTAACGGAAGTCCTGCGAAAAAAATGTGTGAAAATACTTTTGACAAATAATAAACATCAGTGCATTTGTTTCTATTTTTGTCGCTACCTTTCCAATTCTTTTCTTATTTGGTTCTATACAGATAAAGCTAAGGTATAACAAAAGTGTTCGTTGTTTAAATACTGTTGAATAGGACTGTATATTACAGATGTGAAGGTGTTATATTTACATATTACCGATCACCTTCTCTAGTAACTACTAATTAGTTCTAGTAAAAACTTGTATTTGTGCTCATAAATAAGAATATCTATTGAAAATATGAGTAATTTTGTTTTCTTTCCAACAATAAAATAGTTAAAATAAGGCAATATATATTAATAAATAAAACGACTATTATTAGCAGTGCCTGTAAGGGACCGAAATAGTTAACATAAATAAGGCAATAGGTATATGAAATCAATAACTAAAAATGAGAAGTTAAACTGATACAGACTGACAGAACCGTGTCTAAAGAAAATGAGGTTGCAAATATATTGTATTTGGTTGTAATAAACCACACCCCAAAGCCTGCAAGCATACCAGACTTGCTAACGTGTCTTGCAGGCATCTGGAGACACATATGAACGACAAGGTTGATATAAAAAATAGTTATTTTCAACCGCTTCAAAATAGATATGTAATAAAAATGTATACTTCTTGTTTTTAAACACCTCAGCTGACATTTCTATTTGTAATATACATCTAATTCACTATTGACCAGTGTACATTAGGTCTTACCTTCTAAAAAATCTGTTGAGGCAAGAAATGTCTTTGAAGAGCAGCCTAAGCATCATTTATTACTTTAAATAATGTTTGTTTTGATGCTAAGAATCGGAATAATAATCTTGTTACCTATAATCTTGTTATTTATAAAAATTACACGTTAAAAAATGTGGTTTTCTGTTTCTTAACGTTCTCAATTTTAACGTTCTCAATTAAAAATAAATAAATTTATTACCTGTAGAACGTTAGAAATTTCTTCAAGTTTTTTTATTTCCTGAATTCACTCAATAATTCTCATCAAAATTAATTTAACGATATTTTGATTTTAGTATAAATTCAATAATAGATACAAATAAGTAGATACTTCACTCAATTGGGCTTTTGAAATGAAGTTCTGAACACATATGTTTTGAGAACGTTGTCGGGCAATTGTCGGGCTGACCGAAATCGGATGAAGGAAATGAACAGGAGTATATCAGTTTTCTTGGCTTTTAATAAAAAACATTAAAATGAAATTTGGAGCAGAATGTATTTATATTTATTATATACAAGGGAATATACAAAATTTCTTATCTGTTCAGATTTCGATATAACTGCAACATAAACTGCTGAATTAGAGACAAATTTTTATTACAAAGATCTTTTATTTTTTACTGTGTGTACTTCAAATTTGGAGCTGAAGTATATCACTATCTTCTCTCGTTTCGTTTTTATTATTGGAGAGGGAATCATAAAACTATATAGTTTTAACATTTATTTACTTTATCTAATAAAAATAATTATTTTTTAATATCAGAAGCAAAATAATTCAAATCAATCAATTAAATCGTAATTTTCTTCAAAACATTCAATTTTTTCTGGTGTTTTGGTAAGGCGGATCCACTATCGTGGGAAGCTATTTCGGGCTTTTTGGAACTAAAAGAATTATTATTTTGTTCAAATAAAATTTTAAATAAAATGCAATAAAGTAAAAAATAATATTTAATTTATGCTCATATTTTAATATTTATGATTTTTGTTGCGCTTTAAGCCAAACTTTAATTAACAATTATCTTCGCGATGTTAAGGTGGAAACCCTTTTGTTTGAAGACTTACTGCTAGTTAAAACTTAAATAACCATTCAACTTTATTTTTTGTTAATAATATTTGTCATGCCATTAAATTCATTTTTACTGAGATCATATTTTCTGCACATTAATGCTGTTGGAATTTTTTTTGTTTTTGTAATAAGTGCAAATATTTTTACATAATAAAACAATTTGTAAATAATTTTAATGAGACGTAACTCGGCTAAGTAATATTATTTATATATTATTCATCGATACTACCAATATTTAAGAAATTAAATTAAATTGATCATACACATATACTCGTATTAAACTTTTTTTATTTAAGGGTTGTCAACTTTTTCCTCACCCACTTATCACTGCTATATAACTAAACACTATACCAATGTACCCACAAAATAGTAGAAAAAGAAATTGAATATGGTCTTCACTCAACTATCCCCTCCCCTTATGTTACATTTTACTTTCGTATACAAATTCACATAACACGATATGTTCGGACACTCGCCGGACTTTAGCTTTTGGCACAATTATATTCTATTCTATTCTAACATTAAAACATTAATATTATTATTTGAACCACTAATTTGAAGTGTACTCATTATATTATGAATAGTTTTTTTTCTGGTACGAATGTATATCTAAGCTTTTAAATCAATTTTATATATCATACATAAAAGACAACAATTAATTGTAGTGATTTACCAATTCTTGTTATTTCAGAATTTTAATTTGAAACTGAACCTCATTTTAAAATATGTACATATATAAAAGCGTATATAACTACAAACTTCATAAAATAATATGAAAAATATTTAATGGTCTCTTTTAGTGCTGTCTATATTTTATTTGATAATTCTGCTCTTAGGAAGTAAATAAGCAATAATCTTAGCACCTTTTGTAATGATATAAACACCTAATTTCGGAAACGACCACCGAATAGATAAATGCTGACTTTGAAATATAATAAAAATCAATCATAATAACGCTTTATTATGCTAACAATATTCATATTTTAGAATATCTTCATCTTATGTACATCTTAATGACAGCAATATTAATTACAGAAAAGAAAGATATGATTTGTCGTAATGTCATTGATGGACATACCTTACTTCTTCAGCCACGTCTAATGACTGACTTGAATAATATTGAAAATTGCAAAGATCGCCCGTTGTGATGCCATTAGCAAATTTTCTAACCTTCTTAATTGTCTTTAGTTGATCATGTGATTATAATCCCTAACTCTGACAACTCCTTTAAGTAGATATCTTTTAATGATTTACCACTTTGTCTATAAAGATTCGAGTAGTAAGACAAAAATGTTAAATCATTCATTTAAAATATTATTCTGAGAGCTTCTACAGAAGTTTCGACTAGGTGGAGCCATTCTTCCTACGACCGTTGATAACAGGCGTAAGTAGATAGACACTGTTTCTTATTATTTATTAAGCATAAGAGAGTTGTTGTACTTTTTCAGAGTTACATTGCTATGTAACAAGTTCATTTTATCTGGCAATCACTCTCTACCTCTGTACAGATTTTTAGTCTAATAATACGTAATCCTTTTTTTAAGTTATTGTGTTATTTAAAAATGTTATGTAGTGTCATAAGTTTTTCAATTTCCCACGATATAGGTAATATCAAAATTAGATTAACATGATTATTTATTATTTATTTAACATTTAACTCATTTACCATTGAGATATATGCGACACACCAATACTCTTTTTTGTTTTTACACTTGTGAGTGATTTGATAATTTAGCTAATCGTGTGGGGATATCCTTGTACGATATCCTAACACTTATCATATTAACTGACTCATAAATGGATTTCATTTAATTCCAGTAATCTGAAACTAATTAATCTATTAGATGTTGAGAATATATTGTTGCTATATTTATTTCCAAATCAATTTACTATTTCCTTAAACTAGTTTTACCAACGAAGTATTTAATTCCGATTGCCGCTGACAGCCAATAGTTTATTATTATTATCAAACCCCAAAAAACTTTGCGATTTGAATATATTTATATTGCATAGCCTTGATTCTTACTGTATATTTAAGCTTTTTGCAAGTTTTAACACGGTTTGGGTTTGTTGTTCATTATTTATATGGAGACGTAACAACACCACCTAAGTGGTATAGCCTTTGCCAATGAAGAACCTAGACATGCACAACGGATATGTTCAAAACTTTCCAAGTGTATTTCACAAAAACGATAGACAGAGCAGAGAAGACGAAAGAGAGGCCAACTTACTTAAATTATATCGCAGGTTGCAATGATTTGAAAAGTTGTCAAATAGAGTTCTTAAGTGTACAATGCTTACCGAAAGTATAGTCTGCGAATTTTTTCTGCACCCATTTCCCGATGACCTTTAAGTGGGTCTTCGTGAGTGTTAGAAGGGCTCAGCTTAGATAGAGGGTTTAGGTAATCACAATTTTTACTGCCTTCATGTCCTTCATATCTTGAAACCCGTATTGAAATTTGAACACCACGGTATTAACATTACTTAACGAGGTAAGATATTTTAGACAATACTTTAACATTTTTGAAGTAATTACTACAGCCTGGAAAGATTCTAATGCAGTCTGACTATCTAACATTATGCACATAAAAGTGTTCCTTTCATCTTCGTACGAAGACATACCTTCGCATATATTTTTCGCATTGAAAATCTTTATTTCTTCGCATTGAATTTATTTTATGAATCTAGGCCATTTCATTCCTGCCGCTGGTCTTTTCCGTTTAATAAATTAATCTTAATATTTTTTCTAATTTTCTGAATGTAGTTAGAACCAGATACCGAAAAGAACAGTTATTTAAAAAATTTTAAAGAAAAAAGCAGCAACAAAAAATTGTCTTAACTCTTATTTAATTATTATATATCATTTAAGCAACTTTAATTCTTAATATTATGCATGTTTCATATATATAGGCTTTTTAAAATAAAACTCAAAACATAAAAATTAAATTTACTTAATATTATATTTTTCAGAAAAATTTATTATCAAGTGCCTTTTATTTTTCTAGGCACATATAGTATAACTCTTACACTCTGCTTTTTATTTTCATTTGTACGTGGAAAAATAAAAGGCACGTGATAATAATTATTTCTGAGAAATATATATTATAAAGCAAGTTTTATTATTGTTTTTTGAGTTTTATTTTAAAATGCAAATAATGAGAGTTACAAAATGATTTTTATATTTTTTTTGTGGTAATTGTCGCAATACTTGATTAGAACACTTGTTTAAGGTCGATTTAAAAATATTTTTTTGTATTTTTTCTTGTATTAAACTCTCTTGAAAAGTATTTCATTGAAAATCAATTACTGTAATTTTAAATTCATATTTTTTACTTCATATAAAAATAATGCAATTTTGATAAAAACAGCATATTTACTTCACTTGGCTAAGATACTGCGAAATTGGAATAAGTGCCTGTAATTATTTGATGAAGCAACTGACAGTGGCAAAAAATGAGGAAACTGAGTTTCAATTGAATGAAATTGTTTTAATGAAAATCTTTCCACTATTTGGTTTAGAGTACGTTCCAGAAGGGCATTTTATATGCTCAGATAGGTAGATGAAGCGATTGAAATTTTTTAATATATTTTTTGTTTGAGTTTAACAATTTTGTGGGTACATCCATAATTGATTTCTTGTTTGTCATAATTCTACTTCGCTTCGTGGTGCGGTCCCATTGCATAAGTTGCAACAAGAAATCAAGAAATATTTTTGGGTTTAGGTATTAGTAACACGTTAACCTCCTTGGCTGCATAAGGTCCATTCATCCATCAATCCACTTTGCCCATGTTCGTTGTACTCTGTCTACCACCCACCTACAAATTTGGCACTGTCGTTTGGCAATTGAATTGTTATGACGTTATGCTGTTATGCCTCTTTGGAGTTATTGAAGGCACTGATTTCTTCAGCTGATTTCAATTTTGGCTTTTTATATTCAATTGTTGTTGCTTTTATTGTTGCTGTTGACCAAATCGCTGGGAGCCACCGGTCATTGTGTTGAAAATGTCTTTTTTTTACATCTTTCAAATAAATTCACTTTGAATTTATGTTTACTAATAAAATCGACTAAAATTTGCTTTTTTCCTGTTGATTTATTTATTTTGATTTTGCTGCATTTTATCAGAAACAAAAGTCACGAATTAATAATTTTTAATGTTTGTCTGTTTATTTCATATTTTTCATTTAATTTTTCGCAGAAGAAAAAAAACTTTTTAAAACACTACATGCTAAACGGACCTTGATTGTAGCTAAAGGGGTTGTCTAGCATTTATGCCACATGAAATTTGGAAAGCTCTTAAAATATTATAGGTGTAAATGGAAAGAGGAAGTTAAGTCTATTTTAGTTGAACTGAAACTGAAATAGCCGCAATAGAAACTCATCCAAACAATTTTTATTAGCAGTTTTCTATCTTAATCATTACATTATTATAATAATCGTCGAACTGACAACTTATAGAAAATATTACGTTAGCGACAGCTTCACACTTAAAGTATCATCAGACTAAGAGTGCAATATTTTCTCAGAATATGTAAATAGTCAATTATGTGAACAAGAATCCAGCTAAACATTAAAACATGGTATTCCATAGAGTAAACAAGATACTGAGTCGATTATGTGAACAAATAAATTTCTATCCAATTACTACACAAGTTAACACTAAAAAATGCTGTCACAAAACTAATACTGCCTTGCAGTAAAAATATATGACTGAATTGATCCTAAAACGATGAAAAATGTTCAAAACCTTTACGAAAACAATACCTTACTTATGTAGCATCAACCGTAGATATGGTTAGCACTATATTAGCAGAACTAAGCAGTGGCTCCAAATATTCGACCAATGATATTTTGATATTGGATGATATAGAAATAGTTAAAACGGACATTATGATAATGGTGATAAGGATAACTAAAGAGATACCAATGAACATCGAAACACGCAAACCATTACCTTATTTGAAACTTTGGCCACTTTTAATAAAGCACCGACTTAGGAAATGCATCTTTTTAAAATTTTAAGAATCATTAAATACAAACGTATAATAATAAGATATATTCTCTAAGAACCTATGCTTTGCTTTGGTCATTTTAAAAAGTTTCTTTTGCATATGGGACACCATTCTACCTGTCTTTAAATAAATATGTTCTTGTAAAAAGTATTAATGTGATTGCTGACACATTCCTGTGGATTGAATGGTGATTGAATGGCGATTGAACGGACAAATTTCAAAATTTCATTGGATATTTATTTAATAAAACATTGGACATGTATATATATTTTTAGTAGAGCTAGTATAACAATAACTCTATCTTTATCCCTACCATTATGAAATTTATTTGTAATTTACTATTGAATTTCACATTTTGTCAAAGTTTTATTATACACATTCTGTCAAAGTTTAACCCATATCGTACGATTAGCTTTTGTTTGGCGCCTTTTTTTAATGAAATTCAGCTTTTTTGCCACCAGCCGAGAAGCGACGCGTTTCAAATCCAAAACATCAGTTAAAATGTGTTCGACCGATCCATATGAGATGCCCAACAACAATGCAATCTCTCTAATCGGTTCACAACGATTTTCCAACACGTTCTGCTTCGCCTATTCAATGTTTTCTTCATTAACAGAAGTTGTTGGGCGGCCTGGGATCTCATCATGGTCCAAGCTTGTATGACCGTCTTTGAACCTTTTAAACCATTCGTATACTCGTGGTTGCGACACACACTAATCAACACAAAATTTAATGCACGCACTTTGGTCTAATTTTTGATCCATTATAAAAATCGACTTTTTGTGTAGACGCCAAACAAAAACTAATCGTACGATATGCTTTAAACTTTGACAGAATGTGTATAATAGTGTTGCCAGCGTGAAATTAAAAAACATTTACCGATTGGAGAGGCGCGGGAAAATAGTCCTCTCGTTCTTTTTTGATCAGAAGGTACAACATATAAATATTAACTGACATAAAATTAAAATTTTTACGCTATTACATTTTTCATTAGAACATAGCTAATGTTTAATTTTTTTTTACAAGCCATTTAAAGTATATATTATCAATGGACAAAAATCATCTCCTTCGCTTTAAAAAAAGGTTACAAAACAATGAAATTACCAAAATAGTATTTTGTGAACGAGTTAGATGAATCTTTTCCCGATTTGTAAATGGGCCGCACTCGGAACACCTAAATAATCTGAGCTATCGCTGACATCATGATAATTATTACTGATTTCTTTCTGTACTGAAATATTTATCAAAAGATGGGAAAAAATATTATTCAGTTAATGTTCATCTAAATGAAATGAACACATTTAAATTCTATTAATTGTGGAGGTATCATGATTTGTCAGTACAAACTATTACACTTTTGTACAATACATATTTTATTTTTAATATTACTTTTCTTTCATACAGAATTTACAGAATCTAAATTTTGTACTGTATAGTTCGCCAATGCATTATTTCTCATTGACTATTCGTATTTTTAAATTTTGAAAAATTTTCTTTATCATCAGCGTATGGTTACATACAGGAATTATCCTGTTCATTTCTAATATAAGCGAAATTATATCCAGTTGTTTCTTCTGCAAATATGTTATTAAATAAATTACAGTAATTGTATATATTTTAATTTACCTTCCCGTTCTAATATTTTTATATATTTATGGCATTTAATAATTTAATTCTATTAAATCATTTATTATTTCCTCAACCAAATGTGTTAATGTTTCAAGTCAGATATTATTGTGATTAATAAATATATTATATATTTCGCGGGATTTACCATTTCGTGCCTTCTGCAGCATGGCTCGCCCATAATTACATTCATCTTCAAGTCGACGATGCTCTTTCTTAACATAACTGATTTTATGTCGTTCTTCGACACGTTTGTAAGTGTTATACTTATCTGTGGTTAAAAATTTATATAGATATGTATATTTATAAAATTTTGTAATACATCAATATATTAAGATTTTCAGATGAGTCTATAATGACATAAACTAATAAAATAAAATTAGTCATTAGACCAGTGGCTCCCAAACGTTTTTTGAGCAAGGACCACTTTGATATTTTTATTCAAGAATAATAAACTCTAGAATTATGTTATGCATCTTTTGTATATCAACAATATCAGATATGCAGACAACACCATTCTCATCGCCGACAGTTTAGCAGATCTACAAGAACTAGTTAACAAAGCTTACTTAGCAGCGAAGAATTTGGACTACAAATCAATATTAATAAAACTAAATATATGATTGTAAGCAGAAAAAACATTTACACTAACACGAAGTCAATGATTAACAACATTTTCATCGAAAGATTAAAAAATTTTAAGTACCAGGGATGATATATTAATGAAAACTGGGACTGTTCCAAAGAAATAAAAAGTCGAATAGATCCAGCACGTAATACTTTATTATATATAAAAAAGATTTAACCAGTCATGATATCAATATAAAAACTAAAATTTGTTTTCTAAAATGCTGCGTTTGGTCTACACCTCTCTATGCCGTGGAAATCTGGACTTTGAAAATAGCAGATATCAGCAAGCTTGAGCTAAGGCTCTTTTAAATAATCTTTAAAATACCATGGACCATGAAGTATTGAAAGGAATGCACTTTATGAGAAATTCTAAGTACGACCTGGTACAATTTATCATACAAGGCAAAATCGATCACCTATATTCGGAAACGAATTGGCAAATAACGAAGAAAATTAAAATGACAGTAAATTTAAATCTTAATGTTAAATAATAACGGCTATTCATTATTAAAATAAATGTACATTAAACAATCCTTTTTGAAAAAACTGAAATTTTTAGTATTCAAAACACATTATTTTTATAACATCAATAATATTTTCGAACTAAGTTAGCAAACCACCGTCTAACGATCTAAGAAATGTTCGAAAAAATTTCAATGTGATTATATTTATACATTTTATTATACAGACTTATTGTAAGAGTAGAAGCCTAATTCTGTCTTAGCCAGCAATTTCAGTCCAACCTTATGACTTGTTTTCCTTTTTTCTAATCAGTTAATATTAAATGGAAAAGCTCTTACATAATGTCAGTATTTTATAAAGATGCTGTTGCAGACTATTTATTAATACTATATGTGTGCTAATTAATCATAAAAGACCAGTTGAATATATCAAAATGTCTTACCATTAAGTTCTATCATAGCTTTTAATTGCTCAGTCAAAGAACTCTGTGTCCAGACATCGTCGCTAACCATATGTTGTTTCAGATATGCCGTACCGAACAGTCCGTGGTTTCTTAAGTCACGACGAACAATACGTGGAACCGTTTTTTCTGGTTTATCCATTTTATATAATACTTTCTGAGCTAAACTGATCAAAATGATGTCATAATTGAATTATTTGTACCAAAACTTAGTTGCGGAAATAATTTTATTTAATACAAAAGTAAAAAAATAGACAAAAAACCTGAGATTGAGATTTCAAAAAAAAGATTATATAAAACTAAATATCACTTACTATGTTTTTAAAACATTATTTAAAATTATTTTTAATTGCTCAAATAACATTTAATAAAATTACCATGTATTGATTTATGAATCCATTAATGGATATATTAAAAATCAAATTATAAATATCGCTCATTCTTAAGACTTTGAATAATTTCGCGCACTAGAATATATTAAAAATCAAAGTATCCCCGATATTTTACGTACAGTATTGAACAAAAATTTTCCTTATTGAAAATCAATTTTAATCAGGTATGTATTTGCCATCATTATTTGCTATTTTGCAGGTAGCTCCATTATTCCATTGATGTAGAACTTCTGTGGTTTATTATCGAAAAACTTGGACAATTGTTTTTAGCGACTCTTCCGTCAATCAAATTCTTAACATTAAGAGAGTTTTGCAAAGATCGACACAAGTAATATCCAGTAGCTGCAAGATCCGACCTATATGATATATGCATCAAAGCTTTCTAATGAAATTTCATTAATTTGATCCCACTCATTAAAGATGTGTGTGGACTGTTATTGTCATGATGGAGCACAATTCTAGTTTCATTTGGCTAATTCTAGTTGCTTTCTCTTAGCTGTATCGTTCTAGCAGTCAAGTTGTGAGTAGTAGATGACCGAATTAGTATTTGAAGCAACTTAAAACAGCTTGTTATAGACAATTCCAAATTCCATCAACACTTAAGACAATCTTATTTGTCTTCGTTACAGGCTTTAAAGTCGTCTGTCGAGTGTCACCTGCGTTTAATCTTGACCGTTTGCGTTAGATATTTTCGTATTTAATTCATTTTTCATTATTTGTAATGTTTCTTTTTAAAAAAAAAATTCGATTTGGTTACATTTCGGCAACACTGATTGTAAATCAGTCAATAAAATTTTGGCGTTATTTTATGTGATAACCAAACATTGAGCGTTTTTGCGTAGTCTGCTCTTCTTAAATGATTAGAAACTGTTATGTAAAAGAATAACAGACATGCATCTTTACACCAAATTTTTCAAAACAGAATCTAGCATATCACTCCTGGGTCCAGCGCTCACTTACAGCACCCTCACCGTAAACCGCATAAATGTTTCGGTATGTTTATGCAGCAAATTCCCCATCTTTGCAGTAATAAGGCGTCTTATAGATAGTACCAACATCATCTAGTGACAGAAAACTAAAGATACTTTGTAAATTACCCAATATATTCCAATAACCAGTCTGCAATTTTTTATTCTACATCATGCAATCAAAGTATTGAGCTGAGTGCAGTAAACTATATGGTAACATCAAGAATACTAAATTCAAAAAAAAAAATACTTGCATTTAGTATTCTTGATAACATTATATGAATATACAAGTCTCTTTCTCTCGTTAAGAGAGACTTTTAAGCTTTAAGCTTAAATTTAACGGAGGTTAGCTTAAAAATACCAATTTAATAAATGCAAATAAGTAATGATAATTAAATTACATACAATCTCAAGAAAGCATTGTTTATAATCAAGTGGATTCGGAGGACCTAATGGAACTAAATATATATAAGTATACGATTGTGTTGAATGGCGGTGTAAATAATTACATCCTCAAGAAATAAGCAATTGAATGAAATAAGCCAGTGAAAGTTCTCGATCTTAAATAAAGCCTTAAGTATCTTTGTCCCAAAAACTAAAGGTGAAACTGCATCTTCACACAATCTCAAATTTTTATTTAAAGTTTTGATTGAAAGGTGCAAAAAGTTAGCCCAGGAGTATGTAAAAATATGTACGCATGTCATTTTTAGAAATGTATTGGGAACACTTGCAACATATTCTGAAAAAATAAATTAAAATAGAATAGTAAGGGAGAAAAATTGAAAATTTAATTACCGAAATTTTCAACTGTGCTACGATGTATAGCTATATCACTATCGTTCACACAAATTAAGCGTATATACTTTCACGACTTTTATTTATTGTTTTTAACTATAACCGATTTTATCTCACATATACAGGTCGTTTCGTATTAAATTCCCCTAACTAGGAGAGCTGATTCCTTGATGCAAGCAACAGAAAAAACTGAATAAGCAAAAATCCCTCACCCCTTTATATCTACCACTCTGCATCTTCATATACAGACTGGTAGAAAGTTAATGGTAAGGACTGCTTCACAACAATAATTAATATATAATAATTGTAACTAACTACTTGATCTTTCAATCTGTAATTTTTTTTTCATTTGTCATTATTTCATATAATTATTGCTAAATAAAATAAAAAAAATATTTAATGATAATTAGTGAAACAGTAAAACAATTTAATACAGTTATTTTCTGTAACTATTGTCTACAATTTATATCTGAGAACATAGTGGAATACATTTTACAATTTATTTTATACTTTTTTAATATTTTTTTTATTTATTTTTTCATATATTTTTTTATTTTATTTTTTATTTAATTTTTTTAAAATTTTTTTTTTAAATATTTTTCTAAATTTTTTTTTTAATATTTACATAAATTTATGAAATTTCTTTTAAATTTTTAATTTTCAAATTATTTGCACATTTAATTATCTTCGTTTGAGTTTGGAATTTTTGAAGATTTTTCTTTTCAAAAATTAAGCAATTTCTCTAATGACTCAATATTATTTCGTTTTTTATTGTTATTTTCCATTTTTCATAGCAAAAGTAACTTATTTATTATACTGAAGATATATATAGATTATTGTAGCTTGTAATCTTTAAGATTTCTTCAGTATAATAACTAAGTTACTCCTTCGGTGTGACATAATAACAATTATTCATCCTTCTTATTATGTTCATCCACTATTTTCATACTTTGCACTTTCATTTGCTTACGGTTCTGTGCAGCTTGCACCATCTTAGTGAAAATCTCCCACTGCTCATCTTCTTCAATTTTATGTGCCGCTTCTTCTTTTTCTATGTCTTCTTCTTCAGCGACATTAGTTATATCTATATATTCATTATCATAAGCATCAATTATTTCGGCAAAGTCTTCAGGTGTGACATTTTCATTAAACAATTGCACAACGGTTTCCATTTTTTTCTTGATAACATTAAGTAGTTTTGTAACTGAAAAAGAATCGAGTAATGCATATATTATAATCGGTTATTTCACGAAATAACAGTTTAAAATTAGTTTTCATATGTAAGTTATAGCACATTATTTATTTCTTAAAATTTATTTTGTGCTTACCATTTTCTTCTATATATATAGGTGGCACTGCACGCATATTTATCATCTCAAATCTTAACAACGGAAGTGATAGCTCATTTGTCGGATAAGATTGTTGCATAATACGTGGTGGTCGACCCACATACCATAAAATATCATTCAATTTCCAAAGCATAAGTCTAAGTTCAACAACAATATCATTACGATTTTTCATATAGTCTATAATCTCTATTTCTTTCTGTTTCTCCTTTTCTAATCTTTCTTCTATGAATAAAATAATGCTATTGCGACTAAAATAAAAAATAATAATAACTCATAAAGGAAATAAATTATTGGTTAAACAGTTCAAATTTACTGGATTTGTTCAGGGCCTTCCTTGTTCAGTAATGTACCTTCATATACAGCCGCACGTTTCATTTTTATCTCAAGATTACGATGACCAATCGTATCCAGTCCAATCTTCTTCAATAGTTTTGTATTGTTGTCAATCTGCGACTTAATTCTGCAAAAAAATATTTTTAGGAGTATCTGAAATATGGACACATAATCGTCAAAATCATTTATTGAAATAATTAAGTCATGCATTGAAAATGTATGACCACAAAATCAATAGGAAATAAACACCTTATGGAATTTTATGTTTACCCAAGTGGTTGTACCAATCACGAAGTTAATCCCTTCTCTTCACTCACGTACGCCGTTGGCATTTTAATTAGCACAAAAACATACATAAAAATAAATATAGTGCTTACACGACTATATATAGGAAATATTCTAAAACTAAAAAAAATTATGGCGATCCAGTGAACTCAGAAGGCAGACTAAACTGTGAATCTTTAACACAATTGCGACTTCTTTCTTGTACTAAGGGCTGCGAAACATGGAAGCACTCCAGACATATAAAGAAAAAGATGCAAGTGTTTGTTAACACATGTCTACGTATAATTCTCAAAATATTGTGGTCCGATGGAATATAAAATGAACGCCTGCTGAAAGAAACAACTCAAAAAGCAGCACGAACTAAGATAAAAATGAAAAAATGGAACGGGATAGACAATACGGTTGTGGCATAGAATTAACAAGGTAAAAGAAGACCTGATGCATCAGCGAAAACGTGGAGAAGAATGGTTAAAAATGAGCTAGCTGAAGCACGTTATACATGGAAAGCCTTCTATAGACCAAATAGCACTAAATAGTTCGATTTAGAAGTATTATTGTGGGGTATAGGGTACCCCACTAGGGGAAATGGACAAAAATAGGGAAAGTAGGAAAAAAATAGTGGTTTGGTAGTTATATATTATTATTGTAAAAGAGTTATAGTTATAGACCAATGAAATATCCAAAGTGTCAAGGATTTAATTTACAGACACAAATTCGAACATAGAACATACTGAGAGAGAATTGAGCATTTTAAAATAAAATTGCGTTAGAGCTAGAAATTTCTCTAAATTAGTATTGCCTAGTAGACAATTTAAGGAAGTCAATTTGAAATTAACTTCATGCTAATTTCGAAGTTATGATGACGAGGGCAATTGACAGTTTAAGCAGAAATTTGAATTTAAACTTTTAAGAGAAGATAGTGATGTTATATTATCCCACCGTTATTATATTATTGTCCATTTTTTTTTTTTAAAAGGGGGATCAAAATTGTTCTTATAAAATAAAACATTTCTATATGTGTTATGTAGAGGATATAGAAATTTGTAAAAGTCTTATGTGGATCATATCACAAAAAGATTACAAATCACTGCACAAAACTTATATTAACGGTTTCACATATATAGATCTATAACATTTATACTTTATGCTGCACCAAACTTCGATCGTGCCAATCCTAGTAATAGTAATCATATATAATAACATAGATTTCGCAGGTTGATAAAACAGATATAAAAATATAGTCGAAATACGTATACATAAAAAATGGGATAAGATTCATTTGCAAAATATATAAAAGTAATTAAAATTAAGTACACTAAACCATATATTCAATAGTACTTCAAATGGAACTAAAAATATTGCTAGAACCTTAAAAAAAGCATTACTTATCATTAAAAACAGTACATCTTTAACTTAAATTCAATGAGAGACTCATTAAATGCGTGATTTGGTGATAAATAAATTCCTCATTAGCAAATAGAAAAATGTTGTGTTCCAAAAGATTGTGCTTCATATTTACGATTGTATAAATGTTATAGTTCTACCAAAAAAGGTAGAACTTGGGAAATCGCTTTAAGGGAAACACTATTTCATACAATTAAAAATTAATTTTTAAAAATACATCGATAACTATTAAAATGTAAGACATATCAACAAATATGGAACTTTTTTGTCTCAACAGCATTTTAGTTACTTGCAACCAATCAATAGATCTTTTCGTGACGTATGTTACCTAAACTACACCTTACTACATGTCGTCTATATGTTCTTTCAGTGTACAAAAACTTATATAATCTCCTTATACTCTCATACACAATTTCCTTTCTTATTACTTTATTCGCCATCAAAAATTCTATACTCATTCCCATCTTTCACACCAGTTACTCCTTCCCTGGCATAGTGAGTTTAAAGTACCTTCTGCTTGGTGAGTCTTCTGAAAGTGTCATTTTATAACAACAACGGTATCCCACTCTTATCTTACTTAACCTATAATAATCAACCTATTTTAAAAACTTGTTTTGCAACTCCATTATTACTTATATATAGTTACTTAATTTTAAAGAAGTAGAAAATTATGTTATATATATGTTATAATAGAATAATAGAATTTTAAGTAACCTTGGAAATATTTCTCGAGCTCGGGATGAAAGTGTTGCAGTTTTAATTTCTCTGACCATGTTACTAACTGCAGTTAACTCATTTTTCAAAAACATCATCCTATTTGTTTCTCGTACGTAACGTCTTTCCTGAGGAGCTGCACTCATTCTCATTGTTGTTCTACGTATTGCAACAGCCGCAGTGGGCTCGGGTTTCTTTGCATTGAGAATATCATGCATGGCCTGCTGAAGTTCTTTCTTATATTTCATATCTAATGTCTGAGGAAAAATATTATTTATTTAAGTATTCATTGATACATTAAGAAAAATCTTTAAAATTTACCCGATACTCATCATTTAACACTCTATATCTAGTTATAGCTGGCGAACCAATATGTAATATATGTTTAATAAATGTAGCTTGATCGTCAATATCATCAGTAAGTGAGTTCAATATTGGATCGTAAAAAATTTCATCATGCCTTAGAACATGTATAACTTTTTTATAAGCGCTGTTAATAGTTTTAATTGCTTTAAAGCGTATCTTCGAGTTCTCGAGCTGTCGAATTAACGATTTGATTTTTTTCTCTTCGGGCAAACGGAAATCCTCTTGATTCTCTATACGATTTAAGACCTCATAACACTTGTACTAAATCAAAAAGTATATGATGTTATATTTGTTTTGGGTTTCGGGTTAAACATTTTGTATTCTTACTAATATGTTTTTATACTCGACTTTAAGATTTTTACAGCGATATTTTAGACGGTCCCGTTCTTTGCGCAAGACAAAGGTACGCTGATTAATGTTTTCCGCAACCAAGTGTTCGGGCATACTTTTGTATAAGCGCTGCATGTCCTTGTGACTTATGAAAATGTTATGTATTTGATTAAAATTACCATTGACTGCCCTTTGTAAGTTTGCCCGTCCAGCACGACATTCGTTTTTAAGACGGCGATTTTTTTGCGCAGCAGCAGACCACCTGTTACGTTTTTCCATTTTTAGGTAAGTAGTGCGCTTACCTATAATATGAAATGATAATACAATATGTATTTGTATCTATCAATTATTCTACCGATCATTAACATCAATAATAGAGAGTTTTGATCTAAGAAAACATATATAGACATGAAGTTTTTACTTTACTTAACTCAAATATGCAATGAAGAATGTTAATATGGGCACTCATGCTGATTGTAATCTTGACAGTAGTTTCAACTGATTCAGTAGATATTTATTTAGTTTAGTACTTGAAACTATAAGAGAAAAGATAAGACTTACGAATAATATCTGTATAAGTTAATATTATACAGACTTTCTTTTAATTTCCTTGAGTCACTTATGGCTTATAGTTATAGATGTTAATAAAGCACGATTTAATTGTGATTGTTATTTTTATAGCTTCCTACAAAACTGGACAAGCTTTAGATAATCCTATCTTGTAAACAATAACAACTACAAGGAAGAGAGTTTTAGGAGTTGTATGGTGAATATTAGAATCAAGTAGAATTAGATGTTTATTCATTGTAAAGTCGAACCAAGCCAATATTTATTGCGAAAATTATCATTAGTTCGTTTTTATGAGCAATTTTATTGCGCTCATTTAATTTATATACTATATATACTTCTCTAGAACGTATTTCCAAATAGTGTCTAGTATATGACTAGTATATATGACTAGTATATTACTCACCAAGCAGTTCTGACATAGTATGAAACTCATCAATCAAAGAATCCAGCGTCCATGCATCATCTTTTATCATATGCTGCTGTATAAAGGTCATACCAAAAAGACCATGGCTTTTGATATTACGTGGATGAACTGGCTTAGGCGGATTCTTATCTGCTTTCGTCATGTTTGCTGATTTTAAAAAATTGCTGATTCAATTAATATTAAAACGTCGCCGAATGACACTTGCCAAATATTTGTCCTCTCACAAATTTTGTATAAATATATATAAAAAATTATAAAAGTATAAAAAACTAGAAAATAAGAAACAACAAATGTTTGTATAAAAAAATTTTGATTTTTATTTATTATATTATAAAAAATTTTTTAAATTAAAATCTACTTACCTACTATGTTAAGTTTTGCATAGAAAGGCAACTGATTAAAGAAATATTTAAAGTTTTTAGTCAAATTTGTGGTTATCTTGTTTTTAATAAGATAATTAATACTAAGTTACCTGCAGTACCTATTTTAAAACCTCTATAGTTTTCTGTGATCACAATGAAGTTCAGTTAGTTACTTTAAAACAAACTGCCACAACTACAATTAGAGACATTTCCCTAATTAATTGTGAAAGATATAGTAATGCCCAAGCATCCGCTGAAAACAGTTTTCTGGTATTGATTACCTATACCATAATTTCGAACTATTGTAGTAGTTAGAAAAGTTATATATTTACTAGAAGTCAACGAGATCCACTAGCAAAAAGTCGTGCCTGCGAACCAATAACACAATTGCTGTTTCGTTAAAACTTAAAGTTTTTGTAATTTAAATACAAGGGTTTTATTCCAAGCCTATAATTGCTAGTCCAGTCAGTACTTGCTTAATCGAATTTGCACTGTATAATCTAAAATTATCTAAATTCAAAAACACTGATAGGGCCTATTTACACTATCATGAACATGAACAAAAACTCGAAAACCGGTTACTTGTTGATGAGAGAGGGAAGAGAGTGTGATGTGAGTTCATGAATTTCAAGCAATGAAATTTGCTGCGTTTCTTCAGCTTGACACGCATACATATACAATGTTATGTCCATGTTTACCTTTTAATCACGGTTGCCACTTGAAAATTTTTTCCTGTACCAAAATTGGTTTAAAAATGTACCATTTCTGTTTTTTCGTTCTGTTTTTTTCAAAGTGCTATAAATGAACAAAATATAAAATAGTGCAAAGTTGCATTTATAAAAAAAATTAATTGGAAATATCCACAATAAAGTTGGGTCGTCAAAAATGTACCATTTTTTGAACATGAGTACCAAACGAAAAAAAAGTACCAATTTTGGTACTAAAGTACCATAAGTGGCAACCGTGCTTTTAATGCTGAATTCTCTCAATTTCTGTGCTCGGCATTACTGCACTAGTGCACTAATTTACACTAGTAGTGTAAACTGAACTGACAGTTTATGTTGTCGTCAAGGTCATCTCACGTTCATGATAGTGTAAATAGGGGCCTCTCAAAAAGTTACCTAGGTTACCTAGTTACGCTAGGAAAATTCATTTATTTAAATTTGTGTTTATTTTAATTTGATTAGCAATAAAACTTTCAACAATGTAACTTGAAAGTTTACAACAGGATTATAAAGTGGAGCCTCGCAATTCTGATGTCGCTGACGTGTAGAGTTGGTCTAGCTCCGCCACTGATTACATATATAAATATTTTAAACGATCAAACTTTAATTCGTTTATCTCTCAGTCCAAACTAGGAGGATACCGTTTAGTACCGTTTATTGTGATTTATTGTCTATCCTTTTGATTTCTACTCCACTTAGTTTTTAAGCACGTGCCAATAGAGCCAATGCTCTATTAGTGAAATCTCTATGATTGGTAAATTAAACCTAAAAGTATTAATTTTAAAGTAAAACTCATATTATAATTTTTATTTTTATTGCATTTTTGCTTCACATAAAATAGTTTTAAGTGTTTAATTTTTGGTATGGAACTAATGAACAACATAAAAATTTAATTTACTTATATATATATATATCTTTATATATATATATATTTACGTATATCTTATCTATTTTAATATTTAAATATATATATATACTTTTTTTACTCTGTTTTCACATTCGCTAAGGTATTTGTTGTGTTGGGGTTTTATAGTTTTATAATTATGCAATTTCTTTTGTATTTTACAGCTAATTATATAATATAAATACTTTTATATAGAAATAAATATATATAAATATATATTTCTCTCTAGTCACAAAATATTTATTTGCTTGTTACTAAACCAAATTTAAATACATATATTATAAATATATAATATTATAACATGATTCTAATTCATTCGATGACAATCTGATGCTTTTTGTAATCTATATTATTGATTGATACATAGCTGAATAAACTTATATAAACATATGTATTTATAGATATATGTGTGTCCTAATATATGAACAGAAATATTTCAGATATCAACAAATAGAGAAATATATATATTTCATATATATGCATCACATACATATATCGAAATACTTACATATATAAATATATGTTACGACTATGAATAAAAGTATTTTTATATAGTACAAAATAATTGCTCTGCTTATATATTTAAGTTGTAATATAAATAATTTCAGTGTATAAAATAAAAATAATTGCTTTTCAATTACACAATCTAATTTAAAATTATAAATCATAGCATTTATGGGTACTTGTAGGGATTGTATATGTAAATACCATATAGATTAGGTAGTATATGGAGTTAGTGTCTAAACCAACAGCATTTTATATTGTCAATTTTTTTTTTAATTTATTTATTTATATTTTAAAACATTTAATTTTGTATTCTGTTTGCTTTCCAGTATTTTAATTTCATATATTTAATATAATTTAATTTTTTTTCAATTATTGTATCTAAATTTCTACTACACTGTGCTTAAGTAAAATATTTATTTCTTATTGATGCTCATGATTGTGTTCAATTTTATTGCATATTTTTCAGCGCTCACTAAATGTTTTTATTATCATACAAGATTTTTATTACAAATACAACAGTTTTCTGTTATTTGTGCTTTTGTATAATAACTTCTTTTGTAAATGAACAATTGCAAAATATTTATATTTATTATGGAAACTAATATTTCAATAATTATTATAATTATTTATTTTTATATTGCTACTAAAATTCCCTAATAAACTGAGGAAACCAAAATTCAAAATATTTGGTCGTACTGTACCTTACAGTTTTAATGGACAAATGGATAGAAATACTGAATAAGCTATTAGAGTATTTAATTGATGTTTTCATGGACGTATTTTGTATGCTGCTTATATCAGTTGAATGAAAAGTAAAAAACCTTTTAATCACTATTCAATTTTTTTATAAACTTTTAGTATTAATTCTATAATATATGTAAATCTGTTTCACATAAAAATGCTTAATACTTTTCATCCAATATTTTCTAACAAAAAAAAACCTTATCGTCAAGATGGAAAAGTTTATAAATTTATAATAGAAATGCTTAATACTTTTCACCCATTCTTTTACAAACAAAAAAAATTTAGTTGTAGGATAAAAAAGTGTATTTATTTCATATAAAAATGCTTAATATTTTCCACTCAATTTATTCAAAAATAAAATTATAATAAAGGAACACAAAACAAAACTTCAAAACAGAAAACTTGATGGAGTGTTTAAATTTTTATCAGATGAATCATATAATTTTGTATGTTTATTTTTGTATATCACTTCATTATTGTGATAAGCAAAAAGTTTGGAAATTGAATCATAATAATGAACTTCGTTTCTGCTTAGTTTTTTATTTAAGCCAATTTTAATATGATGATCTTACTTAAAACTCAAAATTAATGTTTATTATTAATATTTTATTTTTATAATACGCAATAATTCAATATTTATTAACAGTACTCGGCTTCATCATTAAACAAATATTGTGCAGTTTCTAAATTATTTCTTGAGTATATATGCAGACTAACAATCAAGCTATAATTATTGAATTCAATTATAAAACGTGGAATATTTTAGTAACATTCTAAAACATTAAGTAATTCATAAAACATTTTTAAAAATCGAAAATATAAAATTTATTATAATAATTTATTAATTTTTACATTGAAAATGTCATACTGCCCTACATAATTGCGTTTATATCAATTACGAAGTTATTGCCATCTGTATATTTAAGCAAGCAACTAGAGTTCAAATGTAAACACGTAAGTAAACAAAAATCAAGGTACCACTAAACAGCACCAATTACGCGAACATATTATTAAAGCGAGCTAACAGCACCAAAAAATAGGAAATGTAACGCTTAAGTAAACAAATTTCAAGGTACCAGTAAACAGCACCAATTACGCGAACATATTAATAAAGCGAGCTAACAGCACCAAAAAGTAGGAAAAAAAACATTTTTTTCACTTCATTTTCAATGTTCAAAACATAAGAAATTCATAATAACTGCTGAAGACAGACAAATCAGAAACACAAAACTTATATAATACAATTATTATACGATAGAGAAAGAACTAGATCGCAAAACGATCTAGCCGCAATGTTTAAAGCAATATTTAATTAAAATATGCGCTGGCAACTTAAACAACTACACTGAGTACTATAAGATCAATTACCATAGATATTTGAAACACTAATATCAGAAGAAAAGATTATTCTTTGTAAGTTTTACAGTAGGTATTAAATAATACTCGAAGCAAAGAATATTGAATACATTGCCAACAAGTTTCGAAATCCATGAAATTGCAGTCGTTTATGATAAGCTCTTCACTACCATATTTTAAATTGAATGTCTTTCTGTTTAATCAGTCAATGGACTATTTTCTAATTGAGAGTAGAGACCCATTTGTATATATGGTATATTAAATGCATATTGTCATATTATATAAATAAAATCCTTTTAATGAAACTGATGACGACTTCTCTCATATGAAGAGTTTGATTATAGTGATATAGTGAAATAAATTATATAAAGAAAAAAAATCCAAAATAAATAGTATTCAAATTAACACTTTTTAGTTAGAATAAAAATTTAATTTTATTTTAATTATTGGTTTTTCAATAACTCTGAAAAAAATCATTTGAAAACATCATTTCAGATATTTTTTCTATGGAAAGAACTTATTACAAAAGGCATGTAAAAGCAAGACTAAAGATGGAAATTGGTAAGTATTCCTATTAAACATAGTATTTTTTTATCATCTTCATTTATTAAGAATTTAACATAATACTATAATTTGTATATAACTAATTTTTGTTAAATATTTGGTTTTAACTTTATATAAATATTCTACTACTATACCAATAATTGATAAAACATTAAAAATAATAAATTATTGTATTAATTTATAGAATACATTAATGTTAAAAACTATTCATAATGTCATGTAAAGATTGTAAAAAAACATTTAAACAAGAAAAAAATTCTTCATAAATATTTATAATAAAAAAAAAACAAAATCAAACAGATTATAATCAATCATTTTAAATGTTAAAAAAAAATATATAAATATAGATACAAAAAATAAAAAGAATATGTAAACATATATGAAAAAAAAAAATATATATATATATTTTTATAAATAAATAAATAAATTTTTTAAATAATTAAAGAAATAAA
>NC_051847.1:124411494-124415414 GCF_002237135.1 Teleopsis dalmanni
GCAACAGATGGAACACCGCAAGAATATCACTTGAAACAATATTCGGTGAAATAAGCGTCGAAAATATCACAACAAAAATATTGCTATCTGAAGAAAACTGGACTGCCATAGATCGATTTGTTACGATCATACTCAAACAGAAAAAATATGAACTAGAAAAACAAATAAACTTAAGCGAGGCTTGGACGCAGGCTAACGAAGAAAAACAAAAAAAAAAATTTTAGTAAAAAACCAGCATAGGGACCCTATCCTGAAGTATTGCCAACAAAGTTCCAGGATCGAAACGGTCTGGTACATGAGGGTGATTGTTTTTAGTTCGTGGAAACAGAGAATACCACTATTGTGACGACATAGTGACGATGCGTTAGGCATTTTTAAACCGGCCCTCCGCTAAACAAAGCAAAAAAAAAATAATCCTGCTAATCAACTTTTCCGATGATCCTGCAATTTTAACAGGACTTATTGCAGGATTTTCTACGACAGCTTCTAATAATCTTCTGCATTCTATTTTTTTGATAAGATTTTACACCGTTATACGTGAAATTGTGTATAACTTTATTAAGTGTGTACCTAATATACGATTAGGTACCAACTTCAGATCGAATTTCAACTGAGAATTCCTTGGTTTTTACCATTTTCCTGAATAATTCCTGAAATTTTAAAATCTCTTGAATTGTGTAATCTTGGACAAAAGCTAACGGAAGTCCTGCGAAAAAAATGTGTGAAAATACTTTTGACAAATAATAAACATCAGTGCATTTGTTTCTATTTTTGTCGGTATCTTTCCAATTCTTTTCTTATTTGGTTCTATATAGATAAACAAAAATGTTTGTTGTTTAAATACTTTTGAATAGGACTGTATATTATAGATGTGAAGGTGTTATATTTACATATTACCGGTCACCTTCTCTAGTAACTACTAATTAGTTCTAGTAAAAACTTGTATTTGTGCTCATGAATAAGAATATCTATTGAAAATATGAGTAATTTTGTTTTCTTTCCAACAATAAAATAGTTAAAATAAGGCAATATATATTAATAAATAAAACGACTATTATTAGCAGTGCCTGTAAGGGACCGAAATAGTTAACATAAATAAGGCAATAGGTATATGAAATCAATAACTAAAAATGAGAGGTTAAACTGAAACAGACTGACAGAACCGTGTCTAAAGAAAATGAGGTTGCAAATATATTGTATTTGGTTGTAATAAACCACACCCCAAAGCCTGCAAGCATACCAGACTTGCTAACGTGTCTTGCAGGCATCTGGAGACACATATGAACGACAAGGTTGATATAAAAAATGGTTATTTTCAACCGCTTCAAAATAGATATGTAATAAAAATGTATACTTCTTGTTTTTAAACACCTTAGCTGACATTTCTATTTGTAATATACATCTAATTCACCATTCACTAGTGCACATTAGGTCTTACCTTCCAAAAAATCTGTTGAGGCAAGAAATGTCTTTGAAGAGCAGCCTAAGCATCATTTATTATTTCAAAAATGTTTGTTTTGATGCTAAGAATCGGAATAATAATCTTGTTACCTATAATCTTGTTACTTTAAAAATTACACGTTAAAAAATGTGTCTTTCTGTTTCTTAATTATCTAATCTGACTTTTGGAGCTATATTTTAACGTTCTCAATTAAAAATAAATAAATTTATTAACTGTAGAACGTTAGAAATTTCTTCTAGTTTTTTTATTTCCTGAATTCACTCAATAATTCTCATCAAAACTAATTTAACGATATTTTGATTTTAGTATAAATTCATAAATAGATACAAATAAATAGATACAAATAAATAGATACTTCACTCGATTGGGCTTTTGAAATGAAGCTCTGAACATATACTTTTTGAGAACGTTGTCGGGCAATTGTCGGGCTGCCCGAAATCGGATGAAAGAAATGAACAGGATCAATTTTCTTGGCTTTTAATAAAAACATTAAAATGAAATTTGGCACAGAATGTATTTATATTTATTATATACGAGGGAATATACAAAATTTCTTATCTGTTCAGATTTCGATATAACTGCAACATAAATTGCTGAATTGGAGACAAATTTTTATTACAAAGATCTTTCACTTTTTACTGTGTGTACTTCAAATTTGGAACTGAAGTATATCACTATCTTCTCTCGTTTCGTTTTTATTATTGGAGAGGGAATCATAAAACTATATAGTTTTAACATTTATTTACTTTATCTAATAAAAATAATTATTTTTTAATATCAGAAGCAAAATAATTCAAATCAATCAATTAAATCGTAATTTTCTTCAAAACATTCAATTTTTTCTGGTGTTTTGGTAAGGCGGATCCACTATCGTGGGAAGCTATTTCGGGCTTTTTGGAACTAAAAGAATTATTATTTTGTTCAAATAAAATTTTAAATAAAATGCAATAAAGTAAAAAATAATATTTAATTTATGCTCATATTTTAATATTTATGATTTTTGTTGCGCTTTAAGCCAAACTTTAATTAACAATTATCTTCGCGATGTTAAGGTGGAAACCCTTTTGTTTGAAGACTTACTGCTAGTTAAAACTTAAATAACCATTCAACTTTATTTTTTGTTAATAATATTTGTCATGCCATTAAATTCATTTTTACTGAGATCATATTTTCTGCACATTAATGCTGTTGGAATTTTTTTTGTTTTTGTAATAAGTGCAAATATTTTTACATAATAAAACAATTTGTAAATAATTTTAATGAGACGTAACTCGGCTAAGTAATATTATTTATATATTATTCATCGATACTACCAATATTTAAGAAATTAAATTAAATTGATCATACACATATACTCGTATTAAACTTTTTTTATTTAAGGGTTGTCAACTTTTTCCTCACCCACTTATCACTGCTATATAACTAAACACTATACCAATGTACCCACAAAATAGTAGAAAAAGAAATTGAATATGGTCTTCACTCAACTATCCCCTCCCCTTATGTTACATTTTACTTTCGTATACAAATTCACATAACACGATATGTTCGGACACTCGCCGGACTTTAGCTTTTGGCACAATTATATTCTATTCTATTCTAACATTAAAACATTAATATTATTATTTGAACCACTAATTTGAAGTGTACTCATTATATTATGAATAGTTTTTTTTCTGGTACGAATGTATATCTAAGCTTTTAAATCAATTTTATATATCATACATAAAAGACAACAATTAATTGTAGTGATTTACCAATTCTTGTTATTTCAGAATTTTAATTTGAAACTGAACCTCATTTTAAAATATGTACATATATAAAAGCGTATATAACTACAAACTTCATAAAATAATATGAAAAATATTTAATGGTCTCTTTTAGTGCTGTCTATATTTTATTTGATAATTCTGCTCTTAGGAAGTAAATAAGCAATAATCTTAGCACCTTTTGTAATGATATAAACACCTAATTTCGGAAACGACCACCGAATAGATAAATGCTGACTTTGAAATATAATAAAAATCAATCATAATAACGCTTTATTATGCTAACAATATTCATATTTTAGAATATCTTCATCTTATGTACATCTTAATGACAGCAATATTAATTACAGAAAAGAAAGATATGATTTGTCGTAATGTCATTGATGGACATACCTTACTTCTTCAGCCACGTCTAATGACTGACTTGAATAATATTGAAAATTGCAAAGATCGCCCGTTGTGATGCCATTAGCAAATTTTCTAACCTTCTTAATTGTCTTTAGTTGATCATGTGATTATAATCCCTAACTCTGACAACTCCTTTAAGTAGATATCTTTTAATGATTTACCACTTTGTCTATAAAGATTCGAGTAGTAAGACAAAAATGTTAAATCATTCATTTAAAATATTATTCTGAGAGCTTCTACAGAAGTTTCGACTAGGTGGAGCCATTCTTCCTACGACCGTT
>NC_051847.1:124415514-124419440 GCF_002237135.1 Teleopsis dalmanni
TTAATATAATTTTGGTTTCGTGTATATTTAAATTTATCTGTAAGGTATTTTGAGTATTTAAAACGAAAGGGACTTAATTTTAACATAAATATTTTAAATACACTCGTTTCATAAATCAATGATCTTAAAGATTGACTATTTTTAACTGTTTTTTATTTATGCGCTATTTAATATCTATTTTTCTACATAAATAATTTCTTCAAATTTTAACCAAAAAACTTGACCTTCCACATGTGTGAAAGAGTAGCCGATAAATATAAACTTAATTTATTTGCGTAATTTTTACTCATTATTGACCACATGAAAACGTGGCTTCGTTCACACTTTAACACCTTAAATTTGACCAGCAATTTTTCTTTTCAGCAAATTAGAGTATACAATTTCAAAAACCTCAAAACACGCCAATATTTCGCTATATCGAAACCATGATTACCGGAAATTTTACTTTGATTGCCTCTAATAGAAAACAAACAACATTGATTGCTTGTAATTATCTTATCTGATATTGCACTTGCAACTTCGTTAAAAAGTACATGTTGTGGATAGTTGATGGGGCATACGAGGGAAGTGAGTTCTGTATTCAGTACAGTAAATTTGATACAACCATGCTTAATAAATATATAGTGAAGGTTTCTACTGTATTGTTATATTAACTCGAATATAAAAATATTTTTGTTTTGAGAAAATGTAGTTTAAATTGTTTAAACTTTGCTCACTTACCCGGTATCTACAAATAAAAGCCCTTTGGCTTGCAAGCACGTCTGTTTAAAGTATGTTTTATTCCGTGTGATAAAAATCATTTTCAGAAATTTCTTGTATTTGTTATTTTATAATTTAAGTTCAAACTGTAAAATAAAAACTTTTGTAAAGGTAGACAAAGGTTTTTGATTGTAACAAATAGCGTTTTTTTAATAAAACTGAACGTGACAATATGGAAAATATCTACAACTTATAATCATATACATCGTAAATAATTACAATGATATATTTGTATTACAGTTAAGTTAAACACACATAATATATTAATATCACCTCGATAATTTTATATTATGTTTACATAATTCCAAATGATTAAAAACAATTAGGTAAGGATAAATAAACTTGATAAAAGTGATAATCTCTTTTTATTTATTAGGTCTGCATTATATTTCTTTCAGGTTTTTTATATACAACTACCTGACTTAGGATTCAATTATTTCTGTTTTAAAACAGAAAGAACTCAGCTGTTGGTCTTATTTTTTAATTAATTTATTTTACTGAATGTCGATGAATAAAAACAAATATTAAGGTTCTCGAATTGCATTCGACAATTTCCATCTTAAATTAGCTGCTTTATTGATAATAAACTCATTAATATAAAAGATTCTTGAGTGGTAAATTATTTTCATTAGTAGTTACAAAGAGCCAAACCGTGTAAATGAGAAAGTGTTAGTGGTTCTATAAGTAAATACTGTTAATTTTACTAAATTTCATACAGATTGAGCTGACGATTCAGATTCTAAAAGATGAACAAACGTAGAATATTGCGAAATTTATTGGAGTAAACGTAGAATTTAGGGAAGAGAAAGGTGACAACACTATAGAAGTGCAATATATATTATATATATATATAATATTATCAATATATATAATATATATATATACTTCTATATTACAGTAGAAGTGCAACGCAATTCTTAACAATGAGCGATAAAAAATAAATGTTTGATTTTTGACATCCTTTCTTAAATTCCCTTTATCAAAAAACGATTTTCTTCAGATCAACATGTAAACTAAAGAACGTTTTAACATGTCTGAAGCAGAAATATATATTTATATAATTCTCATCTCAAATAAAAATTATTTATTAACCATTTTAAACCTAAATTTTTGTACTTCTACAAAAGTATTATTATTGCCAGAGACCCAGATGTGTAGGAAGAAAATGGGTTGCAGGTTAAGCTCAGGATTCCCAAATCAACCAAACTTCATTTCAAAAATCGTAAAAGACAATTTAGTGTCGCACAGTGTAATCAAAGGAAAGAGTTGCCTGACGTGATAACATTACCACATTACCCTCTTACCAAGCTCGTTACTTGTAAAAGTGGATAAACCTATTGTAAATAATCCTATTGTAAATAAATTTGCGTTTTAAAAATGTCGCTAAATACAAAAGAAATCTATAATCTTGTTTGCTAAGAATTTTCGAAATATAAAATCATGATATTTCGTTTTCCAATTATATAGGGAATACCGTTCTATTAAATGTTTAAACTCATATATATCATATAAGTCTAATAACATGAATGCAAATATATTTAAAAAAATGAATTAACAGATATTTTAGTCTCTTGGATGATATTCCACAATATGTTAAGCAATATTTTCTCCAAATAAAGTACTTCCTACTCTCTCTTATATAATCGAACCATTTGTAATTATGCCATGAGATACATTTGTATTTGTACTTCTACACTTGAACATCATTTTGCAAAAAATAAAAGAAATTTTTTTTGGAAAGTATGAATTGTAAAGTGAAAATCAAATAGAAGTGCCATTACTTAAAGTGAACAAGTTGTGCATAAATTTTAATTGGCTTTAAGGCAATTCATGGGCAAAAGTCGTGTTCACACTTCCTCCGAAACCTTTTATGCACTTGTGATTCATTCACAAAATCGCTGGAGTAAGTGAAGCTATGAACATCGTCATGAATGTATCTTTGTGTAGGTGGTGAGGAAGTTGACAGTTTGATTAACAACAAAGGCAGACGTGATTTTTACACAGATACTAATCTTATCTTACAGATACATGTGACTACTTTGCACATGAATATAGTGATTTGAATAAGAGTGCAAGTGGCACATTTTTATATACATTTCTTTATGCATTCATGTACCTATAATATGTATAAAGGTGTTAAATCAGATATAAAATAAAAAATAGGGAAGAATAGTAGTTATCATGAAATTTTACTGAAAATCATTACTAAAAAATTAAAACAACGTTCTCAAAAACTTTATTTTATTTGGAATTTGGTTTATAAGACAGTATTTGCAATAGGATCAGTCAAGTATTTGTACTTAATAATAAAGTATAATTGATCAAATCCATCCAAAAGCTTGCCATGTTTGGGTATACTGGAATTAGTACGTAAAAAGTTATTAAATAAAAATTTTTTCAAATCGA
The DNA here is from genome assembly GCF_002237135.1 of Teleopsis dalmanni. NCBI lineage: Eukaryota > Metazoa > Arthropoda > Insecta > Diptera > Diopsidae > Teleopsis > Teleopsis dalmanni. The sequence continues at coordinate 124,418,680 of NC_051847.1, forward strand.
TTCAAAGTTTTATATGTGATATTATTATAAAAAGTTCAAGCGTGAAATCGCCCAACAGCCGGTACTGCGGCCAGAAAAGTCCTATTGTACCACTTTCACTATTGATTACACAAAGCCCCTTAAAGCTTTGTGAATAAAGTTTAGAACTAAATCTAGAGAAGAGTTCTTAATCTTTTCTCATGACAGAAGTTTCAAATGAAACAAGTTCCTTCTGAGCGTTATTAAAGCTGGGCATTCACAAAGAATGTGCATGATAGTTTGTGGAGGTGGTATTTTAGTCCATAATGACCTTTAAAGAAACCCGTTAGCAACCTTATATCACATTTTTAGATATTAAGAATATTTGTGTAGGAGTACGGTGATATCAGTGCTTTAATCCTGAAAAGTTTTCCCAGTACTCCAGCCGCATGTAATTTTGACTGTCCTTGATTATTTGTCTTATACTGGGTATAAACAAATAAGTTGAGATCCTGTAAAAGCAGTTTTTGATGCAGGTCTGGCTAGCTCATTAGCTTGTTCATTTCCTAAAACTCCCTTGTGACCCGAAACCCAGTAAAGACTATATTTATTCCGAGTTGCAAGTAGCTGTAGGAGCTCATAACACTCAAAGGCCTGTTTTGACTTGAAAGTCCAGAAGAAGAGCTTTGAGAGCAGCCTGGCTGTCAGAGTAAATAATACTTCTTGAGCCAGATGGTTTTTTGTTAATATTGGATCTTACGCATAAGTTGATTGCGTTGATGTTAGCTTGAAAGACGCTCGGC
>NC_051847.1:124419540-124442102 GCF_002237135.1 Teleopsis dalmanni
AAAGTTTTCGGAAATTCTCATTTAAAATTCGCGCGCTGTATATTTTTCGATATTTTAAGTTTATGTAGTTTGGCAGCACTGTCCTTAATTACTATGCCAAAAATGAGCGCGATCTGTCAGACAGTTCGTTTACGGCAGCTGTTGAAACCAGTTCACCTCAGTAGTGCGTTGCGAAAAAAACAATGGAAAAAAATATTGGACAAAGAGTTTGCATCAAATTTTGTGTTTCGAACGAAATTTCGTGTGCAGAATCGTTGCGAATGCTACAAAAGGCTTATGGGGAATCAGTTTTATCGAAAACTCAAGTTTATGAGTGGTACAAAGCCTTTCAGGACGGTCGTACGACCGTCGAAGACATTTCGCAACGCACTACTGAGGTGAACTGGTTTCAACAGCTGCCGTAAACGAACTGTCTGACAGATCGCGCTCATTTTTGGCATAGTAATTAAGGACAGTGCTGCCAAACTACATAAACTTAAAATATCGAAAAATATACAGCGCGCGAATTTTAAATGAGAATTTCCGAAAACTTTTCAGTCTTAATGTACTTCATGAAATTGTTTGAAATTCTAACTTATAAAGTTATTTTTATAAAATTTGATCTGTTATGTTAGTCAAAATTCAATTTAAATATTTCTACATTTCTCGAAGTTCTTTTTTCAGAACACTGAGCCAAGGAATCTTAGCAAAAAATACAAACGCCTTAAGAAGAGTTCTGTTGCGAATTCTACAAATAAAAACCACATCAAACAATTTACATATATATATAAATATAGATATATATATATGTATTAAAATGTAAATATGTGAAATATATATAAAAATTTATTCATAAGAAATTCCAAACAATTTAAATAATCAAAGCACAACACTAAATCTTTCAACGGTCGAAACGACTTCTTTTCTCGAAATTCATAAAGAACAAAAGAAGAATAAAAGAAGACGACGTAGAATTCGATTGATTTTTTGTTGCTGGTAAAGCCTTTGATTGATGGTTTCTCCGCCGTTATTGTTAAGATTATTAAGATTCTATTGCGTTTGTCTATGTGTCTCATCTTTAATTTTAGGATTTCATGCTAATTTAACGATCTCCAGTCTCGGAGCGTCTTCTGTCTGACTTGGCTTATTTGAATTTTTCAAGAATTATGTAATCGTACAGTTTTGTGCTGTGATCCGAGAAACAATTTCTTCGCGGGAATTAAATAATTTTAAGTATTTTTTTTTATCCACGAAATGACTAAAAATACTTTTCGCTGAAAGTGATCGTAGAGGTTAAAGAAAAGTAAAAAGAAATGTCATTTTCCTCTGGGTTGTAAGGCATTTCTAATTTACTTTCATAATTTCGCTTTTGTTGAACTTTTTGTTATTTAAGACAAACTTTTATTGTTTTCTTATTTAAGTGTAAATATTTACATTTTTGGGTTTGTTTTTTCGTTGTTATTATTTCTAAAGCCGAGAGAGCAATAAAAAAATGGCAAAAGTATTTAAAGTGGGTTAAATGCAATTTAAAGCAGGCGAAATGAAGACATGGCTCACGCTTATATAGGAATTAGGGTCGCAAACTATTTTAATAGCTTTACAGATAGTATCTTTGTAGCAAAATATTAATTGGCTTATAATTATAGCGTTGAATTACTTTTAAATTATGAAATACAAAGGCTAGGTTATGTGGATTACAGCATTTGAATATAATATAGTTTCGTTACTATTGTATAAATGGTATAGTTAGGGTATGAGTTGATTAGATTGACTTTAGGCACAATTGCATGTCAAATTATTCTTTGAAAAGCTACTAAATATAATTAAAATATAAGCGTCTAATTTTATTTAAATCTATTTCAATATAATGTTATATCACATGATGCAGTTTTACTCATCAAATATTAATAGGAGTATGCCCAAAATGTTTCGATATTGAATACGATTGACTTATGAGCACGCGATTAAAAACTATAAATTAAGTAGATAGTAAGGTTTCATAAATGAAATTAAGCTATAATCAAATATAGTTTTTATATAATCAAATAGTTTTTCAAGAAGTTTGCAAACTAATGAAGGAGATATCAGAAATGTTATAGCCAGCGAATTATCCTCAATTTAAAACTATATCAAATGGTCCAAGGTGACAGATGGTAATCTCCGTTTACTTCCCACTCTTATTGTCTTCTTTGACTAGCCCTTCTTTTTTATAATATTCAAAGTACCGCATTTTTAAATTACTTTATTTGGAAGTACGTCAAAATTTTTATGAAATTACTCATTTGATTTCAAAAACCATTGAATGTCAAAATAATAAAGCTTTTTCAAAGTTTCTGGATAATTAAACTTATTTGTTTTTATTAAAAATACGGTTAAGTTTATTTTACTGTAAATACTCTGTAAGTAATTTGAATTAAAACAGATAATTTAACTTATTTTGACATTTATTTAAAATTTATATTGAATTATTAAATTCCAATAATAAAATAATTTTATATAAAATGTGATCCTAAAACATATAATAGATATAGATATATTACCCAGATTTAATGTAATAAATATAATAATATAATATAATTATAATAATAGATGTATTAAATTAAAAATGTACTCTTCTACAGTGAAAGAAATTTAACTATTCTTTATACGAGTACTTATTGCTTTAAAGTAAGAGTATACGAGTATGTTACTCACATATTAACCTGGACACATGTCAACGGTACAACATCCACTTTTCTTCCGGCGGTTACGTGACCTAGACGGCTAAAAAGAAGAACAGTGCAGAGTTAATGGGCAACAAGTAGTAAAGAGCTTTGCTTTCACTCCTCTTTAAATTTTCCAATCAAAATTGCTTATTAGAACCTCTTATTTGTTGTTTGTAAAAAAAAATATTAACGTGGGTTGCATTTTTTTAAGTGCTGCTATCCAGCAATTCTGAAAAAATTTTGGAATTTCATATAGAAATTGTAAAAATTATAATTTTTAAATAGTTCAAAATTTTATATTACTTTGAGGCTCGTTAAGTCAGTCAGCACCTAAGCACTTTTACTCTCTACTAACTGCGAGGTTTCTTCAAAACCCCTCTTTGCGCCTTGACTGGATTATTGTTTATCACTTCATCAGACTAAGCAATAATTGACCTCAGATCTGCATACCTCTCCGAGGAGCCTGTAACCATTCTGAGATTTGATAACGCGGTGTTGGTAAGTCTGTTAGATTTCAGATTTGTTTATTTATGTCAATGATATTAAATTCATTTTTGGCCATTAATATAATTTTGGTTTCGTGTATATTTAAATTTATCTGTAAGGTATTTTGAATATTTAAAACGAAAGGGACTTAATTTTAACATAAATATTTTAAATACACTCGTTTCATAAATCAATGATCTTAAAGATTGACTATTTTTAACTGTTTTTTATTTATGCGCTATTTAATATCTATTTTTCTACATAAATAATTTCTTCAAATTTTAACCAAAAAACTTGACCTTCCACATGTGTGAAAGAGTAGCCGATAAATATAAACTTAATTTATTTGCGTAATTTTTACTCATTATTGACCACATGAAAACGTGGCTTCGTTCACACTTTAACACCTTAAATTTGACCAGCAATTTTTCTTTTCAGCAAATTAGAGTATACAATTTCAAAAACCTCAAAACACGCCAATATTTCGCTATATCGAAACCATGATTACCGGAAATTTTACTTTGATTGCCTCTAATAGAAAACAAACAACATTGATTGCTTGTAATTATCTTATCTGATATTGCACTTGCAACTTCGTTAAAAAGTACATGTTGTGGATAGTTGATGGGGCATACGAGGGAAGTGAGTTCTGTATTCAGTACAGTAAATTTGATACAACCATGCTTAATAAATATATAGTGAAGGTTTCTACTGTATTGTTATATTAACTCGAATATAAAAATATTTTTGTTTTGAGAAAATGTAGTTTAAATTGTTTAAACTTTGCTCACTTACCCGGTATCTACAAATAAAAGCCCTTTGGCTTGCAAGCACGTCTGTTTAAAGTATGTTTTATTCCGTGTGATAAAAATCATTTTCAGAAATTTCTTGTATTTGTTATTTTATAATTTAAGTTCAAACTGTAAAATAAAAACTTTTGTAAAGGTAGACAAAGGTTTTTGATTGTAACAAATAGCGTTTTTTTAATAAAACTGAACGTGACAATATGGAAAATATCTACAACTTATAATCATATACATCGTAAATAATTACAATGATATATTTGTATTACAGTTAAGTTAAACACACATAATATATTAATATCACCTCGATAATTTTATATTATGTTTACATAATTCCAAATGATTAAAAACAATTAGGTAAGGATAAATAAACTTGATAAAAGTGATAATCTCTTTTTATTTATTAGGTCTGCATTATATTTCTTTCAGGTTTTTTATATACAACTACCTGACTTAGGATTCAATTATTTCTGTTTTAAAACAGAAAGAACTCAGCTGTTGGTCTTATTTTTTAATTAATTTATTTTACTGAATGTCGATGAATAAAAACAAATATTAAGGTTCTCGAATTGCATTCGACAATTTCCATCTTAAATTAGCTGCTTTATTGATAATAAACTCATTAATATAAAAGATTCTTGAGTGGTAAATTATTTTCATTAGTAGTTACAAAGAGCCAAACCGTGTAAATGAGAAAGTGTTAGTGGTTCTATAAGTAAATACTGTTAATTTTACTAAATTTCATACAGATTGAGCTGACGATTCAGATTCTAAAAGATGAACAAACGTAGAATATTGCGAAATTTATTGGAGTAAACGTAGAATTTAGGGAAGAGAAAGGTGACAACACTATAGAAGTGCAATATATATTATATATATATATAATATTATCAATATATATAATATATATATATACTTCTATATTACAGTAGAAGTGCAACGCAATTCTTAACAATGAGCGATAAAAAATAAATGTTTGATTTTTGACATCCTTTCTTAAATTCCCTTTATCAAAAAACGATTTTCTTCAGATCAACATGTAAACTAAAGAACGTTTTAACATGTCTGAAGCAGAAATATATATTTATATAATTCTCATCTCAAATAAAAATTATTTATTAACCATTTTAAACCTAAATTTTTGTACTTCTACAAAAGTATTATTATTGCCAGAGACCCAGATGTGTAGGAAGAAAATGGGTTGCAGGTTAAGCTCAGGATTCCCAAATCAACCAAACTTCATTTCAAAAATCGTAAAAGACAATTTAGTGTCGCACAGTGTAATCAAAGGAAAGAGTTGCCTGACGTGATAACATTACCACATTACCCTCTTACCAAGCTCGTTACTTGTAAAAGTGGATAAACCTATTGTAAATAATCCTATTGTAAATAAATTTGCGTTTTAAAAATGTCGCTAAATACAAAAGAAATCTATAATCTTGTTTGCTAAGAATTTTCGAAATATAAAATCATGATATTTCGTTTTCCAATTATATAGGGAATACCGTTCTATTAAATGTTTAAACTCATATATATCATATAAGTCTAATAACATGAATGCAAATATATTTAAAAAAATGAATTAACAGATATTTTAGTCTCTTGGATGATATTCCACAATATGTTAAGCAATATTTTCTCCAAATAAAGTACTTCCTACTCTCTCTTATATAATCGAACCATTTGTAATTATGCCATGAGATACATTTGTATTTGTACTTCTACACTTGAACATCATTTTGCAAAAAATAAAAGAAATTTTTTTTGGAAAGTATGAATTGTAAAGTGAAAATCAAATAGAAGTGCCATTACTTAAAGTGAACAAGTTGTGCATAAATTTTAATTGGCTTTAAGGCAATTCATGGGCAAAAGTCGTGTTCACACTTCCTCCGAAACCTTTTATGCACTTGTGATTCATTCACAAAATCGCTGGAGTAAGTGAAGCTATGAACATCGTTATGAATGTATCTTTGTGTAGGTGGTGAGGAAGTTGACAGTTTGAATAACAACAAAGGCAGACGTGATTTTTACACAGATACTAATCTTATCTTACAGATACATGTGACTATTTTGCACATGAATATAGTGATTTGAATAAGAGTGCAAGTGGCACATTTTTATATACATTTCTTTATGCATTCATGTACCTCTAATATGTACCAAAGGTGTTGAATCAGATATAAAATAAAAAATAGGGAAGAATAGTAGTTATCATGAAATTTTACTGTAAAACATTAAAAAAAAATTAAAACAACGTTCTCAAAAACTTTATTTTATTTGGAATTTGGTTTATAAGACAGTATTTGCAATAGGATCAGTCAAGTATTTGTACTTAATAATAAAGTATAATTGATCAAATCCATCCGAAAGCTTGCCATGTTTGCGTATACTGGAATTAGCATGTAAAAAGTTATTAACTGAAAATTTTATCAAATTGATTCAAAGTTTAAAATGATATCAGTGCTTTACTTTAACTCCTGAGAAGTTTTCCCAATACCCCAGGCGCATGTGATTTTCCCTGTCCTTAATTATTTGTCTTGTACTGGCCCAGTTTATCCCACAAAAGAGTTGAGGTCCTGTAAAAGCAGTTTTTGATGCAGCTGTGGCTAGCTCATCAGCTTGTTCATTTCCCAAAACTCCCTTGTGGCTCGGAACCCAGTAAAGGCTAACCTTATTCCGAGTTGCAAGTAGCTGTAGGAGCTCATAACACTTAAAGACCTGTTTTGACTTGAAAGTCCAGGAAGAGAGGTTTGAGAGCAGCCTGGCTGTCAGAGTAAATAAGAATTTTTGAGCCAGATGGTTTTTTGTTAATATTGGATCTTACGCATAAGTTGATTGCGTTGATGTTAGCTTGAAGACGCTTGGCTTTGTGCCTATTACCTCCAAAATTTTATTGTTGGGTCCATATAAACCAGCACCAGTGCCTCCATCCATTTTTAATCCGTCTGTTTATCAAACCAAACTTTTTGGGTCAACCTGTGGGCCTCCGTTTTTTCACGTTGAACGTGAAGGTAGGTGAACCTCGAATTTTCTGCCAAAACGATGGAGTTTTGTTATATAGTCTCCATCGCAATGAGGAACTTTATGTGTTCCAAATGTTTTTAATATTATTACATGACCATAGTCAGGACAAACCTTATTCATGTGAATTTTTAATCGGAATGCACTTAGCGCAGCTGTTATTGAATGTGAATGTGTGCTACAGTTGGATTAATGCTCATGGCACCAGTCATTACCAGACCAGACCAGGCCACCACATGTCATAATAGGATGTGCTATTGTCTGGTTCAGGCCCCAAGATGCTTTGGGACATGTGAAAGAGTTAAAACATAGAAATCTTGCTCAATTACAGATTATATATTGCACGACTTTTATTTTCTATTATCTTGTGCAAGATCGTGCATATGCAAGCACATTGAACCTTACATTTTGCCCTTATAAGTTATAATTACCCAGGAATCTATGTTGTTTAAATATACGTAAAACATTTTGGAAGTTCTTTGATATATATATCACAGAAATAGATTTTTTTTTTTTGTAATGTAACATGAATTTTAACTCTATAAACGAATGTTTAGTTAGTTACACCTAATTCTTTTAAATCATTTCATTATAACAAAATCTTCCACATAGTTTTTTATTGAAAATACATTCTATATAAGGAGTATCCGAAATAATTAAATATATATGTAAATTTATTAATTAATCGAAATTTATTTTGTCGCCTTTGAAGTAAGCCACATTGACAGCGAAACAGCTATGGCACCGCTTAACCCAACTCAGAACTACATTTCGTAGGCTAGCTTGAGGTATGGTTTTCAAATCGTTCAGCAAATTTTATTAAAGGCTGTGATGTGCCTGTAATGTCTCTCTCGAAATAATAATTCAAGCTACAGACATGATAATATTTATTTATTTATTTATTTTTGCTACTTCTACGACTTTTATTCCAGGACGAGGAACTTTTTAAAGTTCGAGGAACTTTTTTTTAAATTTGATGCAGTTACAAATTTAAATTTTATTCCAAATTTATCTCCGTCAAAATATGCTCCTTCTGAAGCGATACACATATGCCAACGCTTAACCCAATGTTCCACACACTTTTCGTAGGCCCGTGCAGATATGGGATTTAGTTCCCTCGGCGAATTCTCTTTTACCGATTCAATCGACTCAAAACCCTTACCACGAAGGGACAATTTGAGTTTCGGGAACAGGAAAAAGTCGCACGGCGCCAGATCTGGCGAATATGGTGCCTGAGCGATGACAGTGGTGCCGTGTTTATTCAAAAAATCGCGTACAACAAGAATTTTCCATATTAAAAATCGCTAAATGCACTTGAGGTAGTCTCACATTAACAGCTAATTGAACAAACTAATTGACAGATGGCGCTCAAATTTGTACCATATGTCAAGAAAGGGTGTACCAACAAAAAAAAAATTTGAAAAAGGTCTTTTACTTAAGGAGTAGTTCACAAACAATAAATACTTTTTGAGCAGAAGGTAATAAGTGTTTTCAGTGGCTCGTACGTATGGCAAAAAACAGCAAGTTGCTGGTCTATATTAGCTGAAATGTATGCAAAACAACATCTTTATTTTCTCTACCTCGCCCAATAAAGGTAAAAGTGTTACCAACGCGATAAGCGAATTATTGTGAGTCTTCATTGGAGATTCCAACGAATATTGCAATCATATGTCAAAAATTATATGTAAATAAAAATTGAAAAAAAATTCAAAAATTTCAGAAATTTGAAAATTGGAAAAAAGGAAAATTTCAGTGTTTTATTTTGAAATTAGCAACATTTTTACCATTCCTTTTAATTTTGTATTTAATTTAATTTTCAATTTATGTTAATTATTTATTTTTATATACAATGTAATTTGCTTGCATTATGTGCACATATGCAATGTGCACAGTTGACTGATTGCAACAGTGCTCGCTTACCGAATATAGGCCAGCATGCATTTTTTGCCATACTTGCGAGCCACAGATTACGCCTAATATCAAACTTAAGAAAGTAGTTGCCAGAATCAAAAATCCTGCGGGTTTTAAATTAAAAATTGTAACTATTTTTTGATAGTTTCAACATTTCTCAATTTAATTTTTTTGTAATTTATTTTTCCATTTATACGAAATTTTCGTAAATAAATTAAAACTAAAACAAAAAATAATCAACAGTTTTCACAGCAAAGCAAGATTTCAAGATATAATTTGATATATTTGATAGCTAACTTTACATTTTACAAGATGGAATTATGTTTACCGTTCTCTGTTTGACCTTGACACTTTCTTAAATTTGACCTTTACTATACTATATTGTTAACATTTAAAGTTTATGTTTTTCTCTAATAAATTTAAGTTTTTGGTTATTTTTCTTAATTGCGCCTCCAAATGTTGCCAATAAAATCTCGGAACGTCAGCAACTTTAACACCAAAAAAATTTGTTTATTTTGTAATTTCGCATATTTTTTTCAGTTAAAGTTTTTTTTTTAAATAATGGTTTGTTTATGCTTTTTATAATAAAAAAGTTAAATTTTCTAAAAAATATTGCGTACAACTGGTTTCATATAATTTTATGCATTTTAAAATTAATGCATGCAAAAGTTCAAATGTGATAAATGCTTCAAACGGCCAACCTAGTAGACGTACGAATATATACCTACACAGTTCAAAAGTTAATATTTTATTCATTTGTATCTATTTTAAACATTTTTAAAATGTCAACGAACTTTATACCGGTTCATTGTATAAAAATTATTGGATAACTTAAGACAACGTAATTAAAAATATATCTTGTATTTAAAGACAATTATTACCACCCACCGATATAAACGACTGCTAATAATAATGAAACGCACTTCAATTTTCCATTTCGTGCAGGAAAACCTATACGGAAACTCAATTGAAGATATAACAAGAAAATATTTAGAGACTCAAACTTGTGTATCTTAAATTTCGAGAGATGATAAATATTTGAAAGTATAAATCTAAGCTTTACTAGAACTAATCAAAGATTTGCATCATCACCTACACACTAGATAAAGTATTCATTATGTGTTCCTGAATTTATGTATATATCTCTCTATCTATCTGTGAGCGAAATTTTTAATTTATATTTATTTAATCAATTCGTAATATATTTTACTCATAAAAATAATTCAGTAAAATATAATTGAGGCGTCGAATCGATTGAAATTTTATGTTTATGTTTTCCGCTAAGAGTTTCTTAAGATTTGGAAATTCATTTGCTATGGGTGATATTTTTAATAAAACGAATCATCTTACTGAAATCTTCGATTATTTTATTATCATTTAATTAAGCCATACATGCATACATTCACGGCTATATATTCAACTGCCGTGTAGAGATATGGATTTGCACATTAAATGGTGTTAACCGCAGTGATTTTATGAGCTTATAAAGTTTATTGATGTATTAATTACAATTAAATTGAAGTTTCCTTACTATAAAATGCAACCTAGTCACCAATGCTCCACCTCCAAATTTAAAAAACTTATCCGTAAATCTTTGGAGGAAATTTTCATATATTTTATAGTGATTATCAATGTAATCAGTATTTGTATAATTTAATTAAAACATTAAATTTACTTCATTAATTGAATATATAATATCCAAATAACAAGTCATATATTTTCATATAGAATCGTGGTTTATTGTGAAAAAATTTTTAATCTTTTCAATTTTTTTACAAATTTTATTTTTCCCTCTTTTCTCTAGAAATTGCAAGAAATGGCAATATCTACCATATATATTATTAGGAATATATACATTTCCAAAGCTAATGAACCTGTCTTTATCAGAACATAACAATAATGGTGTCAAACATTTTGTATTTGCGAAAATATACGAGAATAATGCACACTTCTCATTAAGATGTCGGTCTCATTTTAATTTAACCATGTTATTTTGGCCTTGCTTTTAGGTGTGGTATACGCCTTCAATCGAATATTTTCCGTGGAACATATTACAGTACTGGATTAAGCATTTTCGATGATTTGTGTGCACATAGGTAGGTGATAATCATTTGGTTATGACTTCACAAATGTCAAGTGCCGTAAGTTTAAGAATTGTCTGCTGTACTCTACAAAAAAAGTTTATAGTCCGTATATAATTTGTTTGAACTGCAAGTGTCAGGCTTAGAACTCGTACCTGTCAAATTAGAAGCGATAAGTTATCGGGTTTTTTCACAAGTACCTCAAGTAGCTCAAATGCTCCAATTCCAGATTTTCGAGTTCTACTAAAAATTTCCCTATAGGAGATCTAGGTCTCGTCTTTGAAAATTTTTGGCTATAAACTAATTTTGCTTAAAGATATCGTAGAAGATATTAATATTAAACAAATTTTAAAAGCAATAAACATCTCCAGATGTTATGTAGATGAAAAACTTACGAAAGAGTGGTTCAAACCATTTGGAAAATTAAAGTCAAATTGATTTAAAATCGTATTTTTACTGATCACATGAAATATATCATAACAAAACAGTTAAAGGGCTTATACAATAGTACCCATAACTTAAATATGTTTACTATTTTTGTAGTAATTGTATGAGCTATTCAAATTATTTATGATCCATATAAAAAGTTTCTGAATTATATGTACCTTAACCAAATGAAAGTTTCATTAAAAGCCAAAAGGATAATTTTTTGAATATTTATGTTAGGTTTCAAGTAGCTCTGGTCTGTGAGAGATTCATATGCAAGATCTATTTGATATGCGAAAGACATTTCAAATAGATACAAAGTAGTTTTTCATGTTGGCAAGTCGCGATAATGACGTTAACGATCTGATGAAATTATGTCACTACTTGCAATTATTAAAAATAAATCAAATTTATAATTATTGTATAAAATATGAATGATTTTATAAGTTAGCAAATAAGTTTATTAAGATTAATAAACATTAAAACAAAATTGTTGCATGCAAAGCAAATAATAAATATTTATTATTAAATTATACAATACATCTTTAAAAAAAATATATACTTTATTAGTGGCTGCATTTGCACCTCAAACTATTTAGAAACACTTTCGAATGAAGCACTTTGGAGTTGCAAATCATAAAAATAATTATTTTTCGTCAGTAAAAAAAAACCTACAACCTAAAAACAGATTCACTACTTATGCAAGCGATATGTCATTGAGCCAACCAAAACCACTCCCTTTATAGCTGTGTTGTGTCCGATTTGATATTCATCTATAGCAATGATGATACAATAATATTTTTTAAAATTTCTTTTATGTATCTCATTAGAGAGAAAATTGTAAATGTAAATTTGCTAACAATTGAAATGTGTGTCATAAGTGCGCGATTGAAATGGATCAAAAGCAAATTATGCTGAAGGAAAACAAATTAAATGCATAAATTTGCAAAATTTGCAAAATTTGTAAAAGTTATTAAAGCAAAAATTATCTTCCGCCCACATTTCAAATATTTCATACACAAATTTTGTTGCATAGGATAATCCATAGTAATTGTAAAGATAAAACCGCATTTGCATTTCACAAATTTCTCACGCGTGTCACAGATAGCAAAGCTTCAACTCATCTGCGGTGGATTTGGGTCTCTGTTGCATCTTTTAGGTTACCATTTTAAATTGAATTTATTGCCTGTTCACGCATTAAATCAACTTGAGATATGAGTCGTAAATGAACTTAACTTCTAATATGCACAAATTATATACTTGTCTTACACAATCACTGTTCCTATGTGAGGAATATACAGTAATCCCTCCTATAACGCGGAACCAATCTACTCCAATGTATAGGAGTATTTCCGTATACCCCGTATACGCACGTGCAAAGCTACGCGAAGCTAATTATGAACTCTACAAATCCCCGCGTTATATGGGGAAATGCCCTTGTTATACAAAGGATTCAAATCGCGTAATATAAAAAGGCGTTATATGGGTACCGCGTTATATAGGGATTACTGTATTAAGCAATGAGTACTGTTACTTTAAAATTTAAAATCTTTAAATCAAGTAACAATCGTATTTCACTCCTACGTGGATGCGGAACTATCACATAGGTACACTATATTAGAGAGGTTAAAGGTTGAATTTTTTAAACAAATTCACTAAAAAATTACTTACAACTATCGAAAGCATGAATTTATAGTAATAATACACGTAATAAGAGAAAAACTAACAAATTCTCCATGAATTCCGTTATAAAAAATAATTAAAAATTTATTATGACCTTCTGTTCAGTTAGGGTTAGTTGTAACCTAAAATAGCTACAATAATCACAATAGTCTTTAATTCACAGGTAGCCTTTTTCTCATTTTCCAATCAATATATGTATTTACAAAAACTATCCCTTTGGACTCTGGGTGTTTTTATCGGGAGTTAGTTTTAGTATATAAATTAAGAAAAAATATTGCCTTTGTCTTTTTATAAAAAGAGCCGAAGCCAAATTTATTTTATGAGTTCTAATTTAAAACTAAACTTAAGAACTAGTCTATAGACTCATTCTATCTACTCATTTTGCGCATATATACCAGCATTAGAAATGAGATACAAAGCAAAGATGATAGCGCTAGCCGTACTCTTAGCAAATCTACACCGGTTGATGTCACGTTAAGAGAAGTTATTTATGTTTTCAAGCTAAGTATTAATATATACCTCACTATCCTCATGAGACAGAAATATATAATTCAAAGTTAGATCAATCGCCAAAAATGAATAATTTTCAGGCATGTTTTAAATAATTTAAAGATGGTTAAAAACATATACAATATGATTTTCTAAAAATAACAAAATATTAATGAATAACTACTATGGAATGAGACAATCAAAACTCACAAGCTGAAGCTATAATTTATCAAGAATAAAAATCTTACTTGGCAGACTAAGGTGGCTCAGAAAAACTAAAATGCGATTTTTAATGAGCGCACCCCTAGGAATATGCCATTGACCAAAAAAATGATATTCCTAAAGTTTTGGAGCATTAGAATTAAAAATGACGTTGCGCCACTCGAGCAAAGTTGAGTTTTCAGTACAAAAAACAGAAATTTTTCATTTCAAGGTCATTTTTTATGTTTTATCTTATTTCCACAGTTATTAATATATACTCATTTGATAGATAATTAAAATATCTTTTTAATAAGATACTGTTGACCAAAATCGGTTAAAAATTATGCGCAAAACACAATAATTAGTTGAGCGACTGTGCTCTGTTTTCTATTTCATACCTTTTAGCTGGTATGCACAATGCAATCGCAAATGTTTACAAGAAACGGAAGAAACATAAATAAAAAATAAAAATAATACATTTCTACTTAATAATTTATATAGACATTTAAGTAGAATTGAAAATGTAGTCAAAACAAGAATTTTTCGTAAGTAAAGAGAAAATGGTCGTACAGGACTAAAGTTAATATCCTTTTAGCAAACGAAGCAAAAGCGGCTAAAAATTTTATTGATTTTAATTGAAATGAATTCGATGCAGAAATTTGTCTCAAAATGGAAGCTGAATCTTTAGTCACAGTTCAACAAAATTGGGATGACGCAGACAGAACGATTCAATTTATCACTCCTATTTTAGTTTCCGCCCTTGACAAATGCAAGGTTTCGGATCGCTACGCTATACATATTTTGTAGTAGTACGAATGGTTACCTGTGGCGCCCAGGTGCCATCCAAGATTCTCGATGGATGGCGAAAATCATGTACTTACTAAAAATATTTATTTTAAGAGATCAATTTACATATAACTTGGATGATTTGTACGAGATATATACATTTTTATGGTGAGCATATGTGCGAAAATTTTAACCCACACTAGGTTAGGTTATGTTCGGAAGGCACGTGCTGACAGTTGTCAGCACTTCTACTCGGAGACATATTTTGCCCATTGGGATGCCCTCAAAAAATTTTACCAGGAGATGGGAGTTGCTAATCTTTGTTATCCTTGTTAAACCATTTGGTTTTCCAGATGAAGTTGAGGAGATCCGATAAGTTTGCTTTCGTTATCTCTTCCAAGCCAGTAAAATAAGGATCCCCAAGACATTAAAGTAGCCTTGTTTGAAGTCCTGGACAGAGACAAAAGAAGTGGTTGATAGATTTTACGTTCTCTTCATCTTGGCAACTCCTGCATAAACCACTTGTTGGAACTCGCCACCGTTGGAGCATAGGCGCAATGGCACAGTGCCCTTTTAGTACTCCAGAATGCACACGAACTGCAGGTTTGCTGAAACCTAAAAGCCTTTTCGTTTTATTTTTGTCCAACTAAGGCCATAAAATTCTAGCGACCTTACAGTCTTCGCAGTTAGTTTATAAATTGTTAGTCTTTGTATTGATTTCCTCTATTATCCTAAACAGTTTACATATCGGTGTATATATTGAGAGGTCGGCCTCTCATGTATGCAGTTCAGAACCTCTTCTGGCCATTTCATCTGCTAGTTCATTTCCTTCAATATTGCTATGTCCAAGTATTCGAAATGTACTATGCCCAACAAAGAGAGACCTTATGATGTTTGATGCTCATCAGTGCATCGCGACATTTTAATACTATCTCGGAATTTAGATTCAATTGCTTTCAGTGCGGCCTATCTATAAAAATCGTGATATTCGAAAGACGAATTGTACTTTGTTGTCTAATGTTGATTTCTTTTTCAATAACATATATGTCGCCGTGAAAGACGCTGTAAGTAGCAGGGATTCGGTAGTACTGTCTTATCTGCATATCTTTCGAGAAGATACCTGCTCCCGTACCGCCTTCCATCTTTGAGCCATATAGATGGAAGAGTTACCGGTCACAGATCCAAGCTCCCAGCTATCTCTGGTTAGATAAAGAGTGGGAACCCACTAATGAAGTAATTTTCCTCAAAGAACCTTATTGATTTCGTGATCGAAGAGATAACAAATTTTTTGATCGTTTTTGCCTATCTAATAGTTTTATCAGTTTCGATCCTTCGCCATGGATGGAGACGCAAGATTATAGAGATGCACTTGAATTCTGTGCCAGACTTCATATGATAAATGATTGTATAGAAAGAGGAATTAGGATTATGATGGATTATAATTCGATTTCGACATGAAGAGGAATAACAATATGTTCTGTAAGTAGTCGATCATTATCATAAAAATTATCCTTCACATAGTCAGTTTTATGTTATAAAACATAATAGACACAATATATTAATTACTGAAAAATGGGTTTTCTTAAAATTATAATTTTTTATTAATAATTAACTAGATCGTAGCATATACCTATTACGTAATTGTGCATGGCAGCTAAAAGGTATGAAATAGAAAACAGAGCACAGTCGCTCAACTAATTATTGTGTTTTGCGCATAATTTTTAACCGATTTTGGTCAACAGTATCTTATTAAAAAGATATTTTAATTATCTATCAAATGAGTATATATTAATAACTGTGGAAATAAGATAAAACATAAAAAATGACCTTGAAATGAAAAATTTCTGTTTTTTGTACTGAAAACTCAACTTTGCTCGAGTGGCGCAACGTCATTTTTATTCCTATTACTCCAAAACTTTAGGAATACCATTTTTTTGGTTAATGGCATATTCCTAGGGGGTGCGCTCATTCAAAATTTCATTTTTAATTTTCCCCCTTATAACTTGAGCCACCCTATTGGCAGACCCAAGTTCGAAGTGCCAAATCTAGTAACTGTGCTGACAGGTCACTGTCTAATGAGCACACATGGCGACAAATTTATATCACTTGAAATTAGGTATACAGATAGCTGTAGGAAGGAACATGGATAAGAAACAACTGTTTATTTCATTTGCAATTCCCCAGACTTGATTGGATCGAAACATATAGAAGTCTATGAAGCGGCGTTCATACCCAACACTGGTTTTCAAAAAATTACCTTCTCTAACAACTGTATACGTTGATTTAAAAATTTGAATTTCCATTATCGTGCGTGAAATAACAAAATGGAGCATATGAACTACTAAATGGCCGCAAATAAAACCAATAAGTATACATAAATCTGAAGTGTGGCTCTAAGATGGGGCGCTAGCAGAGTTGAAAATGACAAAAATTTGCGTAACATTATACTGAATCGACCCTTTATTACAAATTTGAAATGATTTGCTTTATTAACTTCACCTAATTGTAAAATTTCTTATTTACAAATTTGTGAATAATTTCATATTTTATATAAATTACATATAAGAATTGTCATTATTTCATAATTAGCAATTAATCAGTAGGGCATTACCTTCCTATATTCTTAAGAAATTATCAGTGCAAGTAAAATACTTGAAATTTATGTTGCTACATTGGATCAATACTACAACAATATTACAACCTTTTCCAAATTTCAATACTACACTTTTATTAATAAGTATCCAAAATATTTATGTGTATTATTATGGGGAACCAATGACTGAAAGAATTAGAGGAAACCAATACCACAAACCACGTTAATTGTATTGAAGTGAGCTCTGGTTGACTTGTAATAGGTAATAATGATGCTAGAATATGTTACCGATAGTTGCATTTTTAATTTGTAATTACAACAACAAAATATTTGATGTTTGAAGTTAGGGATTATCTGAGTTTTATACTTGGTAAACTTCGGTATTTAACAATAAATATTTTAAGAACCAATTTCAGCAATCAAGATCAAGTGAGTTAAGTCGAAGATTACTGTAAACATATTTATTACAGAAATCTAACTATTTTTGTTTTTATTTATATATGTTCTATAAAGTGGATGAATCGTATATCAAAGGTGTATAGCGACGTACCTACCTGGACTTGTATAATCACAGCACTAATTCTCGTTGTGTGCATTCCACCTTAAGCTCTCTAAAAACCGACCTTAATAATGTGAAGAAAATCAATAAGAAATATACAACTTTATGCGATAAGTATTAAATTCATTAAATTAATATCTGATTAGATTTTAAGTTTTTTTAAACTATTCAAAGCTTAAAGTGTTGAAATATTTTTATTAAGATAATATGACGTACGCAATAAAAGGAGAAATCATTGTGTGAAAAGTGTGAACTGCAATATTGGGTTCAATCCACTTGCCGAAATTTGTGGTCTAGGCAACCACGATTTCATCCAAAATTATTACCCTTTCGGCTAACACACTTTGATCGTGTTTCATCGCTGGTTGGTCTTTTCAGTCACAATAAATTGTTGCCACGTTGCGAGCGGAGCTCATACGAACGTCGCATCATGTGATTATGTGCTCCTCTGCAATATTTCGTGGTTTTCGATTACAACATCACAAATTATCTTGTCAACGCGGCGCATCCCAGCATAACGTCAATTTGACGTACTCTGCTGTGACACTTACTGTTTCTTGACGTGCCTTACTGATTTCTATTTAATGATAACAATGCAAGCTATAAAGTTTTTAATAAAACTGAAAAAAATTAAGTAAATTTTCTTATAAATTTTTCAATGAATTTGAAATTTTACGCCCAGACTTCCATTATATTTTTTCACCTGTGAACTCTGGCGAATTTTCCGCACTGCCACAACTGCGGCTTGTTAATATTGAGTACTTGATATGTGTATAAAATGTGGTTGTAAAAAAACATTTACTTTTGGTTTACTTACTTACTGACTTACAATTATATCTCATAATTTACATATTCGCAGATACTTTTAATGTGGTATGATCAGCAGTTCGCAAATAATTGCTTAAGCAAATATTTTAAATATGAAATATTGTTTTTTTATTTATTATTGACTTA
This sequence comes from Teleopsis dalmanni, assembly GCF_002237135.1. Lineage (NCBI taxonomy): Eukaryota > Metazoa > Arthropoda > Insecta > Diptera > Diopsidae > Teleopsis > Teleopsis dalmanni. The sequence continues at coordinate 124,438,218 of NC_051847.1, forward strand.
TCCACAAACAACTGTTGTAAAATATTTATTTTAATATCTTTGGGTAATAAAAATTTTTATTGATTTATAAATATATAACATTTTATATGAAACATTCGAATGAAGAGTTGGGTCGTCTTATAAACTTGGTATTTATCGACGACTCTTAAAATGCGATGCTAACTAAATGCAAGATACTTATACAGCCTCTTATGAAATTACGAGTACAAATATATGGAAAACATGAGTAGGCTAGTATTATGTGTTTAAATGAGCTTACGACGACATCATCTAAGCCTTTATGCCATCGTTCCTTAGTTGCAGAAAAACGAGAGGCTGTACTTTCCTTTTCTACCATTAGTGTGAGATACTCATTTAATAATATATTGTGTAATATGTTTTATTGATATTAGATGTACAATAGCAATTTCCATTAAGTAATTGTTAATTGATTTGTAGCCTGTTAAATTTCGTCATCATTGGTGGCAAGATACAATAGTCAGTATAGTCTTCACAACAATGTATAATACTCGTGTATCTGCATCTGGTCGAACTCAAATGACTTTCTTTAAACGTGTTTATTTAAACAGAGAATAAACGTGCACTAAATAGATTTAAAATATAGTCAAAGTAAAACTTTAGGTAAACACAGACGAGGGAGAGATCTATACAATTATCTGATGCGATTCTTAAGATAACGTTTATAATAGTAAAAGTTAAGACAAATAAAATAGACTTTAAAATCGAATGGCATTTTGAAATATAGTATTATTATCATTATTGTTACTCATAAATTTTAGGGATTTTATGTTGTATTATTGATCATAATAAAGGGTACTTATAATTCATTTTTCTTATATCTTCAAAATGTTTGGCTAGCAGTTTCTTAAGAAATAATATTTAATTTTAAAAGTATAAAGTCTCTTTACAAAAAGATTTTTTTGATTTCGAGTTTGTTTCAGCAGATCAGTTGCTTTACTTGCTATGAAACGATTCTTAACATTTTTTTTTGTATTATAAGTAAATGAAGAGACCGGATTTTTACCGACTGGTTTAATTATTTCTTTTCGAGGCAAATTAAAGGTTAGTCATATTTTGGTGGATAATACCAGTTTATTGCTCCTATTCCTTGTGATTATTGGTGTATAAGTGTTTCATTGTATTGGTTTCTGTAATGCATATGTAATTCTATATTAATTGAGAACTTACGGCAAATTAGTACAGGAGAATTAATTCGCTCCCAAATTAATTACCATCTTATTGTACTTATTGCAGTTGTTGAGCCTTTGCATCCAATAATAACATGCTACTACTTTTCTATCTCTTTATCATAGAATAATACATTTACTCTATGAATGCCCGGCTTTAGCGTCTAGAAGATATAGGTTCTTAGGAAAATACTTCTGTGATAGTTTATCAGACTGCTCAACGGTGAAGATGAAAGACCTATTAAATTACCTAAATCCAGCGGGATGGATTTAGTCTCTACTCTTCTATACTAGGGTTCTTGCGAGGAATGTGGTAACAAAACGGCGAAAATCGCGAATTGAGGTACATTCGGAGTAACCAAATGGCCTGCCACTGCAACCAACCAACCAACCATCATAGAATTTACATCACAGATTAAAAAAATATATATATTTGTGTTAAGTGTTTTGATAAGTAACATATAAAAGGTATTCACTCACACTTCATACAATAATTGATGCGAAAAAAGTTTTAGTCAAAGAAAATGAAGTGCCGTAAACGATAGTAAAGTTACAAAAAAGAAGACTATACTCTTTATGTAGTGAGATAGCAGAAGTATTATTACTATCGTTTGGGAAAACGATTAATTCATAATCATACTGTCTGTTGCTGTTGCAATTAAAATAAGATGTTGAAAATAATAGTTCGAAATTGATCGAATGGGAAAGCATTCTGCTTTCTCTCGCTAACGGCAGGTCATTCACATATTTTGTGTTCTGGTAAAACTTGAGAAACCTAGAAAGCATTGATCGGTCTCTGCAACACGATTTACAGGCACATAATTGACATGAAAAGAGGACTGTGAAAATCAGTAATGATAAATAAGTAATGATTCTAGCAATAACATAAAATAATTTAAAGAAGTTAGCAATATTTGATTTTAAAAAATTGGTTTGTTTGGATGTCAAAAATAATCAAGTCAAAAAATTTTTTTTAACGAATAATGAAATATAAGAAATAATTCCAAAAGACTATTGATGATAGCAACAATCGAAACGGTAGCGTAATCAATCAAAAACTCATTTAATTAAAACAATAAAATTTGTTGTTGTAATCCACTAATCTTCAAAAAACCTCTCTAATAAATAATTATTGAATATTACTACTCTTTAATCTATATATGTGTTTAGGAGTGCTAACTTTCCTATTTGTAATACCTATGCCACATCAGCAGGAGTGCATGTTTAAATGGATTTCTTGGTCCAATTAATATTATCTAATTTTTATTAGTTAAGCAATAAAAAAATGCTGACCAAAGTATTAGTAACAGCTTCAGGTCCACTTCAAAAATTGTTTATAAAAGTTTCTTGGAATTTGATATTATTACTTTACTTTTTGTTTATACATTCTCTCATAAATTTCTGTGAAAAAATTTTTTTTTTAATTTTTCAAATTATCTCGTGTTAGTTTTGTTTGTTTTTTTAATTTCACTATTAAAGTAAAAGCTTGTTAGCTCACGATTTTATTAAAACAACTCCGAAATTGACAACTTTTCGATCTTGTTACGTTCACAGCATGGGCCGGAGCAACTCACGCATCATCTGAACTTACTGTCCATCCTGGTATTTAATTGTTGCATTGCATATGAATCAAAGCAATTATCCAAGTCATGATCAGTCAGCGTTCCGACTGAAGTTCATTAATAACTTTTAAGAAAATGTATGATTACATGTGCAAATTATTGCCATTGATTGGCAATTGTTGTCAAATTAGAAATGATGATGTTACTATAGTTGAAACACACCCACTAAAGGCGTTGAAAATCAAATTTCTTTTGAAATTCAAAGGGTAAAAGTTCATTGGCTTAAATAGGCGTTGTACATATTTACATCTAAGATTGGATTAGTACATTGTGCTCTTATTATTAAATTTATTATTTTTTTTATGAAGTTTGATATTTTTAAATTAAATATTATTATTATATTATAATAATAGGATATATTTATAAAGTATATCTTTACGCGGCTAAAATGATTAAATTGCGAATATATACTATTATATTGATGTTTTGCCCTCTCTTCAATCTTGGCAGCTAATGCTCAAGTGCATAATGTTCAGAATTATTATTAAAAACTCACAAAAAATTTTCAATTAAGATTTATTTTGAACTTTAAAGTAGTCCCATCGATTGTAAAACAAATAATCGAGCGCATGACCCATTTTTCCTTACTGTTTTCATAAGGTGGTTGAATTATAACCTTCAACTGTTTCCGCGAATCTTTTTAGGGCTACAATTGACTTGAAAAACTATCCACGAAGTAGTAATTCTTATTTTAATAACAGAAAACGGTCATATGAGTTCAGTAAGGTGAGCACGATCCATCGCTTTTCTAAAGTATGCAAACCGGATAACCTTAAGTATTTTGTAAATCGAATTTTAATATATTTGCTTAGACTTTATAAATAGGTGTTAAAATACAACAACACTTAAATGACCTGCTCGACACTCGATGACTCTATTTTGATTGCATGTCGGTTCATAGCTTACCATATCTGTGACAAAAGCCATTATTTAACAGATATTTCTTTTCAATACATTTAGAACTTAAGAATTGTCTACATAAACAGTTACCTTTGCAGAATCTCACATAAACCCCACATAAAAACTATTTCGATGACAAACCGCATGATCCTAGTGATGTGAATAGACCTTCACCA
>NC_051847.1:124442202-124457977 GCF_002237135.1 Teleopsis dalmanni
AATTAGGTTATATAGGACTTATTTTGCCAGGTACGAAAAAATACTAAATCTTTACGCTATTTGCGTTCAATAGAAGCAAATTATAAAGAACAACTTTTAATTCTTTGTTTGCCGTTCCATTTTTCTGTATTTGTCTACTCTAGTTACTTGTTCGTCGTCTACTATTACTAAAATTAATATTATATTTTGCATTCTACACTATTTTGTTAGGGATGCGCTGTAAACAATTCATTGACCAATATATCTAACTAGACCTTTAAAGTATTTTTATTAGGTTTTTTATAGAGAGCAACCATTTTTGGCATTCAACTTATCACACCGTAGACAAAAATGAAAAGAGTGTATTTAGTATTATTATCACACAATAAGTTGCTCTCAACGAAAATAAAAATTTGTAAGAATTTCAAGCTTTCATATACTGTTACATTATTATTCATATAAAGTAGATATACTCTTAATTTTAAATTCAACATTTTTATTATTTTCAAATTGAATTCAAGTTAAAGCTTAAAATTATGTTCATGGCAATTAGAAAGTCACAGTGTCACAGTGTTCTGACACATAATCCTAAAGGAAATTGTGCTCAAAACACCAAGCAGTGCTAGTAATGCAATTTTATAACTGCAACCACAGTACCCACAGTATTAGCTTGGAAACCGACTTAAACAAAGTATTGAGGATATAGCTAGTATGGCGTATTCGTGACACTGACAGTGTTCATAAGTGATATAACATATTCCTCTTCGTTTTCTAATTCACTGCTACAACAGTAGTCTTGCGTATGCTAGACTCTGATATAGTAGATGCTTGGTATTATTCTCGTCCTTCTCTAACCCATTGCTACAACAATAGTCCTAGAAATGAGCCCCGCGCTAGTCAGTAATCTTGGTCATACACTGTAGTATTGTCAGCATGGTAAGTGTCGTATTTGTAATTTGACATATGTGCTCTTCACCACTTTCAATATATCGTTTCAAAGAAGTTATAATAAAAAAAAATCCATGTCTACTAAAAATGATGAAGCTGTTTACTACTTCTAATTAGTTCCTTAGTTTTTCAGTTAACAAAAATGTTGATATATCCTGGTATGTTATATGAAGTTAATCAATGAATGTAAGAAATTTTATATAGTATTCAAAAACTCAAAATAAGACCTCAAAAACTCCTTAATAATTGAAGACCTTATTAATTTCCGTTGAATGAAGAAACCCTTATTGTTTAAAAGTTATAAACTTTACATTAATCACCAAGCAGTGTTTGCTAAAGATATGTGTTGATCTTCAACTATATAAACATAAAAAGCAGTAAGTATTAAATAAAAATCTAAAAAAAAATTATTGAAATTAATATAATTATTTTCGTACAATTGATTGATTTACGTTTAAACTTTTTTTGCACAAATTGAAGTAGGTTTTGTTAATGACAGAAGAATGCCTTCAAAAACTTAGAAATATAAAAATACATCTGAAGAAAACTCCATTTGTCTTAAAAGTGCCAAAAAGTCAATAAACAAAACCAATAATTAAGAGTTATGAAAACATTAATAATACCTTTATCGTTAGAAGCGATAATTGGCTTAAACATTAAATAGTTAAATGTATCTGACACTCAATTTTTTATATAATATTTCCGTTGTGAATGTATTTCAGCAATCAGATTCCACAAATGTTTCAGTAAAAAATAAAAATGCAAGCTTTAAAATATAAATAAAGAGTTTGCAATTATTTTTAAAGATATTTAGATAAAAAGCATTTAAATGTATTTAATAAAAATTAAATGATATTATGATTAAAAATCTTAACGTAAAAGATGTTGACGTTTCAGTTAATATATATATTATTTTAGTTAAATAATTATTATTTGAAAAAAAAAATGATATGGTAAAATTATACTAAATTATACTAATATCGAGTAATTTTTTATTATTATATTTTAATATGAATTACAATTTAAAAACCTAATAATATTAACAGTATAACGATTTTTTTAATAAAACCCTTTCTCTGGCCTGCTTCAAATACGATTTTAATGCTATAAAGAATTCTAAAGTATCATATAAACATGCGAATAGAACCGATAATATATGAGACATTTCCTAAACAAATGGCATAAATTTATGGATTGATGTATTATTCAAGAAAATATTTTTATTAATTTCAAAATGCTTAGCCAGAAAACTCTTTATTTCTCAAAAATAATTTATTTGCGCAGCTTACATTATACATCAAATTTTTAAGTCTTACATTTTAAGTCTTAAGTCTTTAATTTGATTCTGAACTGTATACTGTGTGTTCAGTTTTCTATCATTTAAATCACTATAATAAATGAATTTTTTTTTAATTATTGATAATTTTTTCAAATATACATCAAAAACTTTGTGTAATTTATTTTATCTGTTTTTCGTACATGAATTATTTGAAATACATTTTATATGACAGAATTTTTCATCGTGATACATCAGTTTTCTATAATAGGTCTATGAAAAACAATACTTATAAATTTTTTCCGAAAAACATGCAAATATATTTATAAAAAAATCTAAAAAACTTTTATAATTGAAGGTTTCTTTTGGGTTTTTTCTTGACGTTTTTTTTTGGTTTATGTCTTGATAATTACTGCAAATGGATAACAATTTTTTCGTCTTAGATAAATGTATAATAATATGACTAATGGATAAAAAACACTAAATATATATATAAGTAAATTCAATATTTCATGTATTTCAAACAATTTATAATATTTCAATATTTTATTTAATTATTAATTAATATTTTATCGAAAATTATTCAACGAAAATTAATATTGATTTATATAAAACTAAAATACACATAACAGTTTAAAAAAGATAAATATTTGAAAGTGCCGTTTTGAATAATATGTAAATTGATATTCATTTTTATATTTATAAATAGTTTTATAACATTAGTAACTATTTTAATTATACTATTTCATTCCAAAGCTATTATCAAATTTTTAGCAAACCGTTATTAATACATACGAAGAAAAATAATTAAATTTATGTTCATTTTCATATATATTATAAAATTTCAAAAACAATTTAGTTTTATGTTAATTTATGAGGCTAACTCTTATAAAATATTATTATAATCACTTTTTATTATGAACAAATCAAATATTAAAGTACATACTTAAATGCAAGAAGGTCGTAAAATAATTATTGCTTATTATTGATTATCAATGATATTCATATAATTAATTGATTTTGCTTTAATTAACTTTTAATATCAAAGTGTTATTTTTATTTCATTTGTTCCATTTTGCTCAGTGATTTTTGTTTGATTATTACAAAAGACTTAGGCAACAAACTTGCAGCGAATTTGTCCTTAAGGTTGGTTTTTGTGTATTCTAATTGACTGCCAAAATACAACGAATGGGCAAAAAATTAAGAAATAACTACTTGATATATCTAAGTTAGCACTTCTAATGTAGCTGTTTAGCTAATACTTACTATCTGCTAGCAATGAGTATGCATAATTTTATTACATATATGCAATAAATGCAAGAATTAACCTAAAGTAAAACTGAATTTTTGAAATTACTTTACTATTGAATTGAATTTTGTATACATATATACAAAGTGCAACATTTTTGTTGATTTTTATCTTTGCTGCACAAATTGCTGCAACTTTTCAACTTTTCGACTCTTTGGCTTTGTGGTAGGTAACATGCATCAATGAAATTGTTGAAATAAGTGTAATAAAGCGGCAGCCATAGGTTATAAATGCAGAAGAGATGTCAGTATTCCAAATAGTTACCAAATCTAATTGCACTCTAGCAATAAAAAGAGGTTGAAAACTATTTTGAAGGTAGTCGGAGTAGGGTTATGTGGTAAAATGATTCATTTACTAGACGTATAGATTTTTTGCACCTATGTTATTTTTAATAAAAACGAATATTTTAAGGACATGAATTGATATTTCAAAAATAATTATATTTTGTAACGATTTTTCGCCACTGTAGCAATTTAGCACACAGACAAATTTATGCTATATATGCTGCTATTTGCCTTTTAATTTCGTTCAGTATTAAAGAAGATTAAGAAGAATAAATAAATGGTAGTATCTTCCAGTGTCTATTTAGTCTTTTGTAAAGTAATGCAACATGAAAAATATATTTGTTCTTCTGTGCTGAGACCTAATAGATCATAGATTGCAATTAACCTAAACCATAAAATTTTATCCATAGACGATCATTTTAAATAACGATCTGCTTAATATGACAGGAAAAAAAAGCGATAAATAGGCTATAACATTCATGAGAATAACTCAAATTTTAAAAAAATGATACTTGAATAAATACTAAAGAGATGTCGAAGACTTGATCACTCTTATACTTCATTACTAATATCTATTAAGATAATAGGGCTCTTATAGGACAGATCCACATGCTCTTGTCAAGAATGATACTAAGGAAACTAACTAACCAAGGAAATAATATGTGATGTTCCACTCAATTTTAATTTGGATCAAATGTATCTAATATTTATTTTTACATTCTTAAGACAAAATTACCTTAAAGCAGAAAAAACTGAAATACTTCCAGAAATGATTTTTCACATATTGTAGATTATATTAAATGAGTATGGATAAGAAAAAAACCATTCATATTGGAAACACCATTAGAGATTAATAAAATAACTTGTTGGGTGAATATAGAAATATTTTAACATTACAAAAAAATGTCCCACATTATGACTTAGGTATACTTTTAAAAGCTGTATTAGTGATTGAAAACAAGTCTTTTTAAAGTATTTCCTCATTATGACTATGGATATGGAAAGAGAGCTACGAAATCAATTCGCACGCAATGAAATTGGTTTTAGTGAAATTGATAATAATATGTGATAAATGAAATTATATACTAGCGTTTGTATATTGTCCCTAATATCAGTGGATTGGCAAATCTAGTGATCACAAGCAACGAATCACCGTCAAGTGTGGAAGTAATTTCGTACAAATGCGTTGGAAAGACGCTTGTGCAATTAGATACAATAAATGTCTAGAAATGACAACTTGTTCTTATTATGTAAATACTAATATGCAGATAGATGCTGAACTATATGTATTTGAGGAAAAAGGTCACGATGCGTGAGATGGGCAGTTCTCAAAAAAACGTTTTGAGTCAAAAAATGAATGGTTTGATAAACAGTATCAAGAATTAAAAAAAATGTTTAATTTCTTTAATTTAGACGGAAAATACAATATTGAAACCCATTCTTGGTTTTACTTAGTACTTATATCTCGATATGCAAATCTTTGTCGTAATAAAAAACTTCAATTGCAATTAAGTACTATTAGGATATTGATTTTTAGAGAGGGTCTTAGATTTAATAATGTTTTGTCGTAGAAGTTTCGGAAAAGGCGGGTAAATATAGTCAATAAATATAAACAGTTTGGGATATTAATTACCCATAACCACTCCTACAACAAAAATAAAATAACTTTTCCATACAAACTCAAAATATTCTAATTTCAACAGCAGCATATTCAATCGTACTCTATGGTAGTAAAATTTGGGGTTATAAACATTATGAATAAGTGAAACAACTCTTTATATACCTATATAATAAAATAGATTTTAATTCTACCTACTAATTCCCGAAACTATATGCTCCATATAGAAACGGGTTAACCAAAGCAGTTTGTAAACACATTTCGGTTATGTCAGTAAAATTTTTAATCTTCCTTGAATACTAGTTAAACTTACGCTTGGCAAAGACATGTACTGAGAGACTGGGTCTATCAATAACCAATACCAATAACCAATATACAAAGTAAGTGAACACACTCACTTAGTCGGGATCTCATGACATGAACCCACAGTTGCAATATGACATTATGCATAATTTTTATTACGAAAACAGTCAGGACATACCCTTTTAAATACAGAAGTGGAGTTTTTAAATTGAACGATAGAGAACTTAATATATATGAAAGTTCTTTTTGTAATCATCATAAAATTGAAAATATATAGCACATTATTTGTGTATGTCCGATTTTTAGAGAACATAGACTCCTTTTTCTTTTGATAAGAAGTACTTATTTTTAACACTTCTGTCCGAAGAAGAAATTAAAGTCTTCTGAAATGGTAGGAAACTACAAACCTATATAAATTAATGAAAAGTCTTTTATATTATAGAACGCTAATTATTAAAAAATTTATATGAGAAATAATGTTAATATAATGCAACATTTTATTATATACCAATCTGACACACAACAAATATGTGATTTTCAATTTACATTTTTCTGTAATGGTTTATCATTTTTGTAAGTTCTGCATGAATTTCTTTGAATCAAAAAAAATATAAAATAATAATATTAGTGTATCATTAATTGAAGACAACTTTGTATTACACATATCTGTAATGAATCACCTAAATAAAATATTTTAAAACCCAATGAAAAAGTAAATCAATATACTATTGATGAGTATTTGCTACAATTCAAAGAGCACAATATTATGAAACACGTGTTCAAAACAAATTCACTTATATGGGGCTTCAAGATTTTTAGTGAATGTAGTTCAGCTATCCATTATCTATTAGAATTTGATGTATGAGTGTACACTGCCATAAAATCATTTGGAAATCAAAATCACTCGTGTTTCAACCCAACAAACATATGACTGGCTTGAGTTTTGGGGTACCTTTTGACAATCTTGTCAATTGTTGTTACAATTTGTAAATAATACTTTGATAAGTATCTAAACTTTATGTATACTAACATTTAAAACATTTTTTTTTAGAAAAAAAAAACGCTAATTATCGATGATGATGCTTTGTATATTTATTTAATTTTTTCACCAAATATGATTTTAACAAAGATAATATATTTTAGAAATATTAATTTGCATTAGGAAATATATTATTAATGGTACCACATATTACAGATGAAATAAATGTATATGTCTGCTTTCGCAAGACATAGACTCTTCTACTTAGGGTAGGACTTTTTGAGTTCACTAAGAGAGCTAAATTCTATATCCCTAGCTCGTATCAATGGCTTTGTGGCCAGTGCTGAATGGTTATAGTAATAGATGTCAAATTCTTAAAGGTATCACAATGGACCTCATAGTCTAAGTGCGTTTCGGACGGCCCCAGTAACCTAAACTAACTCTAAAGCTATATATTTTTTTAAAAATTTTTTTGATATTTTTTTTTATTGCACGTAGTTCTAGAAGGCATTTTTAAAGCAAATATTTCTTATATAATGTCTACAAAGTTTTTTTTTTGTGTTCACCTTTGCAGTTTTTAAAAACAAGAAAATTTACATAAAATGAACATTTTTCTTTTGTTTATTTATGTTTAGTTTTTCAAATTGAATTAAATTGTTGTCTGTGACTATCATAAACAACAATTGCAAGTTATGAATTACAATTTTTTTAATTGTAGTTTGTTTCGTCATCTTTAAGAGAAGGTTGCTGTAAATTTTTCTTTAAATAAACAAAAATCAAGTACAAAAGTTAAACAAAACTGCAACAGAAGTTGAATTTAATAAGCATTTCATACTCTATAATCTGTCTCTTTAGTTCAAGGATCGCTATTGTTAATACTGTTAGGTCAAAAAATATGATTTCACAAATTCTTTGAACACTGAATAAAGTAAAATCATTAATAAAAAATTTTTGTGATTATGTTTTTAAAGTCAAACTATTGTAGGTGTTTTAAACACCTAATTCTAGTACAATTTTAATATCTATTAATTTCTAACTAAAGCATGAAATCTACACATACATATATTAAAGTAAGATATGTATATAAACTTATCATTAGTTGTATATTGTAGTTTTCTGCCGTTCTCCTATAATATTCTAAAATTATAAGAACATTTCTGATCGCATGTTTCTATATAAATGATCTATTATTAATTGTTTTTAGTTTCTACAAGAGAAAACAGGAAGTCGGCATCTGTGACAGGTACCTCTAGAGTTACCATCTACATGACGGTTCATAAACATACCGGCAAGATTCTGTGGTCAATACATTTATAATTTTTTTAATGATATTAAAAATATTATAGCATTTAGCTCTGATAATTGTTACATCGGTTTTAAAGATTAATATTACTGATAATGTTGGGTCACTGTATAAGTGAAACATATAGTAAAAAGGTATTTTTAGACGCAGTATTTTCTTTTTAATCAGGTTTTATATTTATATAATAATATTAACAATATGACTGAATTAAATATAATTTATATAGTTAAAAAATATTTTAAACTTTTTATAAAACTATATCGTCTTGAGTACTTATTTCAATTGTGTTTATTAGAAAATAAGCACAAATTCCGAGATAGTTGTTAGGTTTGACAGCATATAAAAAACTGTTATCATTGCTTCCTTTAAATGTTATTGTTATATACTATTAGTATTCATCTTTAATTGCCTTTATGGCAATTATCTAATGAAAACTACCTTTTTTATTTTGCATGGCGTGTTTTTAGAATCAATGACGATTTAGACCAGAGTTTGTAATAGAAGAAATTTTTGTCTGAAATTAACTAAAATTTCATAACTTAATCATAATATTGTCAATACACATATGTATGCTATATTACATATATTTTAAAAGAAGGTTTATGGAAACATCATTATGAGTACCTTCACGGATTTTCAGTCCTACATACCTCCAGCAGATATGGTCTTTATACATATAATTATTAGAAATTAATGCTATACTAGAAATTGCTTTTATTTTTAATTTTTTTTTATAAATATAAATAAATTCTTTTTTCTTTATAAATAAAAATAATAACCTGAATGATAATAAAATAAGATTAATTATTCACTATATATTATGAATCTGCTAACTTTCTGTAGATTGTAGAACTTCTACCAGCTTAAAATACCGTTTGTCAGGCATGTATAAAAAGCATTAGCTTCAATAGAAATTTTTGCGAGTATCACATAAAAAAGTCACTGAAAGTATTTATAAAGTATATATATACATATATATACTGTTAAATAAACTATTCATTTGCAATGTTCCTAGTCAGCTAAAGGCCTTTCTAAATTTGCACTTACGTGGTAGGGTTTAAGTGAATCACATATTTTATGACACAGGTTGCTACTGGTATTTAGATCATTTTTTAACAGAAACATAACATTATCAGGTAACGTTATATGCATTTGTAAAAGAGTTGGAAGATGCAATTTGAAAAGTTGTTGAAAATTAAATAAACTAAATACTCAACAAACCATAATTAACTTTTATTTCTTTGTAAATGAACTTATGTAAATAGTAGATATCATCAATTACATAGTAGTTGGGTTACTGTCGGTTTTAAAAACATGTTCTTATAGAATAAGAGCATATTTCTATTAACAACTCTTGCAAGAACTGTGAGAAGGTTTAGGAAAGTGCTTAATATCTGCTTTATCATTGCCAAGCGCTTGTGACCTTCCCTTGACGAGTATCTTTTTATTAATTAAAGGTATAATATAGATTATATTCTCTAATTGTTTTACGGCACTGAGTTGACAGATATTCGATTCCTAGAATGACTGTAATAATCTAAACAAAATTTAAATTATAATTAAATTTTGCCCATAAAGGACAATATCTATTTTGAATATATATTCTACATAAAATCAAAACTGCTACCCTGGAAGTAGATTATTTGCACGAATATCTCCTTAAAACAATATATATGAAAAAATTATTGTGAATTTATTATTGAATAAAAATAAATGAAAAATTTATGTTTTATGTTGATATGTTTTATTTTATAATAACTGTCAAATAATATAATTAATATATTATAAAAAAAATATATATTAGATAATGGATTTCACAAAAAAAAGTTTTTTTAAAATTCCATCCTATTGTTTCTATCAGTCTCCGCATCCGGACGGAAAAGCTCATGGAGGCTCTGCAGTATTAATTAAAAGAACACTTAAACATTATGAATGTACTCACTATAGCACTGATGAAATTCAAGCCACAAATATTATGATCGAGGACTCAGTCGGACCAATTCTTATATCTGCCATATATAGCCCACCAAAACATAATATGAAGGAAGAAATCTACACAAAATTTTTTTCAACATTAGGGAATCGATTTATAACTGGTGGCGACTTCAATGCGAAAAATATATTCTGGGGATCACGACTAACCACAACAAAGGGACGTGAATTATACAAAGCAGTGAGACTCTTGAAACTTAAAGTTTTTTCCACAGGAGAGCCCACATACTGGCCATCAGATACAGATAAAATTCCTGATCTTATTGATTTCTGCGTTACCAAAGGCTTCCTTTATGAACAGGTGCAATGTAAGACCAGCTTAGAGTTATCATCGGACCATTCACCAGTGATTGTAATAATAGATAAAGACCTTAGAAACAAGATCCAAAAATGTCAATTATACAACAAGCAAACAAATTGGACTATATTTGAAACAATGTTGTCATCGTCTCTAAACGTCAAAATGCCACTAAAAACTGAAGAAGATATAATTGAAGCGACTGAATACCTAACCAGATCTATTCAAGAGGCAGCATGGGAAGCTACTCCTCCTCCAAAAGTCTATATGAAGAATCTAGTAACGTATACTGGGGAGATCACAAAAAAACTAAAGGATAAACGAAATGCTAGAAAAATATGGCATCGTACCAGATTTCCTGAAGACAAGAGGAAACTTAACAAAATTATTAAAGATCTAAAGACTCTGCTGAAACGACAGACGGAACAAAATACGCAGAAGTTCTTACATAGCCTCGACACGTCTCACTTATCTCACTATTCTCTATGAAAAGCAAATAAAAAAGTAAATAATACAATAGATTATCGACCCCCACTTAAAAATACAGATAATACTTGGGCGAAAAAACCGTCTGAAAAAGCTCAACTTTTCGCAAGCCATCTAAAAAACGTTTTTATTCCACATGATATGACTGGCGATTCAGAAATAGATGTCAATGTTTCCAAATTTTTAGAAGAAACTCACCAAATGGAGTTACCAATTAGGAAATTTAAAAAAAACGAGAAATAATTTCTACAATTAAATCTCTTAAAAATCAAAAGGCACCTGGTTATGACCTCATAACTGCCGAAATTCTTAAAAAACTTCCAGATGTTGCTTTAATACTTATTACTCATCTTTTCAATGCATCCTTGTTAAAAAGTTTCATCCCTGATCAATGGAAAGTTGCCGAAATAAAGATGATACTAAAACCAGGGAAACCAGCTGAAGATGTAAAATCCTATCGTCCAGTAAGTCTCCTTCCCATTCTTTCAAAAGTTCTTGAGATATTATTTTTAAAACGTCTTATGCCGGTAATTGAGTCGAAACGAATAATTCCGAACCACCAGTTTGGATTCAGAAGAAAACACTCAACCATTGAGGAAATTCATAGAATTGTTGAAAAAATACAGACCACTTTCGAGCGAAAAGAATACTGCTCAGCAGCGTTTTTGGACATATCTCAAGCGTTTGATCGAGTATGGCATCAAGGACTTCTTTACAAATGTAAAAAGCTTCTGCCACTTAACTATTATACGTTCATAAAATCGTATCTATTGAAAAGACTCTTTTATGTCAACAATGAAAATGAAATGTCTTCTCTACATGATATTAGAGCTGGAGTACCACAAGGCAGTGTACTTGGTCCAACCCTTTATCTGCTTTTCACATACGATTTACCGAAGACGGTAGGAATTGTAACCGGTACATTTGCAGATGATACAGCTATCCTGGCGAGTGCAAACGATCCCTCTGTAGCCTCATTCAAACTACAAGCTGGTCTTGATCGTATATCAAAATGGTTGCAGTATTGGCGCATGAAAGCAAATGAAACAAAATCTACTCATGTTACATTCACAATGAGAAAAGACACCTGCGCGGAAATTAAACTTAATAATATAATAATTCCGCAATCAAATAGCGCTAAATACTTGGGCATGCACTTAGATAGACGTCTGACATGGAAAACACATATTTTTAACAAAAGGAAATCCCTTGGGATTCAATACAGAAAAATGTTTTGGCTGTTAAATAAAAAATCTTCAGTATCCCTAAAGAATAAACTTATTTTATATAAAAGTGTGCTAAAACCAGTATGGACCTATGGCATTCAATTATGGGGAACAGCCTCAACATCCAACATAGAAATTCTTCAAAGATTTCAATCTAAAACTTTACGGGAAATAGTAAATGCTCCATGGTATGTAACTAACATTCAAATCCATCTGGACCTTGGGATAATCCCGGTAAGAGATGAAGTAAAAAAGGTAGCTAGAAAATACCATGAACGAATACAAATTCATCCCAACATCCTAGCTTCGAATTTGATGTCCCCCTCAAATATATTTACGAGACTGAAAAGGAAAACGCCGCTTCAAATTTTATTATAAAAATCAAATTTTATTATAAAGAAATCTTAAATTAAAAAGAAAAGAGTAGCTCTCTACAGGGAGAACTACTTTAATTGTAAATGATCAAGTCTCAAATAGTATTTATTAAAAAATTGTAAAATGTCACCGTACTATGTGACAGAATACTTATTGAATTTAAATTAAATAAAAAAAAAAAAAAGATAATGGATAAGAAAAGGTGTTCTCTATAAAAACAAAACACTAACATAAAATGGCTATTTATTTTTCTCTAACCATACGTGTAGATCACATGGCTGCAATATTATATTATATGATGATTTGTCCTGTCCTTTATATTAAAAATTTTCACTTTTTAATATTAATATTAATAAAAAAAAAACCAATAAACACTTAATTAAAGCACTCCAAAAATATGTATTTAAGTGCAAAACTATAATTAAATGAGAAATTACGGCATTTGAAAAAGTGATAACTTTTTCTTTCATTGTTTCCTTATGCCAATAAATATTTTATTATTATAAATAGAAAATAAGAAAAGAAGAGCATTGTGCTTGGAAAGGTAAAAATAGTTAATAAAAGACTGGAAATAAAAATTATATAAATTGAACTAAACAGAAACTGCAAGTAAATGGACAACATGACATTTACGGTGAACAACAGACAACGGCCGCGCCGTGTAAAAAATTTGTGAAAGGTTAAATGAAGCGCCAGAAAACACGATTCATGCAAAAACTTAGATACAAAAAAAAAGAAAAAAAAAATTAAGAAAATCAAAGTAGAAAAAAAATATAAGCAACTTTAACTGGTAAGAAAATAACCGCTGAGCAATATTGGCCATAAAGTATGAAAATGAAACTCTAAGATACTTTATCAAAGCCTTAAGCAACAATGCGATGCGTAGATTTTTATTAGAAAACACAAAACAAAACAAAAAATATGAAACAAAAAATTACATAAGAGAAAAAATTTAAATTAAAAATTGCAAAAAAAATATTCTCCTATGGCCACTCATAATACTTGAAATATCTTAAGTATAACATTTGCATTTGCTCGGTCATATGCACTTTTAGTTCAAATCAATAAACTGTATCTTTACAGATTTGAAAGTTAATATGAGCTTAACATAAATACATAAATATGCTTTGTACTTACCTTTGAGAGGCAGCATGTCAGTATATATGTTCTATTCTGTGGGTTTTTAGATATTTCTGCTACTTCGAAAGATACTCGAAATTTTTAGCTTAACTAAGTTGCACCGTTTAGTTTTTAGTTAATGCTTTAAGGTTTTTTTTGTTCAATATTGGTTACAGCCTTTTTAGAGCGTTTAAAAATTTAATTGTTGGTGTAATTACTGCAAGTATTCAAACTAAATATTTATATGTTTTTAATATGATTTAATTATATTATTTCTGTTATATATAAATTTTTTTTAAATTTTTATTTATTTTTTAATTTATATTTTTTTTTATATACAAAGTGAATGTGCATTTAAAAACGATGAGTGCTTCAATGGCCATATGTAAGACAAATGCAGTCCAATACAATATGGCAAAGATGCGATTTTATTACATAAAATATTTAAGCTTATTTCTACCAGTTTATTTTAAGTTGTTGCAAAAATCAATACTATATTTAAGACTTGATTTTAAAAAATTCATTTATTAAACAATTCAATACAATTAATTAAAATTTGTAATTTTGCATTATAAAAAAATTTCTAATAATATATACTATTAATATTAGAATATATACTAAAAACAAAATTTAAAAAAAAAAAAGATATAATATTACTTTATTTTAGCACTTACATTAATTAAATTGAATTATGAAAATGAATTAATTTTGATTATATAATATAATATATGATAAATAATCTAGTTGAATATATGAAAAATTTTGAATTTAAAAGTAAAGTTCTATATTACATTATGTCTTCTGATATTGAAAAAAAGCACTATTCAGACCAAATTGTCAATTTCAAAATTGGAAATAATTTCAAGTAAATTTATGTGAAAGAAGGCGATGGTATTACAGTTAAAAAAACTATGTTAACTAGCTGTAGAAATTATTACAATAACTTCTTACAGAAATAAGATTCACAGTTTTACGTATAAATGAAGTATTAAAAAAGATACTCAAATTAAAAGATACATGTGCTAAGGGTGCCAGCATTTACTATGCAATTAATACCATAAATAGGTATTTTAGTGATTAAAAATTCCTGTTAACAATAAATTTGATTTTAAAAATAAATTATTTTAAATTATTATTACAAACGGTTTTTAAATAGTAGTGAAATAACAAAATTTTATTTTTAAATAGTTGAATGAATTTTATTATAATATTATAAAATAAAATCAGATGCAATAAAATAAAATAAAATGAAAAGTAAGTAAAATTAAAATAAAAAAAATTACTAGAAATAAATAAAAATTAATTAATAAATACAAAATAAAATGAATTAAGCATAATAAAATAAAAATTATATATATGAGTAATTTATAAATAATAAATATATATTAATGAATTAAATAAAAACAGATTAAAATAAATGAAAATGAAAATAAAAATCAAAACAACAATTAAAAATAAAAATAAAGAGGATAGAATGATATCCTATAATAAAATAATAAAATCAATCAAAATAAAAAAAATTTGTGTCAAAGATGTAACAAATGAAATAGAAACGAATAAATAATAAAGAATATATATTATTTACGAATGATGAAATAAAATGAATTAAAACAGTATGACGTAAAAAAATAAGGAAAAATTTATGTTTTCAACAACTCTAACATAATATAAAATATTAAACAGGTAGTAATAAAAAGTACTATAAATAATAAATATAATATAAAAAAAAATATTATAGATAATAAATAAATCAGCAATAAACATGTTGTAATAAAATAAACATAATAAAATCAAAATAATATTAATTAAATCTTTAAAAATTAAATAACATAAATCTCTAAAAATTTGTTTTAAATCCCTTAAGTAATTATTCTCTAAGTGGATTTCCCATAAGCTCAAAAGAGAAATACAAGATTTGTACAATTTCACAAAATTATGCTTTTTTAATTTAGTTAAAAGTAAAGTAAAAAAGTAGTTAACTAAGTTGACTGTACATCCTTCTATCATTCCCGTGGACAAATATCTTGTCTTAAAAACATGAAGTAAATTTAATTACTTTTATTTCTATTTTATTTTCCTTTTTAAACTACTATCTACTGAACAAGTTTATCTTATATGTTATCGTAAGCATAAATATATATTTAAGCTACTATTTTATTCTACTAAAGTCACCCATTAAAAAGCTTTGCAGTTAACTTATAAAACTAGTATCATTTACGACCAGCATAAAAATATCCATTTTCAATGTAAAAGTTGGATTTTACACATCATTCATTAGGT
>NC_051847.1:124458077-124527791 GCF_002237135.1 Teleopsis dalmanni
AAAAAAATTTGTTTTATTCAAAAAGTCACTGACTTATCAAACCACTCTCATATTTAGCGGAAAATAGAAATGGTTCAACACCTACACCACAAACAGAGATTCATGGAACAACCCACCCCCAAATGAGTTCTAATGGCAGACAAAAAATTAACATATGGAAAAGACTTTTTCCTATTCCAATTTTTTAAAATTAAAATTTTTAAGGAGGTTTTCTATATCAAACATATTTTATTTAAAATAATTTTAAGATAGCAAATATTTTTGCAATTCTAGGTTTTGTAATACAGATAGTTCTTAAGAAATAGTAACAAATAAGTAGGTAATGAAATGATAACATATAATCAAACTTTGATTTTAATAGATTTAACATGTTCCATTTAATTCGAAACCATCTCCAGCTATTGAATTACTAAATGTCTACATGTATATTTCCGAAAGAAATACTGCTCAAGACTAAAAATACGAATTAAAAGTTATTTCAATATTAAATTTGCTCAATTAAATTTTAAATACAACACCTTTATATAGAAATCGTATTTAAAGTGAATGAAAATTATAAATCTTAAGCAGTTTTACTAGTTAGGAAAGCAATACTTTCGTATTATAATGAAATAAAGTTTTTGAGCTAATTTTTATTTTGGTATATGTACAAATTTGAATTTATTTTGAATAACATTTCTTACTTCTAATTCCAAAAAAACAGAAGATTCAGAACCTTCCAGAAAAGACGATCGAATAACTACATAAGCATTTTATTTATTAAAATTTCATACCAAAGTTTCATTAAATATTTTATATATACAAATATATTTAAACCCAGTGAGAATTATAAATTTAAAAACTTTCACTTACATTTAATTTATAGAAATTTATACTAGAATTTGCAATTAAGTCCTAAACTTTTTAAGGTAGCCAAATGAAATTTTCAACAGATTATAGTCCTCAACACCAGTCAAGTCAATTTGTCACATGACGAACAAGTATACATAAAAAGCAATAGTATTTTAAGACAAATGTAGCGAATTATATTCAATTTGATTTTTTTTCATTTGAAATAGAAAATTTGGGATATAACAATGTTCAACTTTTTCAAAATAATAGTTCAAAATAAAATATTTGTATATATCAGACATTTAATAACTCCCCATAAGAAAATGATATAACTCTATATACATATATTAACATATCATACATACTACGATCTCATTAAGCATTTGAAATATAGAATTGTATTTAAAGCTTGTGAGAATTATAAGTTTAAAAATCTTTACTTACGTTTAATATATTAAAATATACACTAAAATTTTAAGTTAAGTCCTAAATCGTAAAGTTCTTAAGGTAATCAAAGTAAACTTTCAATACAAACTTTTGGTGAATTCAATTAGTGAAAAAAGTCGTTTATATAAAGAATAGAGTAATATATTTAAAATTTGCACACTTCATTTGACACTTTACGTGACAATATATCATACATGAAAACGATAACAAAGTAATATTATTCCGAGGTAATCTCTCAACGAATTCCACTAAATATATCAAAATTGAAGAAAAGAAATATATATTTCCACAAAGAAATATCAGAGACAATCTAAAATCCAAACCCAGTATGCAGTGGCGTAACTACAGGGAAGCAACTGGAAGCAACGCTTTCGGGTCCACGAATTTAGGGGGCCCTATTATAAATTTATGTATTCATTGTATTTATTTTTAATAAATTCTCAAAAGTGGGACGAAACGATTTGCCGTATAGTTGTGCTTCAATCCTCAATTTCTATCGGTGCTATATTTAAATCTGCATCTACTCCATATTGCAAAATAGTTCATTAACCATTAACATATACCAAATTTCATTGGAGTATCTTTATTAAAAACGGAGAAACCCCATATCCGGTTGTTAAGTTTATATGGCAGCTATAAGAAATAGTAGTTTAATTTCAATCGAATCATATGGTGATCAGGGGCCGCTCCCAAAAAGTATGTGTGTAAAGTTTCATTCGAAGAGTTCAAAAGCTGAGAGAGTAGTTTGAACTGAAAAGGTATATATATACTTTACTGATATATACTTCATAGTATTTGCGACGTTTCCTTTAATGCGTTACGAAAATCTGGACAAACTTTATAAGGGTATATAAACTTTTTCGTGTAAAGGGTATAAAAAGATGTTAGTAGGGGCCCCTTAGTTAGTAGTTGCTTATAGGCCTTTTCCGTGTAAAGGGTATAAAAAGCAATGTTAGTAGGGGCCCCTTAGTTAGTAAGTTGCTTATTGGCCTAAAAATGTGTTACGCCACTGAGCGGAGGAAATACCTACGAGTATATTTCAAAGATTTAAGACTAAGAAAGATAGGCTCTATACTAAGATAGGTTCTTTCATTAAAGAAATCGGACTTGGAGAAACACTCTAATCCGACTAAGGGGCACAATAGATGTTTTAGGGTCATCCTTACGAAATTTCTCTCTAAATAAAATACTTTATTGCAGTGGATTGTGCTTTCCAATTAAACTCTAAAGTTAGTAAGAATTCAAAATATTAAAAAATTTAGAATATAGCAGTACTGTACTATTGTGATGATTAAGGCAGTAAAATTAAAATGAATATTTTTATAATTATTTGTTTTATTTACCATTATTATTGCAGCTTAACTTATGATGTATCACTTACCTAGAAAGAAAAAAATTATTATAGATTAGTATTTATGATATAAATTGACATGAATTAATTAGTTCTTATGTAAAAGAATGCTGATATTATGGAAACCACTAACTACGGTAATCTCATAGTTGATTAATAATTTATGGGCAGACTATCTGCTTGCGTTCACTGTATACTAACAGGTTTATTTAATTGTGTTAATAACTGTTAACCAAATGATTCTTTCTAAGCTGATAGAATGTTCACTGAATTATGAAAAACTCACCAAGAGATATTTTGAGATTTATTCAAAGGACTGAGTGTTTTCTGTTCGGTTATAGTGAGTTGCATGGCAAAAGATCTATGCTGATCTAGTGAAAATCAATACCTAAAACTATAACAATCATTTGCTAAATTCGTTAAGATTGGTAAGGAATATGCGTAGATAATGTGGTCTTTACAGAATTTCAAAAATCTTGACAAATTTAATTATATGAAGAGTATAAAAAATATTAAAGCTTTTCTATGAACATGAGGTAAATTTATTGATTTCGAAACGAAAGTTAAATCCCTAAAAAAAAATATAGGAACATTCAAAAAATAGCGATTGTTTCTCTTTTTATAATCTGGCATTATAATTTTATAATTATTTATGGAAAACAAAAGGTGATCTATAAGTAAAACATTAAATCTAATTAATGTGGCTTATCCAAAGCACATATAATATTTATACAATTAAACAATCACAACTTTACAACAATAAACCCTAAAAGGTTCCGAAAAGGTTTTTTTAACGAAACAGACAGGCATTAAAACCCTCGTAGAGTAACCCTTTAACAGAAGGAAGATATGCATATATTCTTATGCTGACATACTAATCCTTCTCGCTTAACACTGTTCACTAAAGTCTAATTTTTTACGGTCATTCAGGTCACAGGGTAAATGTACTGTTTAATAACAAACCAAACTCATTTATAATATTTATGTTTTATTTTATTATTTATATTAATTATATTTATATATTATATTATAAATCAACTAATAAATTTAAGATCACGGCGCATGTATAGCTGCTGCACGTAACAATCACTCTATGAAACAAAAAGTGTGCGCATTTGGAACAATATTAATTATTATGTATGGTATTACATTATTAAATATAATTTTCATGCTGTTATTACAATTATATATAAAATTGTGACCGACATAATTTCATATGAAAATAAATTAACTGTAACAATAGCCTATATAATAAGTGTCAGTTTACAAGTGTACACAAAGCTTTGTAACAGCATACACAATTTGTACTGTACATTTTACTGGTTGAGGTTATTAAGTACAAAGTGTTTGTGGAGGTGTCATTTGGTTAAATAATCATTTCACTAATTAATTATATCCAAATGTGCATTAATAGTGGCTTTAACAGTGTTGGAAAACACGATTTTGTATGCTATTGTAGCTCCAAATATGGTGTATTTGGTCTATAGAGATTTTCCTATTCCACTGCAATCATCGTAATTTTGCACCACAAACACAAACATATATAATGTTCATATGATTGTCAACACGACTCGATCACTCTATACACACACACTCACACACTCACACACGTAAATGTGGAGTCATGAACCTTTTGGAAAATATATGTGTTTACCTATTGCACTGGTTTAATTTAGTATTTTAGTATTTCATTTTATATTTTCTGGTCTTTGCCGTCTTGATTACCGCATCGGGGCCACAAATAGTGCAAATGAACCTGTGAATTAGCTTTGTATTGTTATTGTTTTCTTTTAGTTTATCATGTTATTGTTGTAGTTTTTAATTTTACAAAAGAAAATGAAAGCAATTTTTTTCTTGTATTTTGTTTTGTTTTGCTTTAAAATAAAAATTTTCTATTAATTTTTTGAAGTTTTCTTTGGCAAAGGCACTGTGTGTGCACTGTGTGCTTTGTGCCTCATGAATATGCAATATTTTTGGGGCATGTGAGTTGAGTGTAAATCTGTCCGACGAGGAAAATGTTGTAATGTTGTAATGAAGCGGAAATTACACACTTCTGCAATATTTTTCATAGCTTCGAAAAAAAAAAAATATTGAATATATGAAAAATGTTAAAGTTGTATGACGAATTACACACATTCTTTGTAATCACAAATGATTTAATTTTTATTGCCGATTAGATAATTGATCATAAAGAAATAATTTAAGGTTTAGAAATACTTATTTATTTTTAAGATTAATTAGATAAGGTGAGCGAACTGGTTAGATGAAGGTGGTGTAGTTGTAGATATAAAAGACTTTTCAAAAACAGGGAAGAATTAAAATAATACTTTAAAAAATTATGGAAAAGATATGATTTTCAAGTTAATAAAGAGAAAAACGGACTGACATAAATAGAACAATTAGTAGATGCATTTAAATAAGTAGTTTAGCGCTACAAGAGATATTATTTCTTATATGATTACTATTTGATTTCCGCTAACTCGAGTTATTCGTCAAACCCGTCTAATTACAGCAACAACGATTATAAATTACAGTACCAAATACAAATGCAATTTTACCAACATTTCTAGAGACCTGGGTGCAAACTTTTAGATGCGATTAATTAATAATATGTTCTATTAAAATTAACATTAATTAAATTATCTAAAAACTTCTAAAATATCTTTTGAACAGATTTTATATATAGTACATATAATATTAAGTTCACAATATTGTTAAACATTGAAAATGTTTACAAGGAGATTTTCTACACAGATCCTTTTTTCATATATATTCCATGTACCATGTGAGGTTAGTTAGCACCATTTTATTTTTCAGAACATTTAAATTTTAAGTTCTAAATTTAAATTTAAATACTTTTTTTGGTGTTGTTACCATATATTAACGTATACCGTAACGTGGCTTATTTTGTTATAATTATTGACTTAATTTAGAAGAACAATTATTATATACACAATATTGTTAATGTACGACTAAATCATATTATTCAATAAAGTGATTGATGCTCATATACTTTTTTGGGTCAGGTTATATTTATGAGCATTATTGTATAATATATAGTAGGTAAATAAAATTGTGTTATCATTATATTTAGATAAGATATTAATTAGATAAGACTGGTTAAATTTTTGTTTTTAATTTGTATCAAGCTCTTTCTCTCAACCATATTGTTTTTTTACATTTTAATATTGATCTTCGTTTTTGCTTGTTGCCTCTTTAGATGAATTTTGCAAGTTCAAATTTATTATATATGAATTGGGATTGACTGTTTGTATATAAAAAGCGTGTGTGTTAAAAAAAAACCTAAGAAACAATTTTTCAAAAGCAGTTCGACAAATCCTAAAAATTGGCTCAACAGTGCAATATTAGGTAATTTATTAATTAATTTTTAATAGTTAATTAATTAATTTGTTATATTAATTAATATAATTTTTAATTATACATTTATACAATATAAATAAAATTAGTTTTAAATATATAACTTTATTTAAATTAAATTATGAATTCTTAATATTGAAACTTGACACTTACGTCTATAATACTACTATATTTTCAAAATATTTATTTATAATTTAAATATTCAATAATTACAACAAATATTATTGTAAAATTTATTTATTTCTAAATAGCCCATAAACCTAAAGACTCATAACACTTGCCTATACTTTGTAGTTATTAAAATTCATTTTTGAAGGTTGTCAACGATTCGTTTACACACTTCTTTTTCTGCTTCTTGTATGTCAAACATAAATTAGAGTGATTTTTTATGTCCCTATAAACGTGACGATATCTGTCTTCACTTATCTTAATGGGATTTAAAAGACATAAATCAGTTATACGAGATAGATTTAAATTATTTGCGGTTAAGTGTTTATAGTTTTGACTATTAGTCTCAGTAAGGCATAACAGTTTTGCTCCAAAAATTATATTTAATTACCTTCAAATTTTGTCTTTTATATCTACTTTATAGTTATAATTTTATTTTTTTAAAACTATAATAATAATTCAAGAAATATTTCAACTTTGAAATCTCGGTAGTGAACTTGAATTTTTTTTGTTTTCTCCTTGCTTTACAAGTTAATCTCTTTACAATGTTTCATGTACCGGAATTTATCTGAATTCTAATTTTAATCTCCAAATTATTTTAACAAGTTAAAAATTGTTTATAATTAATTTTATTCTTAAAAACTTGTATTTCAGTTGATCGTTTAGCAAATAACTAAAAGCGTTAAATTATTGTCATGCAGCTTTATGTCTTTAGTATCATTTTGTAAGTTTGCCGCTAATTTTGTTGTTGAAAATCATAACTTAATAAATAAAAATAGATTATTTGTCAGCTGCAAAGTGTTTTTAAAATTTATTATCTACTAGTATGAAACACGTTTTTAAGTCAGAAACAGTTGTTGAAATAATGTTGTATATTTAAGATACTTAATTCACGTCTTTCGCAGGCTACTGAAGTGTGGAGCATTTAATTTATGTAGGCCATAAATTTTATACTATTTAGTATAATAGTAATAGTATATGTATATTGTTAATAATGTATTCAGTAATTATATTTAAAACTATAAAAATTGCTATTGAAATTAAAGGCATTAAAAGACAAATTGCTATTAATCCGAATTAAAAGACAAATTAAAGGATGCGGTGGTAGTTGAAATTAATTTTTTACAAATGAAATGGCCTAGCAAATGTCGACTATGAACAGTTTCCGAGTAATATAAACAGTTTCGAAATACCCTAATATAATATGTCTCTTAATGTAGACATAAGTTCTGTTGAAACATAATATATGTTTCAGTTTAAAAGAAAATAAATATTTCTACAAATATAGAATATAGGTGGAAGGTCTATTATATCTCAGACGTGTCGTGAAATATTTACACCTATGCAATATGTATATTGTTGCAAGTAGTAGCATATATAAAAGAAAATGCGCTATGAAGCATTTAATGATTTATTTACATACATTGTGAAATATAATGCAGTTAATATTATTATATTCATTATATTACAAATACTGATATTGATATTCAGATGTCTGAGTTGGTGAATCAGCACCTTTACTCTATTTTATGTGTGGACAGTTTTAAGTCACACTAAGAATACCTGAATACGGGGCTTTATAATATGATGAATCTGATGTCTTTGTATCTGCCTGTGTTTATCAAATTTCACTGTATTTTTAGGATGCTGAGTGTTGGATTATTGTGACTGTCAATTATATTGAACAGTTTCAGAGCACGATGTTTAATGTATTTTTCGACTGAATCGACTCTCAGATCTCTGTGGATATCCACTCCTCTTACGTACCATGGGGCGTTAACCAGTTTTCTTAAGGCAATATTTTGCCCTCTTTGAAGAATTTTTAAAGTTGATACATCCATAGAGTAGTCCTGGTTTAATAATCTGCTTAAATATGCTAACTCTATTCTTTATGAGCTTTTTGCTGCTGATGAGCGGGTGAAGGGAGTGTAATATTCGGGCAGCTTGAGCTCGTTTGGACTTGAAATGTGCTTTCCAGGAGTGCGTGTTATCAAAGGTTATGCCTACGCATTTGAGAGTATCGGCCCATTCTATTTCTTGTTCTTCTACCTTTAATTTTCTGGGTGCTTGGCGGCGCTTCCTGGTAATGAAAATTACCCGTCTTTTCTGCGTTCAATTTTATTTTCCACTTTTTAAAATACTGAACAAGCACGTCAATGTGACCCTGTATGGGGTTGGAGACATTGCAGGCTATTTTGTCTGAGTACACAATACAAGTGTCGTCAGCATAGAGCGATAGCATAGAAGGTTACAGTTTCGGTATGTCTGCAGTAAACAGGCTATAGAGCAGTGGAGATAACGGCGACCCCTGTGGTACTCCAGCCTGTATTGATTTTACAAATACTGTGTTTGAATAGAAGATAAAACATTTAACAAAATAATTCTAAAAATATAAAACCAAAATCGGATCATACTTTGTTTAATTTGACAAGATGCTCTTCTGTCATCTTTTTGCATTATTTTTAAAGTATAATTTTAGTTTAAGTTTCTTAGAGAATGCACTCCTACTCATCTTCTTTTACAGTTTTGAAAAGTGGGGAATTGCCTCGAAGTCTATGTACTAGACTTCTTATTATCTTACTAATAGATTAATATAAAGAGTTTGTTCAAAATTTCCAAAAATAAATTGACATTTCAAATTTGGCGCTCTTAATGTAACCAATTTTGGATTACTTTTTATATTAGTACACATGTCTCTTAACATCTATTAACATTGTCAAACATTTTGGATATTTTGTTTGTTATTGACAGAAGTAAGTGTTAAATGTGGTTTGCAACATTTGGCGTTTATTTTTTCTTCAAAAAAAAAAAAAAATCATCAAAGAATCTGTATTAAATTTTGCATGAAAAATAAAATAAAGTTTTTGAAATGTGAAATGAGATATTTAGCAAGTTTACAATGTTTAAGTGGTATAAGCTTTTTACAGAAGACCGAGAAACGAAACGATAATAACGATGCTCGACCTGCACACCTGAATACGTCGAAAATGGATAAAATCGTTGAAGCAGTGAAGAAAATTGTTGCAGAAAATCGTAGAATCAGTTAGAGATGTTACTGAAAATGATAATATATCGATTGGCTCATGGCATAACAGTTTTTTGGATATTTTGGATATGAAACACATGATTTGTTCCTAAAATGCTTTATTTTCACCAAAAGAATCATACCTTGACATTGCATCGCTGAAAGATTTTTAAAACTATACCAAAAACCGCATATCAGATGTACTTTGGGGATTGGAAAAAGTACTAACACTTGTGTATTATATCGGTGGAAAAATAAATATATATATTACGAGAAAAAATCACTTTATCTTTTGAATAAACATAACACGCTTCAAATAATAATAGGTACTTTCGGCAGCTCATAAGTATAGCAAAAAACAGCAAGTTGCTGGCCTATAGGCACTAAGCGAGACATTGTCATCACTGTTGCAATCTGTCAAATATTATGTTTTGACAAATAGCACGTCTTGTATATGTATGTACTCATAATGCAAGCAAATTACATTTTATATTAAAATAAGTAATTAAAATAAAATTGAAAATTAAAATGAATAATGAATTTAAATTTCCTTTAATAATAAAATTATTAATAGTTTAGAATATTTAAGCAACTAATAAGTAATTTTCAATTATACTATAAATTTTATATATATATTCTATATTTTTGTATATATATATACATATGTTTAGCCACTTCACTGCGAGATGTGTAAATAGAGAAAGAAGTGTTTTGATTTGCGTACATTTTAGCAGGGATCGTAACAGCATTAAAAAATAAAAATTTCCTTATTACTATTATCATTTGCATTTTAAAATAAAACTCAAAAAATAAAAATTAAATTTGTTTCATATTTTATTCATCAAAAATAACGCTTACATTCCGCCTTTTTATTTTCAAACGCACAAATAACTGCCTTATAAATACGAAAATCAAGAATACATAAGTCTTATTTTTGAAAATAAAATATAACTCATACTAATTTGCTGAATAATTTTAAAAACCAAAATATAAAATGCATTTATATTAAGATGTATTCTTTTATTCTTTAATTTCGTCAATGTACCTCGTAGGGAGTGGAATTTTCAGGTTTTCATGTTTTTATATTTCCACTTTGTTTGATATATTGTTATGTGCTTGTTCAGTATATCAACGAAATCAATAAACTTCGCAACATATAGCTGGACATTTGTTTAGCAATATTTTCTTCAGACAGTTTTGTTGCGGCCTTCTTCAGACGAATCAATTTCCTACATGAGATTGCACAATACAGTGTAATTATTATGTTGCGGATAAGTTTATGTGTGCATGTATGTTGACAAGAAATAAACAGCAACATTTTATATGTTGCGTTATGAATTATTAAGTAGAAAAGTTACTTGGCCACACTATTCAACAATAAAAAATAATGCAACATTTGTTGCCAGCAATTGTTTTTATTTATGTATTTTTAAATTACGGCTACACGAGTTATAAGATATTTACTTCAATAAAAGATTGTTATTATAATTTCTTTTTGCCGGCAATTTAATTTATTATTTTTGTAAATTATTGATAGTAATTTTATTTCTATGCTTTAAAAATGCAACTATGAAGTAGTAGTTTTTTGTTAATTTAATAAATTTAGTTTTTAAATTAAAGTTGGTTTTTGTCAGAAAAACTGTTTGAAACATAACTTTATATTTGCTCGTAGTTTTTATATATTAAATTTATATCATGACTTTTGAAAGTCATAATAATGATAGTCTATATTATGAAGCTCCTATTCCATTAGATAGATATTATATATGGCTTTTTAACAACAAAATTAATTACAAAATATCAAATCAATTGTCTATAAAAATGAAAAAAAATATTTATCAGTTTTAATGTTTCTTCATATGTTTTTATGTTTCTTAGCATTTCTCAATTTAATAATTGTCATTGTTATAAGAATTTTCAGCTATAAAATCATAAGCCGATATATGGAACTGGTAATCTACACTGATTCTGTAAAATTTTAACAATCTTTAAAACTTTATGATTGAAAGTCCTAATTGCGCCCAATATTACAAAAATCATCAACCAAATTGTTGAATATATTTTGTTACGTTATGGTTACTTGTAAAATTATTGATAAGTGGTCTGAGAGTCCACTAGGACTCATCGTTTATTCCGTTAGCATTATATTCTATTTAATATTATTTATTTTCATCAGATTTTAAATCTTAACCTCCTGTGCACATATTGTTCATATCTTATAATGAATAGCAAATAAGGTAAGGGGATTTATACATCCAAGTATTTATTTTTTATTTAATTGAATCTTTAGACTGACCATACATTTGTTTTTTAATACCTACAATGTGTTTGATTTTTTTTATGACTTTTCATATAAACTTTACATTAACTTGTTTTTGACCTTATGTACCCATGTAATATAATCGTTAATACTATTTAAATACCTGTTAATAAGTCATAACTTTTATTAAGTAATAAAAATATTAATAATAGTAAATGAACATTAATCAATTCACAAATGTATCTTCACTATTTTGTTAGCATATATTATAATTCTACAAATATTTTTTACTACTGAACAAATTATAATATACATATGTATGTACAAATACTTATATAAATTAACGTAAAAATTACCAATTTCTTCCTCAAAATAAGTGAGTGTACACTGCAGTTTAGGAGATCTACAGTGTTATCCTTGAAGAGAGTTTACTAAGCAAACCCGGGCGTTCAAACAAACCAATGTTTCTTGGTAAACTTCTCAGACTTCAGTTAGTTCAAAGAAAGCGTATACTCATTCCAACGCATATGTCTAGTTTATATTCATATTCATTGTAAATATAACACGTTTATTAAGAAAAGTAATTCGCAAATATAAAACACGGGTAAGTATTAAGTATTCAGAAAACATCAAAATTTTGCATAATATTCGTATTATTTAACCACAGTAAAATACTTAACAAAAAATATGCATATAAATGAAGTCACAAATTAACACCAAATTCTTGAAAACAAATAATTATAATATAATTTTCTACTTTATGTGAAAAGTATGATAATTATTTGGTAATCTTTATTAATAGATAATACTTAGCAAATGGTTAGTCAGAATTTGTTTCAACAAATTATTTTTATGAACTTATGAAATATCTATTAAAGTCTTTACTGCCACAAAATTTAATTAAAATGTATTAATTTATTTTTATAGTTTTAACACTTTTAATAACAATAATTACACAAGAAATAAAACATTAATTAACGAAAAAATTTTAATTCAAATGAAAATCTTTTATTGATTGTTGTGCAATTAATTGTTTAGTTTTTTTTATTAACTATTAAGTTTTCTTAGATTTGTTATTATTTAAATGATTGAAATGCCAAAACTAAACTTTTTGAATTTTATATGTTCTGTTAACAAAATTTATATACTTTGTTGAGTAAAAAACTACATGTTTTTAAAATTTTATTGAAATATTGCTAAAAAAATATTATTTCTCAATACATTTGTTTTAATATAGAGGATTTAATGACTAATTTAAAGAAAAACTTTAATTCGTATTAAATTTTTTATATCTTTGAAATATCTTATAAAGAAATTCAGTAAAACTTTGTTAAGTTATTGTTAGTTTTGGAGTTTAACCGCATTATTGCTGTGGTAAAAATAAATAATTATTTAAGTTTTATATATTGGAGAAATAAGAAATTTAATTATAGACATTTTGTTTTTTTATTTTAATTAAAAAAAAAATCAAACCATATGTCTTAAGTTTTCTTACAGTAATTATTAAATGAAAGTAATAAGTAAGTTAATTTTTTGGTCCTTAAAACGAAAAGAGATCAAATCTGGGGTTACTATTATACCGATTAATATAACAATTTTTATATTGTTCAGATATTTTATAATTTTCTATATTAAGAATCAAGTAAATAGTGAAATTTGATAGATTAAGTTTTAATTTAATGTTTACAAGTGCTTTACCTGTAATTGTTTATTTCCATTTCCTGTAATATGACTCAATATTTTCTTTAAAAAATCTAGATACATAGCAAAAGTAATGCACATCACAAATCATAATTGTTTTTGACTAATTATTGCTTGTAATAGCCCTTTAAACCAATATGCTGTTAGCCACAAAACGGTTTCGTCACGGTCCCGAGTTATCTATATATATATTAATAATTCTGTCATGAAATGAGTGGAAAAAAGTTTTGTATTAATATCTAAATTGTTAGGAAAGGTTTGAAAAGGACTGCGATGTGCTAGTTCCAAAACAAAAACGTCAGTCTCTTCTATGTGGTTTTATAAAGATACGTTTTTTCGAGCCTTTTGTCCTAGTATTTGGAAGTCATGTCGGTAAACTGCAAACTAGATCAAAGTATAGTGCTGACATCGGCAAGCTAAATCCATTTGCAAGCATCATATAAGATTGTAAAGAGAGCCACCTATTTTCACATCATGCAGCTAGCTTATAGGCTAAGTTAGACGGTAAGTAACGTAAGAAATCAATTCAAAGCGAAATGCACTACCAACCAAACCGATGTTTGTTGGAATTATAATTTAATACGTTGATTAATTATAAAGAGTAACGATAGCGAAACCAATCTATTATAACCAATTTATGTATGTATATTTTTATCTGGACATGCCAAAGATAAACAGCAAAATAGTTCTCATATATGGCACACGTTTTTAAAAAGGTTCGCCATCACTGCATCAAAGGTATATAAAAACCAAGTGTGATTTGAAAGTTTATAAAAAATTGAAGAAATTAATTTTTTAAATATATGTGCCGTGCTATCCTTCGCAGTAGAGAACCGAATTCTAAACCTCTAAGCAATATCAAAATAGAACTGAGTCATGCTGATGTCATTTATATTAAAGTATATAAGATAGACATAACAAAATATAAAACTTTATTATACTTTAAAATATACCAAACACATAAATTTTTATTATATTTTTTTATTTTTAAGAAAGCAAGGCATTACCTTAGAAATTATACAGACGCAAGTGATTGAACTCTTAAAAAATTGTTTGGGATTTTTTCTCATTAAAGGTTTGGTAAAAATAAAAACAAACAACATCTAAAATATTGTATAATTTGAAAATAAAGATTTCTAGAAACAAGTTTAAACATTAATGCTAATATTATTGGTTTTTGTATTGTTAATAGAATTTAAAATTTAACTGATAAAATATTTTGCGCATATCGAACTTGTTTTAGGCCATAAAATTTCAAATTTCTTTTATGAAATTTTATTTAATTGAATTTTGCTGAATATTAGCAAAATTTATTTTTGTTTTTGATGTCATTAGAGTTTGTAAGAAATTTAAATGATTAGAATAAATATTAAATAATTCAAAATAGAAATAGATTTGATTGCTCATATTTAAATATTGTATAATGTATTTTTTGATGTTATCCAAATCTTATTTTCTGTTGATTAAATTGCATGTAGTTATAGTTCTATATATAAAGTGTATCCACTCCATAAAATACGTATTTGAGTTAGATATAACTATTAGCTGAACTAGCTGAACTTACAATTGACAAAGAAATATATTGGACCAAAGATTGAGAAAATATGTGTTTAAAACTGGGTCTTTCAATAACCAGTTTTCGGAGTATGAATCTTAAATTATTACACAATAACCAAATGCTTGACTAACGTAGTAACATTGCAAGGCATCACTAGACATGTATTTTGTTGTTCCTGCATTGTACTTTTAATACGTTACTCGGTTACCGAACGCGTTACTCGAACTCGTGAATAACCCTAATAATTTTATAACTTTATACAGACGAAGTGAACACAATTCCTTTGTCACGAATGCTAGATCGGGATCTCATAACATCTACCCACAGCTGCAATATGTCGTTATGCATAGTTTTTATTATGAAAACACTCAGCACATATCGAGCCTACTTTTTAAATGTAGAGGCAGTTTTTTTAAACTGAACGGTAGAGAATTTTATATATCTGAACGTGATTGTTCTATGTGTAATTGTCATGAAATGGAAAATATATGGCATACTCGTATTATTGGCGTAGGTATGTCCGATTTTTAGAGAACATAGACGTATTTTTTTTGACAAAGCACTTCTGTCCGAAGAAGAAGTTAAAGTCTTATTAAACGGTAGCAATACTTATATACTATATATATTTATAAAAAGTGTTTCAAGTTACAGAAGATTAATTATTGATGAATTTATATGTGAATAATAAAGTTAATAATATGCACCACTTTTTTGTATGCCAATCTGAAACACAGCAAATGTGTTATTTTCAATTTAAATTTTAAATAAAATTTTATAATTTTTGTAAATTTGTCCTGTATAAATTTTTTGAATCAATAATAAATAATATAAAAATTATTTGAGGAATTTAATATCTATAATATTCCATTTAATTATTAGTTGCTTTATTTCTTTTTGAAAAACTTATGTTTGAATAAATTGCAATCCACAATCTGAAAGGTGAGACATTTATTTCCGAATTTATTATAAAAATTAGGTTAATTACAAGCTAGTAATTATCTGAAATAAGTAAAGATAATTAAAAAACCTGATAATTGTTATTGACACAAATCCCACTTATTTTTAACACAATGCAATATAATTGAATTAAATTATTTTATTTGATTTTTCATTTTATTCTGTAGTATTCTTTTCTGTGTTTCACTACATCTGAGCGGAAAATTGATTTCTAACAAAATGAAAATATGGGGCTATTCTATTCGTGATCATTTTTTTGCAACATTGTTTTAGTGACATATTAAACAGAATAGTTATTTTAAG
This sequence comes from Teleopsis dalmanni, assembly GCF_002237135.1. Lineage (NCBI taxonomy): Eukaryota > Metazoa > Arthropoda > Insecta > Diptera > Diopsidae > Teleopsis > Teleopsis dalmanni. The sequence goes on from NC_051847.1 coordinate 124,474,057, forward strand.
CACTATGTACCATATTCAACTTTAGTTTTTTAATTTGACAGAATAGATTAAACAACCACCGAATATGTTTACATTGTGAGAATTTGATATAAAAATTATTATATTATTGGAAACGTCAACAAACAGAATTGTTGCATCTAGGGCATGGAAAATCTAAAAATAACCTTAAAGAGATTGTCGCATCCACAAAAACCCATCACTCCAAAAAAAACAAACAACTACTATAAGGACATTTAAATGATGTCATATTTCACACCCAATACTATACATTTTTCTACAGCTTTATTTCAAATGGATATTGCTTTTCGAATTTCAACTAACTCATTGCGTTATTGTGATGATTTATTTATCTAAATATCGTTCTCCGAAATTTCTCAATTTCTAAACGTTCATTAAGGTCCAGTTACGTTACCTACCGTCTAACTGAGCCTTTACGTTGCTCCTCACGCATATTCTCCTTTATATTTGTCTTCACTGAATTGTTTGTAGTATGCATTTCAATGGATGATCTTTTTGGTTTCTGTTATAATAACTAAATGTCAATTTATTTATTTCAAAAAAAAAAATTTAATATTAAATGGAATTCAATAAATTCAAGTTTTGATTCTTTAAATTATTATTACGTTGATGTCGTTACTAGTACGACTTTTGGATCCAAAAAGAGCATTTTCGGATTCATGTTTTTGAAAAAATATACCATAAAACCTTACATAAAAAGGAGATTTACGCGAAATATCATCTGTAGATAAATATACTAATGTGCGAGAAAATGTGTATATTGGAGCTATACACATGTATGCACCTCACACGATCTATAAAATGTTTTATTAAGTTTGTCGATATTTTTACAATGCAATAAATGAGTATAGGGTTTCTAATACACTTTATACTCTTAATTAATATAACAAACTGAATTAAAAGCATGACAGAGTCTATGAGAAAATAATCTGAAATAAAATAGCCTCAATAAATATACCATATATAAATTATAATATGTTAATATTATTATATATAATAATACATTAATATAATACATGATATAATATTTATATATTTATATTTATATGTCTATATATGTATATAAGAAATAGTAAATAATTCTTGTGAGTTTTCACAGTTTATTGAGTATTGCCTCGATTTAATTATTACGATCCTCGTACATGGCGATCATCGGCGCTATCGCTGCCTTAGGGATTTAATTGAATATATTTGTGGGAATAGAAAGTGAGCCGTAATTAGTTAAATTTTTGTATTTTAATTTGAAGATTGTTATCTTTATTTGCTATTCGTAATATTTGTTTATTTGATACGGTTTTAAGACACCACTGCAACCAAAATCATATATTGCAATTAAATTTTTGATTTTTTTGAAGTAATTTCATATCCATAATTTTTTAAAATTTTTCGCATTTTTCATTTCTTCATTCTTATAGTTAAACATTAATAAAATCTTGTGTGATCTAAGACAACACAAAATTATATTGTCGAAGTATATCTTCTTAGACAAATATGTTTATATGTATATTTTCTGGTATTTGATTACTTCTATTAAGTATGTACGCTTGTGGTTCTTTTTTCATTATAATCCTATAAAGGTGATAAATCGTTCAATCACTTTTCAACTTAAAGTTTTAATTGAAGAGCAAAAATAAAACTTAACATTGTAGAAATAACATCTGAAACTGAAACTAAAACCTGGGCTGGTTGCTTCTTTCAGGCAATGAAATTGCATATTTTAACTTTTTCATTTTTAGCAAATGCCAAACAAAACTCACAGACACCAAGCTACAGAGAATAACAACTTAAGATACAAAAAGACATAAAACTGTCTTGATTGTAGATTGAATTAAAAATTGAATTGAAATGCATAGAATACATTTAGCAGAAGATATCGTTACACGATACAAACACAAAAACAGAACCAAATTTATAAAAGTTAAGGCCAACATAATGAATTTTATAATGACATGGTTAGTCTGAACACAGTTTTGAAGTGGATTTAATAGACTTAATATTTTTATTAGAAAATAATTTAAAAAAAAATAATTAGTATGAGGGTATTTCCTAGATGTGATTTAAAAGCACTAAAAAATACAATATGCTTATTGTATTTCAAATATAATATAAAAGTTTTATAAATATTTACAAACTTTTTAAATGTCCCTCATATGAATTGAGTTTAAAATAAAATAAAACTTAATTAATTTAGTCACATTTGATCTTCTAATGATATATATATTACAATCATAATGTTATTGAAATGACTGGCAATTGTTGGAAAATATTTTACTGAAACAAACAAATGAAAAATCATTATATGAATTCTTAGATTAATTCATTGTTAGAAGTATCTTTTTGTTGAGTGAATATTTTCGGGTTAAACATGTTAAATGCCAGTTTTTAACTGACGTAGAAGTTAAAATTTTTCGTTTGAATTCAGCATTACTCATAGACATTATTAGCCATTACCAAGACGCACCATTGATTTATGAACATATTTGTTGGATTGCAGTTTTGAACTCTTAGTCAAGCGAACCTGCAGACCATGTGGTTTTTTACTTTATTCTATGAAAAATAAATTAATTTTAATTAATTTTATAGTTTATTTTGTATAACTTTTGCCATTTAAATAATACATGGTTATTCTAAAAATATTAATGGACAGAAAATAATAAGCGATAATGAATGTGTTGAAATTTTAGTATTAATTAAAAAAAAATATTAGTGTATTTGATAAAAGATTTAAAGAACTTAACAAAGTAAAAAAATATATACATAAAATATACATAAAAAATATTTGTTGTGCTCTTTACAGTACTCCACTCAAAGAGTACATCTAGTTCTTCAAGATGTAGCCAATCTTGTTCATTAAGCTGGTTTTGATGAGTATGACAAGATGAATTATATAAACAATGTTCATATTTTGTTGGTTAATTTGTCTTGGCGTACATCTTCCTTTTTTATTAGGATTTCGGTATTCATTTGATTAGTTGAAAATTACGTGGCTTTTATAGTTATTAGCGATTAAAAGAAATAATAGTCAAATCTTATTAAATTTGTTTATAGATTATTATGGCCTAAAAGAGGTTTTTATACCTCTATTTATTGTGGCGATCCTAAGAATTAATTTGGAAGTAAGTGCGTATTTAACGACACGGGTTGGCGTTGGTATCTTTATTTGATGTTATTTATATGCCTGTCTATTATAAGACCAGGTTGTAATATCAGAAGAGTGTAAATAATGCGCCATAAAACTGCTTAATTATGTTATTTAAAGTTCACTCCATAACACTCTTATCTTTCATATATCTATTAGCCTGATTTACTCAATGTATGAATCATCCTTCCCTGTATGTCTGCCTATTACAACGCCAGGTACTCTTTAAGTTTTTCAGTTTTGTATGTTATTCATCGATCCCTTTATGCCTGTCTATTACAACACCAAGTACTCTTCAAGTTTTTCAGTTTTGATATCAAAATATAAATATTGTACCCTAAAAGTGCTTAATTATGTTATTTAAAGTTCACTCCATAACACTCTTATCTCTCATGTATTTATTAGCCTGATTTACTCAATGAATGAGTCATCCTTTCCTGTATGGTGGCCTATTACAACACCAGGTACACTTTAAGTTTTTTAATTTTGGTGTCAGAAAAATGTAAATAATACGCCATAAATCTTCTTAATTAAGTTATTTGAAGTTCACTCCATAACACTCTCAGCTCTCATATTATTTTTTAATTAACATATAAAAAGCTTTACTTAGAAAGTAAATTTTTCTCTTTAATGAGCATCATTTCAAATTATTTAAAGACTCTGGTCAATAAGCAGACAATTGCTTATCTCTTTATATATATTTAAAAACCTCTTTAAATAACTTTTAAAATGTTATAAAGATATTTTTGTGCTATAACAACTCAAAATGCACATAAAACTATTATGAATGCTTTTATGATATCTTACAAAATATTAAAATTTAATTAACATTTTTTAAGCTTATTCAAATGATAAGTTTTGCTTTTTCCTTAATTATTTTAACATTTAAGTTAATAAACTACACTTTGGAAAAGAAAATTTTAGCCAACAAATGCGAGAGTCAAATGTATAGTCTAAGCCTTAAAAAAAACATCTATTATGCGAAACCATAAAAGAAGGTAAAAAGTTAATTTTACTAATATTACTCACAAACAACTAAAGGGAAAAATATCTTAAATAAACGAAAAATTTGAAAATGGTCAAAAGTTGTTATAATTTTTAAAACACGCAAATAACTTTGCATAAAAAAGCTATAAAACAGCCAAATTTACTTGAAAATAAATTCAAGCCAAGCTAAGAGCAGTAGACTACTTCACATTGAGATTTAATTTCAGTTATGTGCAAATTGAAAATACGAAAATATCTTTTCTCTAATTTTGTTTCTAAGTTTAAAGCAATTTTAAATTTTTATTAAAAAGTGTAAGTGAAGTACATGTGAACGGCGAAGGTGGAGTTCAGTCAGTGCAAACCGCTAATATTAAGCGTTTTTGAAATGTATTCATTTGTTTATTGAGATACGAAGTTATTGCATTCATACAACATGCAGCATCTCAAAGCAACCAAAACCTAGCCAATTATAGGCGTAACAAAGGACAGATACTAAAATTATATATCTGCAGATACATTGAATTGGTCTGCAATAAACGAAGCAACTCGCTAAATATCGTTTGAAAAGCTTTAAAGTGTGTTTACCATAAATTTGTTGATACATAAAATATTTTCTTTAATGAACACTTAACTTTTTACAAATTCAACTTTTATTGTACAAACAAAAGAAGAACAAAAGGTTGGTACTTAAAAAGTCTTTAAGATATTGTGCAAGTTGTACCATAAATGAAAGCAATTATGTGAAGTTCATAATTGCTTTTACTCTAAGTAGTCGTATAAGTTTGCACTTCGTGATTTTTATATACCTGAAGGCATACCAAAAAATGTACGGATATCACACTTTATTTTATATAAGAGCCACTTTAATTTCGAGAAATTAAATTTTATTTTTAATTAAAATTAATTAACTTTAAAGTGTTATCATTACAAAACAAAATGTTTGTAATAAACTAGAGGAAATCAAATCAAGCAAGAATCTTTCGGTAAAGTTTTGTTTGTAAACAACTAAAAAGGTATTCGTCCAGATATATCCGTTAGTAATATTTAAAATGATGTGATAATAATAAAGCTTTGATGATAGAAGCTTCTAAAGCATGATGTATAGAAGAAAATTCCAAGCAAAAATAATATATTTTGATATAAAGAAATATTTATTTATCTAGTATCTAAGTATCTACCGTCTAAGAATGGCTGTTAATATAAGAATGAATATCGAATATCGTTATAGTATCGAAATTAGTATTTGATTAAATTAGTCGTACACGTAAAAATTATGAATGATATAAGATACATCACAACAATCAGTTGTATAAGTTAAAATGTGCAATATCTTACAAGAGAATAGAAAAAAAGATAACAATTCTTATAATGAATAGACGTACTGAACAATAATTTACGGAGAATAAATATCACCAAATCAAAAGAAAATTATATGGAAAAGGAAAGGTGGGACGTATCGTACGACATAATTAGGTTATATAGGACTTATTTTGCCAGGTACGAAAAAATACTAAATCTTTACGCTATTTGCGTTCAATAGAAGCAAATTATAAAGAACAACTTTTAATTCTTTGTTTGCCGTTCCATTTTTCTGTATTTGTCTACTCTAGTTACTTGTTCGTCGTCTACTATTACTAAAATTAATATTATATTTTGCATTCTACACTATTTTGTTAGGGATGCGCTGTAAACAATTCATTGACCAATATATCTAACTAGACCTTTAAAGTATTTTTATTAGGTTTTTTATAGAGAGCAACCATTTTTGGCATTCAACTTATCACACCGTAGACAAAAATGAAAAGAGTGTATTTAGTATTATTATCACACAATAAGTTGCTCTCAACGAAAATAAAAATTTGTAAGAATTTCAAGCTTTCATATACTGTTACATTATTATTCATATAAAGTAGATATACTCTTAATTTTAAATTCAACATTTTTATTATTTTCAAATTGAATTCAAGTTAAAGCTTAAAATTATGTTCATGGCAATTAGAAAGTCACAGTGTCACAGTGTTCTGACACATAATCCTAAAGGAAATTGTGCTCAAAACACCAAGCAGTGCTAGTAATGCAATTTTATAACTGCAACCACAGTACCCACAGTATTAGCTTGGAAACCGACTTAAACAAAGTATTGAGGATATAGCTAGTATGGCGTATTCGTGACACTGACAGTGTTCATAAGTGATATAACATATTCCTCTTCGTTTTCTAATTCACTGCTACAACAGTAGTCTTGCGTATGCTAGACTCTGATATAGTAGATGCTTGGTATTATTCTCGTCCTTCTCTAACCCATTGCTACAACAATAGTCCTAGAAATGAGCCCCGCGCTAGTCAGTAATCTTGGTCATACACTGTAGTATTGTCAGCATGGTAAGTGTCGTATTTGTAATTTGACATATGTGCTCTTCACCACTTTCAATATATCGTTTCAAAGAAGTTATAATAAAAAAAAATCCATGTCTACTAAAAATGATGAAGCTGTTTACTACTTCTAATTAGTTCCTTAGTTTTTCAGTTAACAAAAATGTTGATATATCCTGGTATGTTATATGAAGTTAATCAATGAATGTAAGAAATTTTATATAGTATTCAAAAACTCAAAATAAGACCTCAAAAACTCCTTAATAATTGAAGACCTTATTAATTTCCGTTGAATGAAGAAACCCTTATTGTTTAAAAGTTATAAACTTTACATTAATCACCAAGCAGTGTTTGCTAAAGATATGTGTGACATCAACTTCAATCTTTTCAAACGTACACATATTTCGATAGCTTTTATGAAATTAATTTTCTGATCTTCAACTATATAAACATAAAAAGCAGTAAGTATTAAATAAAAATCTAAAAAAAAATTATTGAAATTAATATAATTATTTTCGTACAATTGATTGATTTACGTTTAAACTTTTTTTGCACAAATTGAAGTAGGTTTTGTTAATGACAGAAGAATGCCTTCAAAAACTTAGAAATATAAAAATACATCTGAAGAAAACTCCATTTGTCTTAAAAGTGCCAAAAAGTCAATAAACAAAACCAATAATTAAGAGTTATGAAAACATTAATAATACCTTTATCGTTAGAAGCGATAATTGGCTTAAACATTAAATAGTTAAATGTATCTGACACTCAATTTTTTATATAATATTTCCGTTGTGAATGTATTTCAGCAATCAGATTCCACAAATGTTTCAGTAAAAAATAAAAATGCAAGCTTTAAAATATAAATAAAGAGTTTGCAATTATTTTTAAAGATATTTAGATAAAAAGCATTTAAATGTATTTAATAAAAATTAAATGATATTATGATTAAAAATCTTAACGTAAAAGATGTTGACGTTTCAGTTAATATATATATTATTTTAGTTAAATAATTATTATTTGAAAAAAAAAATGATATGGTAAAATTATACTAAATTATACTAATATCGAGTAATTTTTTATTATTATATTTTAATATGAATTACAATTTAAAAACCTAATAATATTAACAGTATAACGATTTTTTTAATAAAACCCTTTCTCTGGCCTGCTTCAAATACGATTTTAATGCTATAAAGAATTCTAAAGTATCATATAAACATGCGAATAGAACCGATAATATATGAGACATTTCCTAAACAAATGGCATAAATTTATGGATTGATGTATTATTCAAGAAAATATTTTTATTAATTTCAAAATGCTTAGCCAGAAAACTCTTTATTTCTCAAAAATAATTTATTTGCGCAGCTTACATTATACATCAAATTTTTAAGTCTTACATTTTAAGTCTTAAGTCTTTAATTTGATTCTGAACTGTATACTGTGTGTTCAGTTTTCTATCATTTAAATCACTATAATAAATGAATTTTTTTTTAATTATTGATAATTTTTTCAAATATACATCAAAAACTTTGTGTAATTTATTTTATCTGTTTTTCGTACATGAATTATTTGAAATACATTTTATGTGACAGAATTTTTCATCGTGATACATCAGTTTTCTATAATAGGTCTATGAAAAACAATACTTATAAATTTTTTCCGAAAAACATGCAAATATATTTATAAAAAAATCTAAAAAACTTTTATAATTGAAGGTTTCTTTTGGGTTTTTTCTTGACGTTTTTTTTTGGTTTATGTCTTGATAATTACTGCAAATGGATAACAATTTTTTCGTCTTAGATAAATGTATAATAATATGACTAATGGATAAAAAACACTAAATATATATATAAGTAAATTCAATATTTCATGTATTTCAAACAATTTATAATATTTCAATATTTTATTTAATTATTAATTAATATTTTATCGAAAATTATTCAACGAAAATTAATATTGATTTATATAAAACTAAAATACACATAACAGTTTAAAAAAGATAAATATTTGAAAGTGCCGTTTTGAATAATATGTAAATTGATATTCATTTTTATATTTATAAATAGTTTTATAACATTAGTAACTATTTTAATTATACTATTTCATTCCAAAGCTATTATCAAATTTTTAGCAAACCGTTATTAATACATACGAAGAAAAATAATTAAATTTATGTTCATTTTCATATATATTATAAAATTTCAAAAACAATTTAGTTTTATGTTAATTTATGAGGCTAACTCTTATAAAATATTATTATAATCACTTTTTATTATGAACAAATCAAATATTAAAGTACATACTTAAATGCAAGAAGGTCGTAAAATAATTATTGCTTATTATTGATTATCAATGATATTCATATAATTAATTGATTTTGCTTTAATTAACTTTTAATATCAAAGTGTTATTTTTATTTCATTTGTTCCATTTTGCTCAGTGATTTTTGTTTGATTATTACAAAAGACTTAGGCAACAAACTTGCAGCGAATTTGTCCTTAAGGTTGGTTTTTTGTGTATTCTAATTGACTGCCAAAATACAACGAATGGGCAAAAAATTAAGAAATAACTACTTGATATATCTAAGTTAGCACTTCTAATGTAGCTGTTTAGCTAATACTTACTATCTGCTAGCAATGAGTATGCATAATTTTATTACATATATGCAATAAATGCAAGAATTAACCTAAAGTAAAACTGAATTTTTGAAATTACTTTACTATTGAATTGAATTTTGTATACATATATACAAAGTGCAACATTTTTGTTGATTTTTATCTTTGCTGCACAAATTGCTGCAACTTTTCAACTTTTCGACTCTTTGGCTTTGTGGTAGGTAACATGCATCAATGAAATTGTTGAAATATGTGTAATAAAGCGGCAGCCATAGGTTATAAATGCAGAAGAGATGTCAGTATTCCAAATAGTTACCAAATCTAATTGCACTCTAGCAATAAAAAGAGGTTGAAAACTATTTTGAAGGTAGTCGGAGTAGGGTTATGTGGTAAAATGATTCATTTACTAGACGTATAGATTTTTTGCACCTATGTTATTTTTAATAAAAACGAATATTTTAAGGACATGAATTGATATTTCAAAAATAATTATATTTTGTAACGATTTTTCGCCACTGTAGCAATTTAGCACACAGACAAATTTATACTATATATGCTGCTATTTGCCTTTTAATTTCGTTCAGTATTAAAGAAGATTAAGAAGAATAAATAAATGGTAGTATCTTCCAGTGTCTATTTAGTCCCTTGTAAAGTAATGCAACATGAAAAATAAATTTGTTCTTCTGTGCTGAGACCTAATAGATCATAGATTGCAACTAACCTAAACCATAAAATTTTATCCATAGACGATCATTTTAAATAACGATCTGCTTAATATGACAGGAAAAAAAAGCGATAAATAGGCTATAACATTCATGAGAATAACTCAAATTTTAAAAAAATGATACTTGAATAAATACTAAAGAGATGTCGAAGACTTGATCACTCTTATACTTCATTACTAATATCTATTAAGATAATAGGGCTCTTATAGGACAGATCCACATGCTCTTGTCAAGAATGATACTAAGGAAACTAACTAACCAAGGAAATAATATGTGATGTTCCACTCAATTTTAATTTGGATCAAATGTATCTAATATTTATTTTTACATTCTTAAGACAAAATTACCTTAAAGCAGAAAAAACTGAAATACTTCCAGAAATGATTTTTTGCATATTGTAGATTATATTAAATGAGTATGGATAAGAAAAAAACCATTCATATTGGAAACACCATTAGAGATTAATAAAATAACTTGTTGGGTGAATATAGAAATATTTTAACATTACAAAAAAATGTCCCACATTGTGACTTAGGTATACTTTGGAAAGCTGTATTAGTGATTGAAAACAAGTCTTTTTAAAATATTTCCTCATTATGACTATGGATATGGAAAGAGAGCTACGAAATCAAGCACGCAATGAAATTGGTTTTAATGAAATTGATAATAATATCTGATAAATGAAATTATATACTAGCGTTTGTATATTGTCCCTAATATCAGTGGATTGGCAAATCTAGTGATCACAAGCAACGAATCACCGTCAAGTGTGGAAGTAATTTCGTACAAATGCGTTGGAAAGACGCTTGTGCAATTAGATACAATAAATGTCTAGAAATGACAACTTGTTCTTATTATGTAAATACTAATATGCAGATAGATGCTGAACTATATGTATTTGAGGAAAAAGGTCACGATGCGTGAGATGGGCAGTTCTCAAAAAAACGTTTTGAGTCAAAAAATGAATGGTTTGATAAACAGTATCAAGAATTAAAAAAAATGTTTAATTTCTTTAATTTAGACGGAAAATACAATATTGAAACCCATTCTTGGTTTTACTTAGTACTTATATCTCGATATGCAAATCTTTGTCGTAATAAAAAACTTCAATTGCAATTAAGTACTATTAGGATATTGATTTTTAGAGAGGGTCTTAGATTTAATAATGTTTTGTCGTAGAAGTTTCGGAAAAGGCGGGTAAATATAGTCAATAAATATAAACAGTTTGGGATATTAATTACCCATAACCACTCCTACAACAAAAATAAAATAACTTTTCCATACAAACTCAAAATATTCTAATTTCAACAGCAGCATATTCAATCGTACTCTATGGTAGTAAAATTTGGGGTTATAAACATTATGAATAAGTGAAACAACTCTTTATATACCTATATAATAAAATAGATTTTAATTCTACCTACTAATTCCCGAAACTATATGCTCCATATAGAAACGGGTTAACCAAAGCAGTTTGTAAACACATTTCGGTTATGTCAGTAAAATTTTTAATCTTCCTTGAATACTAGTTAAACTTACGCTTGGCAAAGACATGTACTGAGAGACTGGGTCTATCAATAACCAATACCAATAACCAATATACAAAGTAAGTGAACACACTCACTTAGTCGGGATCTCATGACATGAACCCACAGTTGCAATATGACATTATGCATAATTTTTATTACGAAAACAGTCAGGACATACCCTTTTAAATACAGAAGTGGAGTTTTTAAATTGAACGATAGAGAACTTAATATATATGAAAGTTCTTTTTGTAATCATCATAAAATTGAAAATATATAGCACATTATTTGTGTATGTCCGATTTTTAGAGAACATAGACTCCTTTTTCTTTTGATAAGAAGTACTTATTTTTAACACTTCTGTCCGAAGAAGAAATTAAAGTCTTCTGAAATGGTAGGAAACTACAAACCTATATAAATTAATGAAAAGTCTTTTATATTATAGATCGCTAATTATTAAAAAATTTATATGAGAAATAATGTTAATATAATGCAACATTTTATTATATACCAATTTGACACACAGCAAATATGTGATTTTCAATTTACATTTTTCTGTAATATTTTATCATTTTTGTAAGTTCTGTATGAATTTCTCTGAATCAAAAAAAATATAAAATAATAATATTAGTGTATCATTAATTGAAGACAACTTTGTATTACACATATCTGTAATGAATCACCTAAATAAATTATTTTAAAACCCAATGAAAAAGTAAATCAATATACTATTGATGAGTATTTGCTACAATTCAAAGAGCACAATATTATGAAACACGTGTTCAAAACAAATTCACTAATATGGGGCTTCATGATTTTTAGTGAATGTAGTTCAGCTATCCATTATCTATTAGAATTTGATGTATGAGTGTACACTGCCATAAAATCATTTGGAAATCAAAATCACTCGTGTTTTAACCCAACAAACATATGACTGGCTTGAGTTTTGGGGTACCTTTTGACAATCTTGTCAATTGTTGTTACAATTTATAAATAATACTTTGATAAGTATCTAAACTTTATGTAAACAAACATTTAAAACATTTTTTTTTAGAAGAAAAACGCTAATTATCGATAATGATGCTTTGTATATTTATTTAATTTTTTTACCAAATATGATTTTAACAAAGATAATATATTTTAGAAATATTAATTTGCATTAGGAAATATATTATTCATGGTACCACATATTACAGATGAAATAAATGTATATGTCTGCTTTCGCAAGACATAGACTGTCCTACTTAGGGTCGCACTTTTGAATTCACTTAGAGAGCTAAATTCTATTTCCCTAGCTCGTGTCAATGGGTTTGTGGCCAGTACTGAATGGTTATAGTAATAGATGTCAAATTCTTAAAGGTATCGCAATGGACCTCATGGTCTAAATGCGTTTCGGACGGCCCCAGTAACCTAAACTAACTCTAAAGCTATATATTTTTTTAAAAATTTTTTTGATATTTTGTTTTACTGCACGTAGTTCTAGAAGGCATTTTTAAAGCAAATATTTCTTATATAATGTCTACAAAATTTTTTTTTTTTTTGTTCACCTTTGCAGTTTTTAAAAACAAGAAAATTTACATAAAATGAACATTTTTCTTTTGTTTATTTATGTTTAGTTTTTCAAATTGAATTAAATTGTTGTCTGTGACTATCATAAACAACAATTGCAAGTTATGAATTACAATTTTTTTAATTGTAGTTTGTTTCGTCATCTTTAAGAGAAGGTTGCTGTAAATTTTTCTTTAAATAAACAAAAATCAAGTACAAAAGTTAAACAAAACTGCAATAGAAGTTGAATTTAATAAGCATTTCATACTCTATAATCTGTCTCTTTAGTTCAAGGATCGCTATTGTTAATACTGTTAGGTCAAAAAATATGATTTCACAAATTCTTTAAACACTGAATAAAGTAAAATCATTAATGGAAAATTTTTGTAATTATGTTTTTAAAGTCAAACTATTGTAGGTGTTTTAAACACCTAATTCTAGTACAATTTTAATATGTATTAATTTCTAACTAAAGCATGAAATCTACACATACATATATTAAAGTAAGATATGTATATAAACTTATCATTAGTTGTATATTGTAGTTTTCTGCCGTTCCCTTATATATCTATATAAATATTCTAAAATTATAACAACATTTCTGATCGCATGTTTCTATATAAATGATCTATTATTAATTGTTTTTAGTTTCTACAAGAGAAAACGGGAAGTCGGTATCTGTGACAGGTAACTCTAGAGTTACCATCTACATGACGGTTCATAAACATACCGGCAAGGTTCTGTGATCAATACATTTATAACTTTTTTATTGACATTAAAAATATTATAGCATTTAGCTCTGATAGTTGTTACATCGGTTTTAAACATTAATATTACTGATAATGTTGGGTCACTGTATAAGTGAAACATATAGTAAAAAGGTATTTTTAGACGCAGTATTTTCTTTTTTATCAGGTTTTATATTTATATAATAATATTACCAATATGACTGAATTAAATATAATTTAATATAATTAAAAAATATTTTAAACTTTTTATAAAACTATTTCGTTTTGAGTACTTATTTCAGTTGTGTTTATTAGAAAATAAGCACAAATTCCGAGATAGTTATTAGGTTTGGCAGCATATAAAAAACTGTTATCATTGCTTCCTTTAAATCGTTTTGTTATAATATACTATTAGTATTCATCTTTAATTGTCTTTATGACAATTATCTAATGAAAACTACCTTTTTTATTTTGCATGGCGTGCTTTTAGAATCAATGACGATTTAGACCAGAGTTTGTAATAGAAGAAATTTTTGTCTGAAATTAACTATAATTTCATAACTATATTACATATATTTTAAAAGAAAGTTTATGGAAACCATTATGAGTACCTTCACGGATTTCCAGTCCTACATACTTCCAGCACATATGGTCTCTATACATATAATTATTAGGAATTAATGCTATACTATACGCTATTAAAGAAATTGTTTTTATTTTTAATTTTCTTTATAAATATAAATAAATTCTTTTTTCTTTATAAATAAAAATAATAACCTGAATGATAATAAAATAAGATTAATTATTCACTTTATATTATGAATCTGCTAACTTTCTGTAGATTGTAGAACTTCTACCAGCTTAAAATGCCGCTTGTCAGGCATGTATAAAAAGCATTAGCTTCAATAGAAATTTTTGCGAGTATACATAAAAAAGTCACTGAAAGTATTTATAAAGTATATATATACATATATATACTGTTAAATAAACTATTCATTTGCAATGTTCCTAGTCAGCTAAAGGCCTTTCTAAATTTGCACTTACGTGGTAGGGTTTAAGTGAATCACATATTTTATGACACAGGTTGCTACTGGTATTTAGATCATTTTTTAACAGAAACATAACATTATCAGGTAACGTTATATGCATTTGTAAAAGAGTTGAAAGATGCAATTTGAAAAGTTATTTAAAACTAAATAAACTAAATACTCAACAAACCATAATTAACTTTTATTTCTTTGTAAATGAACTTATGTAAATAGTAGATAGCAATTATATTCCTTTAGATTATTTACGATCATAATTTTTACATACAAGAACATAAATCGAAAATTTTTCGTGGGGCAAATCTTATTGATGACTTGTCTCATAGAACAATCAATTACATATTAGTTGGGTTACTGTCGATTTTAAAAACATGTTCTTATAGAATAAGAGCATATTTCTATTAACAACTCTTGCAAGAACTGTGAGAAGGTTAAGGAAAGTGCTTAATATCTGCTTTATCATTGCCAAGCACTTGTGACCTTCCCTTGACGAGTATCTTTGTATTAATTAAAGGTATGATATAGATTATATTCTCTAATTGTTTTACGGCACTGAGTTGACAGATATTCGATTCCTAGAATGACTGTAATAATCTAAACAAAATTTAAATTATAATTAAATTTTGCCCATAAAGGACAATATCTATTTTGAATATATATTCTACATAAAATCAAAACTGCTACCCTGGAAGTAGGTTATTTGCACGTATATCTTCTTAAAGCAATATATGTGACAAAATTATTGTGAATTTATTATTGAATAAAAATAAATGAAAAATTTATGTTTTATGTTGATATGTTTTATTTTATAATAACTGTGAAATAATATAATTAATATATTATAAAAAAAATATATATTAGATAATGGATAAGAAAAGGTGTTCTCTGTAAAAACAAAACACTAACATAAAATGGCTATTTATTTTTCTCTAACCGTACGTGTAGATCTCATGGCTGCACTATTATATTATATGATGATTTGTCCTTTATATAAAAAATTTTCACTTTTTAATATTAATATTAATAAAAAAAAAACCAATAAACACTTAATTAAAGCACTCCAAAAATATAAATACATATTTTTGTGCAAAACTCTAATTAAATGAGAAATTACAGCATTTGAAAAAGTGATAACTTTTTCTTTCATTGTTTCCTTATGCCAATAAATATTTCATTATTATAAATAGAAAATAAGAAAAGAAGAGCATTGTGCTTGGAAAGGTAAAAATAGTTAATAAAAGACTGGAAATAAAAATTATATAAATTGAACTAAACAGAAACTGCAAGTAAATGGACAACATGACATTTACGGTGAACAACAGACAACGGCCGCGCCGTGTAAAAAATTTGTGAAAGGTTAAATGAAGCGCCAGAAAACACGATTCATGCAAAAACTTAGATACAAAAAAAAAGAAAAAAAAAATTAAGAAAATCAAAGTAGAAAAAAAATATAAGCAACTTTAACTGGTAAGAAAATAACCGCTGAGCAATATTGGCCATAAAGTATGAAAATGAAACTCTAAGATACTTTATCAAAGCCTTAAGCAACAATGCGATGCGTAGATTTTTATTAGAAAACACAAAACAAAACAAAAAATATGAAACAAAAAATTACATAAGAGAAAAAATTTAAATTAAAAATTGCAAAAAAAATATTCTCCTATGGCCACTCATAATACTTGAAATATCTTAAGTATAACATTTGCATTTGCTCGGTCATATGCACTTTTAGTTCAAATCAATAAACTGTATCTTTACAGATTTGAAAGTTAATATGAGCTTAACATAAATACATAAATATGCTTTGTACTTACCTTTGAGAGGCAGCATGTCAGTATATAAGTTCTATTCTGTGGGTTTTTAGATATTTCTGCTACTTCGAAAGATACTCGAAATTTTTAGCTTAACTAAGTTGCACCGTTTAGTTTTTAGTTAATGCTTTAAGGTTTTTTTTGTTCAATATTGGTTACAGCCTTTTTAGAGCGTTTAAAAATTTAATTGTTAGTGTAATTACTACAAGTATTCAAACTAAACATTTATATGTTTTTAATATGATTTAATTATATTATTTCTGTTATATATAAATTTTTTTTAAATTTTTATTTATTTTTTAATTTATATTTTTTGTTTATATATACAAAGTGATTGTGCATTTAAAAACGATGAGTGCTTCAATGGCCATATGTAAGACAAATGCAGTCCAATACAATATGGCAAAGATGCGATCTTATTACATAAAATATATTTAAGCTTATTTCTACCTGTTTACTTTAAGATGTTGCAAAAATCAATACTATTGCATTAAATCCTATACATGAAAAATGTCTATATATTAGACTTGAATTTAAAAAATTCATTTATTAAACAATTCAATATAATTAATTTAAAATTATAATTTTGCATTCTAAAAAAATTTCTAATAATATATATTTTTAATATTAGAATATGTATTAAAAACAAAATTTTTTAAAAAAAAAAAGCTTTATTTTAGCACTTACATTAATTAAATTGAAGTATGAAAATGAATTAATTTTGATTTTATATTATAATATATGATGAATAATCTAGTTGAATATATGAAAAATTTTGAATTTAAAAGTAAAGTTCTATATTACATTATGTCTTCTGATATTGAAAAAAAGCACTATTCAGTCAATTTCAAAATTGGAAATAATTTCAACTAAATTTATGTGAAAGAAGGCGATGGTATTACAGTTAAAAAAACTATGTTAACTAGCTATAGAAATTATTACAATAACTTCTTACAGAAATTAGATTTACAGTTTTACGTATAAATGAAGTATTAAAAAAGATACTCAAATTAAAAGATACATGTGCTATGGGTGCCAGCATTTACTATGCAATTAATACCATAAATAGGTATTTTAGTGATTAAAAATTCCTGTTAACAATAAATTTGATTTAAAAAATAAATTATTTTAAATTATTATTACGAACGGTTTTTAAATAGTAGTTAAATAACAAAATTTTATTTTTAAATAGTTGAATGAATTTTATTATAATATTATAAAATAAAATTAGATGTAATAAAATAAAATAAAATGAAAAGTAAGTAAAATTAAAATAAAAAAAATTACTAGAAATAAATAAAAATTAATTAATAAATACAAAATAAAATGAATTAAGCATAATAAAATAAAAATTATATATATGAGTAATTTATAAATAATAAATATATATTAATGAATTAAATAAAAACAGAATAAAATAAATGAAAATGAAAATAAAAATCAAAACAACAATTAAAAATAAAAATAAAGAGGATAGAGCGATATCCTATAATAAAATAATAAAGTTAATCAAAATAAAAAAAATTTGTGTCAAAGATGTAACAAATGAAATAGAAACGAATAAATAATAAAGAAAATATTGTATATACGAATGATGAAATAAAATGAATTAAAACAGTATGACATAAAAAAATAAGGAACACTCTAACATAATATAAAATATTAAACAGTTAGTAATAAAAAGTACTATAAATAATAAATATAATATAAAAAAAAATATTATAGATAATAAATAAATCAGCAATAAACATGTTGTAATAAAATAAACATAATAAAATCAAAATAATATTAATTAAATCTTTAAAAATTAAATAACATAAATCTCTAAAAATTTATTTTAAATCCCTTAAGTAATTATTCTCTAAGTGGATTTCCCATAAGCTCAAAAGAGAAATACAAGATTTGTACAATTTCACTAAATCATGCTTTTTTGATTTAGTTAAAAGTAAAGTAAAAAAGTAATTAACTAAGTTGACTGTACATCCTTCTATCATTCCCGTGGACAAATATCTTGTCTTAAAAACATGAAGTAAATTTAATTACTTTTATTTCTATTTTATTTTCTTTTTTAAACTACTATCTACTGAACAAGTTTATCTTAAATGTTATCGTAAGCAAAAATATATATTTAAGCTACTATTTTATTCTACTAAAGTCACCCATTAAAAAGCTTTGCAGTTAACTTATAAAACTAGTATCATTTACGACCAGCATAAAAATATCCATTTTCAATGTAAAAGCTGGATTTTACACATCATTCATTAGGTTGATGGTTTGATGTTTGAAGAAATAAGTAGTTTAGGTTTTGGGGCAAGCAATAAAATTAATATGGTTTTTTATACCTATTGCTCTGAAATGATAAATGAGGTTAAAGAAAAAAGGAAGTATTTAAAAAAAAACAATAATTGTCGATAAGTTGATGATAGAAGAAAAAAGATTATGAAGAAATCATCTTAAATCAATATAATATAAAAAGGAAAATTGATATTAAAATGATATCAAATCCTCACATTATAATTATATTATATCTAATTTTTTTTTTGTTTGGTTATAATGCAAAAGCATTAGGAAGCCAAAACACTCAGTCAGTTAACAATTATACTACAACTTAACCGCGGAAAAAATGACAAGTTAAAGAAAATATAAATAGAAGATAAAGTTAGAAATGGGAGATATAGTACTTTTTGCTCATATTTTATAAGTTACTCTATAAATCGCAGAAGCTAGGGGAACAGTGAACATGACAACTATTTGTGTTTGGGACATTATAACTCAACAATTATAATCTGGTTCTTGCAAATGCTAGGGAATCAATGAGAATATTTTCAGCATTGTTTACATGCTGGAGACAAGATTTATATGTTGGATTTGTGATAACACCCATAGTAGTGATATTATGTTCATCTGTGACGGTTCCGATTAATACTCTGAGAACCTTTCTCCTTGATTCCAAAAGAGAGTTTTCTATTATAGTTATATGCTAGGTTCGTTTAAGAAGCAAAATTAGATCTTATTAACCATTAACCTGAAATTTTTCTTACGTTTTTAACAAACTAAAATTAATTTTTAATGTTAATTTTATTTTGCCGAGAGTGACGCGCCTTTATGACAAAAAAAAACTACTTAAAAGTTGGATTCGAATAGCAAGGAAAAGAAAACGCCATATGATATTATATATTGTAAATAGTCATTTAAAATTAAATCGAAGACATGTTATACAATAACATATTTAATAAAAAATAGGATTTTTTAAATCACTTTATATCGCAGTGTTTCTTTTTAAGCATTATTATTCTGCTATTCTGGACTTATACTGGACTTAAATAGTTCAATTGTATGTAATTAGATTTGTAATTATATGTCAGTATAATAACTAAATAATTAACTGTATAGTAAGTAGTGACGTTTCAATTTGATGAGAATCCATTTTATTTGATTGATTTGCTCCATACAAAATGTACTGAGTGATTGATAATTAATTTGAAAATTTACTTATTAAATATTTATAGAAAATGATTAATGCCTAAAACATAAATGCAGCACTTTTCATATTTAAATTAAAAATTACGTATGCCGTTTTACAATTTTTAAGTCTAAATTGCTTCCATCAAATCCCTTGACCTTTTCATACTCAGCTACGGCTCATTGATATTAATGATGCATTTATAGCAAAACCAATTGAGAAGATTAATCCATTGTACATATTTACAAAAAATCAAGCATATAATTTTTGCGAAACGTGATACATTAATTTAGCATATTTTTTTCTTAATATTATTATTTATTTCTCTAAACACATAATGGTGCAAATACTTTAATTTGCTGAAAATTATAATGTATCATTTTAAGTTGTTGAAAATGTACGCGAAGCAAAAACCGGCTAAACATTTGCCATTAATTAATTTAGCAACAATTATAATTGCTTTTAATAGTTTAACAATCAAGTCTTTAAAATCGATTAAATAAAAGTCTTATGTTGTTAAATATTACGGCTATTTGTAAATATTTAAAACTGTAATCACAAATATTTGTATAAGTATTGACATTAAATTATTAGTCACATTAACAAAACTTTTTTATATATTTTTTATTACCTGTTTTTTGTATATATTTATTATATGAATTTATTATTTGTATTATATTATGTATATTTTCTTCCAAAACTTTTAATATTAATGTATATTTAAGCATTCTGTTTTCTTATTTTTTATTTTACAGAACATATCCAAAAATTATGGTACAATCTTAGCAGTATAAAACTTATTATAACTAAAGATATATTTATGTAAGGGTAAGTAAAAAATTTGAAATTTTTTATAAAAGTTGATTTAAATTAATATTAATTAATATTAAATTAATGTAGTACTGATATCAAAATTCTGATTCAAATGTTGTAATGGTCTCGAAGTTTCTTTTAATAAAAGAATTTTAAGTGAAATTTTTGGAAAAAATATATTACTCGTATAAATATAAATTTCTTAGACAAAGGCTATCAGATTGTCTCTTTCATATATATATGTAGTATAAAAAAATATAAATAAATATTAAGCGATTTATATGAAAATGGCGCACTTAAAAATAAAAGGAAAAACTCAAACTGCGTTAGTCAAGATATTAAAGGATGAGGATTTTAAATTGAACAGAATATCAAATTGTACAAAATTGGTTAATTTTTAAGATATTTATTTTTTTGAATAAAAAAAAATTAAAACTTTTTCAATCGAAGTTTTTCAATGTGACATTTTAAATTTGGTTTAATTTAATGAAGAAAATTTTCAATATTGTCCTTTTTTTAAACTTGAAGATTTTAGATTTATGTTAGGAGATTCAAATGAAAGTTTATGGCGACGAACTTCTAATTTTTTAATTTGTATTTTTCCATTTGATTTTAATTTTTTCACATTTAATTCAAGTTAAATAAATAAATTCTGATTCTGTACAAGTAAAATAAAGTTCTAACAACATAGCGCAATAAACTATTAAATAAATTATTTTAAGTATTCTAATTATTTCCTGTAGTTATTCCCTAAAGAAGAAAGAATTATAAATTAATCATTAAGAACAATAATAATTGTTTTTTCACTTTAAGGTAAAAAATCGGAATTTTAATGTTTAAAAATTAAAAAGAATATACAAAAATCACAGCTACTATATAAATACGTCTAGATTTCTAATTCATCTATTCAAGAACTAAGAAAAACTGTTTTACATTTTTGCAACATCTTTAAATAAAAAATTGTTACGATTTTTAATTGTAATTCAATTTTTCCTACAATTTATGCAATTTTTTAAGTTCATTTAGTTTAGGTATAAAATGTATTAATAAAAAAATATTTAAGAAATATATAAAATTAAAATTTTTTTGCACATTAACGTGATATTATCGGCTTTATGTTTTTTCAGTAAAAGTTAAATTTTTTTCTGATTTTTAACAACAATTTTTTATCTTTATTTTATATTATGAATATTATATATAAAAAGTAAGTCAGTTTATTTGTTTGTTTTGCACTTCATATATTTAACTAATTTCATTTAAAATAATATTAAATATTTATTTAATAAATATACGTTTTTTTTAATTGCAATTATTTGCCAACATTTTTACAAATTTATCCACAATTGTTACACAATGAATGATTTTTTTAATTTCACTTAAAAAACACAATTAAATTAAAAAAAAAATTAATTTTTGGAACGAAACCGCACTTTGTAGTTCTTTTACCAATTTAAAGTTATTTGGTAACAAAAATAAAGAGGAGCAACAAACGTCTTCACACGATCGTTAACAATATCTGAATGCTTTATTTGGCAAGCGCGCAGGCCATCTTTACCAATAAGTTAAGATGTACAACAACAGCAGCAAAGACAACAACATTTATGATAAGCTAAATGCCGCACAGTGGTACAAGAAAGTTAAATAGTTTGCTTATATTGTATTATTATTTATGTTTTTTTATGTGTTTAAAGCCACATCTAATATATTTTGAATTTAACTCAGAAGAGGCAAACATAACATAACAATAGCGATTGTGCCTTGTAAATAGTTGCAAAGTGTTTTTTACTGTAACATATCAGAGCAATCAAATATACTTAATCCCTTTGGTATTTCTAATGGGTGAATTCTAGCATAGACTGAAAATAAAGAACTCAATTAATTATTAAATATATATAATTATATATAAAATATATAATTATTAATATATATATTAATCACTATATACTAATTATCATAAATTTACACACTATTTTAATGGTAGAGTATATAGAACACTTTTTCAATAATTTAGTATCTATGTTTATTTTATAATTGCTGTAGTTTTGATCTTGCTCATTTTAATATAATGAACAAAATAAAATAATTTATAAATTTTATTGCCTTTTTATAAAAATATTCCTTTACTTTAATTTGTTAGCACAATTTAAAATAAAGAATTTTTCGAATGTTTCTCATATTTGTTTCCATAATTTTTTTTAAAGTATGTTAAGGTGAAGTTTTCTTTATTATTATTAAAACTGTTTTTTCAATAAATTTATGATCAACACAATATTGGTTCTATGAGAAATTTTTATTAGATATTTTTATAATAATTATTTCTTTAAATGCATCAATTCGTACTGAAACTATACCTGATAAATGAACAAAGGTTCATTCAATTTAGTACAAATTTTGTGTACTGTACTGTGTTGTTTCCTTAGTAATGTAATTCTTCTTAAACAAGTAGAGTTTCAAATAAAAGTTATTAATAACAAGATTTAAATAAGTGAATTATGATATTATCATTGTATGGCAATGATATTAATTATAATGAATAGTTAATAGGTTAAGTTAGCCTTTATTGGAGTGGAAATATTAAATAATTTGTATCGGCAAATAATTTTAAATTAATTTCAAACTATTTGCAAAAATGTAGGAGTAGATGGAATGTAGAGTTATACAAGTTTAGTGAAAAACTTAAAATGTTAAATTAAATATTTTCATGAAATATTTGTTGCTTTGTTCTATTAATTTTTATATGTTATGATCCAATGAATTTTATTAATTTCAAATGGTTCTTTGAGTGTCAATTTATTATTAAAAAAACATATTAATAGAATACTCAGTCTAAAAAATATAAAATAAATCAATAATATTTAATTAATTGTATCCAGTAACTCTTCAATTCTTTAACTTAAAAAAAAAGCACATTTTTAACTTTCGTACCACTGTACAAAACAATAGACTTATTGCGGCGAATTCGTATGACATAATCTTACCAATGCTGACAGCAAAACAATGAACAGCAATGTCTTATAAAAGTTAACATAAAACTGTTAATATTAACAGAGGACTTAACATTTGAATTTACCTCAAAGTCGTAAAGATACTGTGATAAAATAAAAATTATGTTAAGTTTTAAGCAGAAAAAGATATTTTGAACAATTTTAGTCTATAATTTGTGAACAGTAAGCTGGAATTGTGCTTCAAAATAGTTATGAGTAATTAAATTGAAATAGCATATAGACAAATATAATATTAACATTTTATTTACATTTTTGATTGGTTAATATTCAGTTGATTGGTCTTATATCACTTCATTCCTTAAAATTATTTTTTGTTAAATTCTATTGAATGCTTAAGAATACATTTATGTTTAAACAAATCATTTAATAAATAGTACTGAAATCAAATTTTTATATAAAACAGTGCAAATATTTTCAAAATAATTTAAATTTAATATTTTGTATTTTTTAGTTAAATCCTTTTAAATTTTTCGTCCCTGAACATAAAGATTTTACAAAATGCATAAAGATAAAAGAAACCATTTTACATTATGCTTAATGTACAGATCAATCAATTTTATTGATTAAATTCGATTCATTACTATTTTGCAAATATTTTTCGGTCCCGATACGTCAGTTAAGAGTTTTATTTTAGTATCTCATATTTAGCCACACCTATAGCTAAATATATAAACTTGGACCGATGTTTGTAGACTGAAACCGGAATATATTTAAAATACAAATTGTTAATGGTGATAATTATTGTAATATTTTTTTACAACAAAGTACCTTATTAGAATATCACAAAAAATATAGCTCCAAAATAGTTTCCATTTTCAAGCTGAAAATAATTTTGTGAAGCCATAAATTTAATTAGCAATTGTATCTTTTTTTGAATATTACGTATATAACCACCACTGGTAATATCTAATGTTGAAAAGTAAGAATATTTTGTGTATATTATACAATGATTTTGGTAATTGTGATTAAATTAAAAAAACATAATTAAAATATTATGATTGTAGTCTGTTAATGTTACTAATACTTATTACAAATAATCTACTTGGGAACTCTTAAGATCCGAGAATCATGGTCTAGAACGTCTTGAAGTATACTCAAAGTCTATTTTGCTGTTGTGTACCGTCAAATTTATTATAAAGCACTTTGAGAATTGCTCTTATATGTTATGATCGGAGTATATTGAGTTTTATTTCCATCACTGTATATGCATCTGGATGTAGTTCGAAGTTGTTGCATTTGCGGATCGCCCTTCCTATCTTTGCGAATGCTATTACTTTTAGTAATACCTATAATAATAATGTAATATAATAATCTAATTGGGAACCCTTAAGCTCTGAGAATCTTGGTCTAGACCGTCTTGGAGTATATGCAACACGCTATTGTCTACCATAAAATTTATCATAAAGCAGTTTCAGAACTGCTTTTATATGAGCGGAGTATACAGAGTTTTATTTCCATCACTATATATGTTACATTTGCGGATCGCCCTTCCTATTTTTGCGAATGCTTAGCGCTTACATATTTTAAAAATAACTGATTTATACCATTCGTTAATATTCTAATTGTCTATTTTACAAAAAAATGGTCAGGTGTTTCTAGAAGTTAAATTTAAATTTGTTATTCGTTTATTGTTTATTAAGTACATTCTATATGTCACTGGTCTCGACCGTGTCTCTGTGTCTTTTACATCTGTCTAGTTGAGAACCAAAAATTTTGACATTAAATTGAGACATATCTGTAGCTCATTTATGTATGCATATTGTGCACTCTGTGTCAATCGAATTAATAGTTGTTAGGCATCAATCTTTAATGATCAGTACATTCATAATCAGTTTTTTAATTAAAACTTATACTCTTATTGCAGCCAAAGTTTATCTGCCGTACACAATAATTATATGTTATGACACTGTTAACTTTGTAGTATTCTGCAGATCCAAGAAAATGTTTTCTTTTATGTAAACATTTGAACATCAAACCGGAATAAATTCTTTGCAATTAATTACAATCAATCGCACATCTCCAAGCCACAAGATTTATGCAATATTTTATATTGTTTTTAGCATTTCAATGTCATTTGAATGCCCCAATGCAAACCACAAACAAAATAAATTAAATTCAATTCACAATAAAAACATTTCTGTTAGATTTGCACTTCTGTACCGTTGCCTCCAATTTAATGCCTAATTGAAAGATGCTTCCATTCCATTTAAAATTTAATCATACAGTTTTAGTCAAAAATTCGTGGGAATTTAAATTTTTTATACAAAAATCCAAAAATACAAAAATCTTTTTTAAAGCTGCTAAAGATTTTATCAGAAATTTTGTCATTTCCAAACTAAATTACTTCGACTAAGTTACTTTTATTAGTCATTATCAGACGAATTGCGAATTGCGAATTGCGAACTGCGAACTACGAACTACGAATAAAGAAGAAAAATTATAATTGTTTGCAATATTGTCAAAATCCAGTGATAGTGCCAAATTTCACGGCGATATCTTCACAAAAGCTGCTAACAAATATCATTAAAGTGAACGCATGACAAATTTGACAAAATAGCGACAATCAGAAAAAATTGCTGCTAAGAGTCTTGGCCAGTTGCTCTATTGGCTTACGTTGGATTGCGTGTCGCTCATCTTCAATTGGACGTTGTTTTGATGTCAGTTTTGTTTCATTTGAAGCGCTCAAATCACTGCGCGCGAGTTGCGTGTTCCGAGCTCAATTAGGAAAATTTTATTGTGTTTTGATTTATGGCTTAAAAAATTACATAAATTTTAATTATTGAATCATTATTTTTAATATTTGATATTTACTAAGGCGATTTTCATTAAATATTGACGATTTTTTTAACGGAATTACAATATTTTTTTAATATTTCAATATATCATACTGAAGTAAATTTGTTTTATTATTCTTATATGTACAATAAAAAAACTATGTAATAATCTCTACATGTATGTATAAACAAAATCGTTTATATATATTTATTATTTTAAATTATTAGCATTAAAATAGACTTTTTACTATGTAACCGGATATACACCAGCTTTATCCGTATGTCGATTCTAACTCAAGTTACAACATAGGTTATATAAATTCTAAATTACTGTTGCTAATATAATCGAAAAAAATTTTTTTTAAATGTTTTCTAAACCATAAAGTAATATTGTTTTTAAGAATCGAAAATTAATTTCTTAATTGCAATTTTTTTTTGTAGTTAACAATATGTCCTTTAATGAATCGCTTTAAATTAAAGCTTAACAATAAGTTTTAGAATCTTAAAGACTCATAACATTACATTACAAATTATTTTATATAAACATACTATAATGAAATATATAATGATTTATGAAATATTTCAGGGGGCCTCCGAAGAAGTAGACAGGGTTTTATTGCAATTTATCTTCAAATTATTATTTTAGTTGTTTTGTTATTTAAAATATTAAGGAACGATAAATAAAAAACTAATAACCACAAAAGAGGTCTATTATGACAACAAACGAAAACCAAGATAAATGAAAACTTTTACTAAAACAAGAAAAGAATTCTTAGTTGATGATTAAAGAATTTCATTCAAAACGGTAGAGTAATAATATGCAACGTAGGAAAGAAACAATGCTCATCGATTATTGTTGCAAATAATTTTTGTTCAAATTTGCGACCCTAAATAAGAATGATATGAAAATTAGCGTTCAGCAAGGCCTCAAATACTACAATTCGCCAGCTAAAAATTGCACAAAGCCAGGTTCTGAGAAGACTTTTCAAGGCACCATGGTACATTAGGATGAATGACATCCTAAGAGAACTCAAGATTGATCAGATCAAAAAATACATAAAGGATAGAGCCCTGAAATTATTTACGAAAACTCATAGGCTTACCAACATCGTGATATAGAATCTCAGAATGGTTACAGGCTCCTCAAGGAGGTATGCAGATCTAAAGTCAGTTAAAAACCTTTATAAACAAATGCCTTAGGAGAATTCTGAAAATTTGGTGGCCCCGCACTATTAGAAATTCCGAACTATGGTCAACATACCGCCAACTTCCTATAGCAAACGAAATGAAAAAGCGTAAATGGAAATGGATCGGGCACACTTTGAGGCAAACAAGCATTAATATAGAATCCTCAAGGAAGCAGAAGATCACGTACACCCAAGCAAACGTGAAAGCGAACACTAGAGAAAGAAATCCAAGCAAGCGAAAAAACCTTTTGAGAAATTAAAACCTTGGCAAGAAATCGTAACAGTTGGAAAAAGTTCGTTATGGCCCAATGTTTCCCATTCCCCATCATTATTTGGGTTTAATGTACCCATTATTATTATTATTGTTATGGGATATGGCATTGTGACCGTTGGGTCTATTGTGCCCCCGTCTGGGCTTAGAGTATGTCTCCAAGCCCTGTTGCTTCGGTAAAGAGGAGTATAGTGGCTACTTTACAGAGTTTAATTGACTATTTCGTAGAGGAATATATTCCCAGAAGTCTATTCATTATGTGCGTTAGCGCAGTACATTCTAAGAGCACATGTGTAGCTGACTTTTCATTCTCTTCGCAGAGTCTACAGTTTGCGTTTATATATATACATAGTCTCGTATGGTGGTATTGCAGTTTAGAGTAGTGATTCTACGATTTTGTTTTCAATGTACCCTTAATACACTAAAAAGCAATTAAAATAATTGGCTGCATTTTATATATTTTAGAGAACATGAAAGGATAACGAAGGAAGCTACCTGGAAACGTTGTTATTATATATTATCGGTGATTATACGGCCAACAGAAGTTCTACATATATATTTGTACAATAAAAGACAGTAAATTATAAAACAATCTTAAATGAAATATCATGAAATATAAATATCATTTTCATCAAGTTTTTGTGAAATAAAGATTGGATTTGCATATTCGTAATCTTAGCAACATCAATAAATTAAATTAGAGAATTCAATTCCATAATACATAAATCTATTGATACAAATACATATCACAATAAACCTATCAACAATTCTTTACAGTTTTTTAATTTTTTGGAACCATTTGAAATATAATTACGTGTATATATAATATATATATATATAATATATATTTTATATATAGTTCACCTGTAATATGGTATAAACAAGTCGAATTTGTTTACAATGTTCTGGATTTAACCTGCTATACTACACTATACGAGTACATATATATATTTTATGGGCAGCAAACAGGTGATATCCGATATGTTAGTTTTGGAACAAAATTTGAAATCATTTCCAGCCCACACCAAATTTATTCGGGCATTTATGTGAAAAAACAATGAATGAATAAAATATTCATAGTACATTGATGAATACGTTGGGGATTATATACATCGTAAAGTTTTCTGCTCAGAATAAAGAAACAAATCGATTAAAGAAATTTCGTCTCTTTGTATAAGTATTTGAACCTATATTGTAAATTGGTGTCATAAATACAAGCAGCTCATTTCGAGAAAAAAAATTGGGGTTATTTGTTATTGGCTCCTTGTAACATAATGACTGTCGGAATGAATATATTTCTAGTAATTTATGACCATTTTCAGTATAGATTGACGACAAAAAAGACAACATGCTATATCCAAACACAAATTATATTTTATCTTAAATTTTATGACACCGCATATATATAGTATACGATTATATTATTATAATTTAATCTGTTGTTTTTAGTTCAATTTTAATTGTGTATTTAAGAAAGCATTTATGAACATAGATAAAAGACTTCTCCATAGTTTTTATTTGTAATTTATTTTACATAGCGTACATCTATATGCACTGAGGTCCTATGCGTCAATGGGAGATACAGGAATTGATGATATCTATAAAAAAAATATTTTCGATGTGTCTAAGCTTTTTGGACTTCTTCATCAGAATGAATGAAAAAGTCAAATCTATGTAAAATAAGTTAAAAATAAAAACTATAAAATATTCTTTCATCTAATTTCAAAAAGCATTTAAAAAAATTTAACTAATTTTAATAAAAATCTGTATTAGTTGTTTTTGCATTGTATTTTGTTCTATTATGTTGAAATGTTGTATTTTACATTTTTTACTGATTCTAATAGATTCAGTCCCCTAAAACGTAGAATCTATATATATAATCACATAAAATTAATTTAATTAATTTACAAAAAAAACTTAATAGCTTCTTTTTATTTACCGTTTAAAAGAATAAATAAAATAATTTACATTTTACTTTTATTGTATAGTATTTTGCATTTTTTGTGTAGAGAAAGGCACTAGAAAAAATTTTGCACCTAATTTACTGAAACCAGTATAATTAATTAACTCTGCGTGGAAGATTTTTTTAAAAAAAAACTGCTGCTAATTATTATAAATCTTTTCGCAAACTTAAAGCGAAAATAATTAAGTTCTCATGTTTAAACTGGAATTTTTGTTGCTATAAGTGTTTACAACACAGCAAATATATATCAGAGGCGTCGTTTGCAAAAAATAGTGTATTATTATATATCTATAGTTTTAAAATACCGCTTTCTGTGTCACATAAGTTTTTTAAAACTTTAATTGTTAGCATTCTACTATGATTATAGGTATATGCAGCGGTAGGTGTTATATGTAATTATTATCGTAGAATGATTAGGCGACCTTAAAAAAAAACTAATGTCTACATTTTCTATTCAAGCTCACCTGTACTAGAAATATCTGGTCCATTTTCGAGTACTGAAGCACACAGATTTTTGGTTTTTTTAGTTGGAATTGTTATCCGAAATATAGCGATTATACCTTGTGATCAAAAAATAACGAAAATTTTAATTTTATAAATTCCCGCGCTTATCCAATCGGTAAGTTTTTTTAATTTTGACACTGGCAGCACTATTATACACATTCTGTCAAAGTTTAACGCATATCGTACTATTAGTTTCTGTTTCGTGTCTATACAAAGAAGTCGAAATATTTTCGTGTGGCGATTTTTAGCTGAATTTCATTCAAAAAAAGCGTCGTTTGATGTGGCCAAAGATATGATTCCCAACGCAGATAGTGACCACAACCCACATTCATCGAACGCATCATAACTGGTGATGAGAAATGGATCTATTAATGTGACATGCCCACCAAACAACAATCGACCGAATGGTGCTTCAAAGGTTATGCTGACTGTTTTCTTCGATATTTGTGGTGTGGTGCACTATGAATTCCTTCCGGACGGTCAAACGGTCAATAAGGAGTATTATTTGGCCGTTATGCGTCGTTTGCGTGAGTTCGTTCGCAAAAAGATGCTAGATTTATGGAAGAAAATCTCATGGATTTTATACCACGATAACGCACCGGCTCACACAGCGTTGGTTGTGTCGCAGTTTTTGGCCAATAACTGCACCAATATCATCAACCAAGCACCGTATCTCCAGATATGGCCCCGTGTGACTTTTTCCTTTTCCCCCGACACAAATTGCCACTTCGAGGAACACGTTTTGAGACAATAGAGGACATAAAAGAGAATTCGCTTCGTGAACTAAAGGCCATACCTTCGGCGGCCTATAAAACTTGTATGGAAAATTGGATCAAGCGTTAGCATGCATGAATTGCCGCAGGAGGAGAGTACTTTGAAGGCGATAATAAAGAAAATTATTAAAAATTAAAATTTTGAATTTTTTTTTTTAATTCTTGTTCTTTTTTGATCATAAGGTATATATGTTAATCTTCTGATACACGCAAAGATAAAGCAGATAATAACGTATAAGGATAACATTTATGCTTTATATTTGGGTATTTTTGAAAAAGGTATTTGCACATGTTTGGAACGTTCAAAGTTTTTCTGTTTTCGTATTTTTTCTAGGATAGTAAAATAGCTTAGTTTTAATGATGTGCATATTTTCCAAATTTTATAGTTATCGTAACTATTAACTATTTTATATAGTTATGTTTCTATACATAATATTTCTTATTAAAGCCAAGGCTTTGCTGACTTTGTTCTGTCGCAAGCGGCAGTCATAGGAAGAACATAAATGGAAACACTCTCCGTACGGTGGAGAAACCATAACATTGAGGTTTGAGACAGGGAATGGCGGGTATGGAGCAAAAGCCTCTGGAGATTATTTGGATCATCTAACAAATAATACAAAATAAAAGAACAGAATATTTAATTAGTGTGTTTTTTTTTATTGACATTTTAAAATGTATCTATGTACTCGCAAATGTTCGTCAAATGTTGTAGTGCTCTTTTTTCAATTAAATTATTGAAAAGTTGAGTGATTTAATAACACTCTGTACTATACTTACAAATGCGCTGCGAAAACAGTTTTCATCCATCTCTTACTATTATCTGGTATTAGTTCTTATTTATTATATTATAGAGTGATTAAGTCCATAATTTTACTTTTACTTTTATAAATATTTTAAGTAGACTTGAATTAAACTCGGTTAATAATTGCTGATTAAAGACTTTAAAAAATTAAAAAAGTACATAAATCTTTTTTTATGAATTTTGATGAAATATTGTATCCCTATTTACCTTTAAAAAAACTATTTTCTCAAATTGATAATAAAAAAGTGCTAATAAAAAATTAAATAAAGTGAATTCAATATATTCCTTAACATATATTAATAAAGTAGGTATATATGTTAAAAATATTGTAGCATATATGCTATAAATACGAGTATATATATTCGTAATATGAATAAAATCATTTACTTAAGGCTATAATAAACAAGAGGTAATTTTGTTTAAATCATAATAATAATAATAATGATGATGTATTAAAAATGGACAAAATACATTGAAAATTATTTCTTTGTATAATAAAACAACATATTAAACTTCTGTTTATTAATGGAAATTAATATTTTATGTATACACAATATATTAAACCATTTTTTATTTATATTTTTATCTAAAATTTGGTAATACAAGATTTAAAAATTTTGCAAATATTGTCCTTTGAACCAAAGATGAAATATTGCTTCATCTCAACATTTAATTGCAGTAATTTAAAAACGAAATTATTAACAATGTTACTACATCTAATCACAAGATAGTTTACCCATAATAAAAAATATTAGTATAAACTCGATATCTTTATTATTATTTTTATTAATAATAATAATAATTAAAATAGAGCGACCAAAATATAAATCTGGCAAAAACATATTAAAAAATAAATAAAATAAATATTGGGTCTATTATTTAAATAGACCTAAAAATATTGGGTCTATTTTTTAGGTAGTAAGGTTTCTTATTATATTATTTTTAAATTATATTTTCGGCAATAAAATCTACTAACTATGCAGAAGAGAATCTAGAAAAGTATAATGTCTGAATAACAGGTTATCCATCTGAAGATCCGAAGGTATAGTTATAAATAATCTATAAAAAGCCATCAGATTAATTTTCGCACTCACATCAACGAGGTAAATTCCTGTTTTGAAGTCAGGTTTCTAGTGCAACAGAAAAATATAAAAACATTTGCCAATTCTCCTAAAGCGTACGATTGAGAAAAAGCTTTTAAATTCACTATCCCAGCAAGCTCATGTTTTAGTTTGTGAATTAGTCTTGAGTATGCCTTTAATGTAATATCTAAGTTAATGTAAGTGTAACTAACACTTAAAATGTTTTAATAAAGTGATCCAGAGAAATACGTTCCACTTCTTTATATATGCGAAACAGTGTTTTTTGATAACCATTAGATCCATACATTTAAGCCTTTTAACTCGTTGCACTAAGTAATGCATTTGTTTTGTTGCTTCAAAAATGTTATGGCGTACACATTGTAACCTAAGGCACCATAGAGTCGTTTGATTTAGGTTCTATGTTTTTTCGTTGAAACTTCTACAGGTTCATATAATACAATAGGTCAAATAAAGATATAACAAACTTTAAGTTAATACTTTTAATTAATTAAAATAAAATTTAAGTTCTTTCTCTTCTCTACATCACTTTCTATCTCGTTCTTGTTTATGTTTCAATATCTTTCTCTCTTTCTATCATTCTCTTCTCTTTATAGAAGAGATGGTTTCTGTTTGTTAATACCATAAACTGTAATTTACTACAGACTATGTTATGTAGATTATAATATTATATCTTGATTTAGTTGTAATTGTAAAGTATGTACGTTGTTAAAGAATGCACTTATATTTTTCAAAATTTTCAAACTAAAAAACCATTAACAAATAATTTTATGATTTTTTGTGAGTTATTTTTGGTTCCATAAAGGCCAAATAATCGCATATAATTAATAACTTATCCAATTGAAAAAATTGAAGTGGGAATCTGTTAAAATCTAACTACTATTAAACAAATAATATTGATAGAAATAAACAAGAGAAGCAAACAATGGATTAAGCAAATTGCAATTGTGGCACTTTTAACTTTAAAATTGCAACTGAAAAATAATTCTCATGATGAGCAACCGAAGCAGCATCAATGGTGATGGTGTCATTGCAGTTGAGGTAAACGACGAGGTATGCAAATTAAACTTCAAGTCAAACCCAATAATTATCCAAACTGAAATTGTGACTCTGCTGCGGTGGAAGGTGCTTTTCTTGAATGGTAGCTATTATGGCTTCCAAGCTATTGCTGCCGTTTTATAAGAAGAAGGAGGAGTAGGTTAGGCAATTTGAAAAAGGTGTAAAGATGTTAAATTTAACGGGAACAAATTGTTTTTCAATTACAAAATCTTAAAGTAATTGTTCGTTTTATTGTTAAAATAAAAATTTGATGGACTTTTTTGGGTTAAAAGTAGGTCTTAGCCCTAAGTTACCACATATTTGACACACTCGTGCAGTGACTCTTAATCACTTAAAATAATTAATATTTCTTATGTGCAAATGTCTAAATTGTAACTCACTAAATATTGGTTCATAAAATACTCATTAAAAGTATTTTATATATTATATTCAGAGCACAATTTTTTAAATATCAATAATTAATTCATATTCTGTAAAACCTAACCGAAATAATCACTAACTACTTGACAATTCAATTTAATAATTCAAACATAAAATTATTAATTGTAAAACAATTTAAAATAACTAAGTACGAAATATTAGTGCAGATAACAGATCTGCAATTATGGCTATTTTAAATTAATTTTCAAATAAGAAATTTAGTAAAAAATTGTATGAAACCTAATCACAGAGTAAGTATCTTTGTATGTCATACCGTACAACAATAAAAGATATTTACAACTTTAAGTGATACAATTTGTATACTTTGAACAAATTTTAAAGTTTTTTAAAATCTGTAAAAACAGCCATGGTATATGACCTCTGCTATTGCTTTTTAACATCATCTATATAAATCAACCCACCAACATAGAAAATTTTTAGATTTTTACATAATATTCCTGAAAATTTTATTTAAATTCATTTTCCTTGAATGCACCCTACAACAGACGACAGTAAACATGTTTAGAAAGTTTGGAATGTAAATAACATTAGATGCACACATGACTTCGACTTCTTAAATAGGCGAGATTCGCTGGAATCGCTTGGCCAATACTTTTCTATGCCATTGAAATTTAGAAGATAAAAATTACAAATATGAGTAAGCAAGAACCTTGTTTTTTAGGAAAAACCTTATGAAAGAGTGAGTAGAAGTATGATGAAAGTGAAACAGGCAATTCTTCCAGTCGTTGTAAGAAATTACCTGTCTCATCGAATCATATTGAAAGGAATCAAATATAAGAACTGCTACAGCTTTTCTTAGAAAGTAAAATTGTAAGGAAATATCGTATCAGAAGAAAGGAGATCTCCTGACTGCGAAACATTAAGCATTAGTTGGGTATTATCAATAAAGGATACCGTGGAATCCAACACATAAGGCATACAGTTTGAATCAAAATCTTAACAATATGTTTTAATTAATATCCGAAATTACATGCTTATGCTAGTGTAATCTATATTAATAATATATAGACCTATTCTTTTGTAAGCATATCGCAAAAGAACAATACAAGATACGCATTAATTTTGATGACAGAACTCTGGAAGAACTCAAAATTTTGTTAGGCTTATTTATGGAAAACATGTAATAAAATTCAAACTTAAAGTTTCGAAAATGAATAATAATTCTTTGCAATTATGGATAAGAGTATTTTATTTTTTACATGATTGTGAATAAAATTTGTATTTTCAGGCTTTTTAAAGAATTGGGCATGAATTTTTAATTTATTTTTTACATGATTGTGAATAAAATGTGTATTTTCAGGCTTTTTAAAGAATTGGGCATGACTTTTTAATTTAAGAAAATTAAAAAGAATTAAGTATTATTTATAAAATATTTGTTGACAATAAACAGGAAGTTTTGTAAGTATGTTAATTTTAAAAATCGTTCACAATAGATATATTTTTAGTCTTGGCAACTATGCGATTTGAGCTGCTTATTAGTTAAGCGATTTCAAAAAGATTGAACTAAATAATCCAGCAGTGTTGTTGTTTCATATGTTATTTTTGAAATAAGTGGTTGTTCTTTTGTGATGTGCTTACAAAAGTAAAGGACTAATAATATTTCATACAATATTACAATATTTCATACTGCGTACAGTTACTCAAACGAAAAGAAGTCAGTATGTTTGAAATTTGTTTTTGTTTTTAGATAATTGTAGAAATACAGCTAAAAATATTTGAATAAACAAGTTATTTTTCTATCAGTGCATTATTGTATATTTTTTTTATGATCACTAATAAATCAAATATATAAATTATGAAGGAGACGAAATAACATTATATCATAAGTATTATGCTATACTTTAAGTATTATGATATAGATTATAAATAAACTATTGTATATGCACTACTTATAATAGTGTTCCTGTTATTAATATCTGAAAAATAAAATAATCAAAATTGTAATTTTTGTAAATTAAATGGTTCCACAAATTAAAATAAAATAAAATATGAAGATAGAGTTGATATTAATGAAGTGATATATATCACATTTTTAGGAAATGTATCAAATTAGGTTAATATCTACAAGGTAGTACTATATAAAAAAGTCCATATTTTTGATAAGAAAGGTTTATTTCATCACGTTAATGTATATATTTTAAAAAAGAGCAAAATTGTTTACAATTTAGTATAAGACTCTGCTATAAAAATTACGTATATAACTATTTAAAAATATCTCGAGTTTTTTTAAGTTTGATTTATTAAGCAGATCTTGTATTGTTTATCTCTATCCATAAAAAAGTCACAATAGGATTTATACTTCATTATCAATCCATTCATAATTAAGAGATGTTAATTACAAAGTTAAGTTTTGTAACTCAAAACCTTCTAACATATGTTATAACATATATGTAATAGGGTCTTCTTATATTTTAATAACAAATATAACAATTTTCTTCAATTTAAGAACTATAATATTTAAACTTAAGAAGATCAGTAAAACTTATCATTAAAAATATTGTCAATATACCATCTCATATCCATGACACAATATGTCTGCCTAATTTATAAATTAATTGAATAAGTTTGTGGAAAACACCTTATAATTTTCTACTATTATATCTCTAATTAAATTCTAGTGTTAATATTATCTTTATTATTATATTAAATTATTTAATAATAATTTTTTATTTTTAAAATTTATTAGTCTATTCCATTTTGTAAAGTTAGTATTATATTTATTTGAATAAATAGAATATATTTCTAGTCGTATTCATAACTTTTCAATTTAGAACGTTTTTATCTACCTATTATTTTGGATCTCATATCCATATAGAGAGCAATTATATATATAATAATAAAATATAATAAAAATATATAATAAAATAAAAAATAATTAAAAAATAATAGTATAATATATATAATAAAATAATAATAATAAGTCCAAGTTGCAAACGTTGGTTGATTACATATTTCATTATGTAGCTTGTAAGTTTGGTATATGTTTCTTATAGGCTATTATTTGTTGAAGGTAATCCCCTTCTTTATAAGGGAGAGTACAATATATTTCTAATAAGGTTATGAAAAACTTGATTTTGAAACGATATTGATATTTATAAAAAAATACTTTCACTAGCTCTGTGCTGCAGTATAATAATAAATATATGTTATTAAAATTACTCCAATGCTGGATATGGATTATTCTATCCAATTTTTATTAATAGCTTTTTAAATATTTTAGTTGATTATTTGATATTACCTTCCATAGTTCAAAAGTTTTTAATTATCTTAATTACTTTCTGATCCATAGTGAAACCGTATCTTGGTAAACAAATTCATATTATTAAGATACTGGTCCAATAAATAAAATGTAGTTCAATATATGAAAGCATGATATCCAAAACAATCTCTTAGACTCGGCATCTTTATATGTCAATGGTTTTTAAGTCGAAATTGCTATAGCTTTCATAAGGTTAGAGTCCATACATACGACTTTCATTATTATTAATGTTACAACGTTGAAGAAAGGTATGTGGAATACACAATATTAGCTTGTATGTTCATCTAATAGACTTAGAATATCGATTGAAATAATAGCTAATCTGTATTACCACATCGTGGAGTTTTGCAAGTCTTTCATGTCGACGTGTGCAAATGATGTATGGTTATGCACATTTTCTCGAAGTCTTCATTTTGATTGATCATTTTTTAACGAAAACCGTTTATTGGACACGATCGTGTTCAGTAGTTGGAAAAGATTTTTCTTTCTTATACTTTTCCGCGACCAATTTCTTGTTATTATTTTTCCCTCTTCTCAAATGCAACTTTAAACTTTGCTCTATTGGGCATTTTACTATGCTTTGCATTTCAATTTTTATGCGCAATTGCGCTTAATAAATCAATTATTTAAATAAATAAAATTAGTGAAATTCAATAAACTATAAATATAAGTATAAATATTGGCTTAATGATTTTATGGGAAAAACTAATTCTTTTACTGCATGCATGCATATATTTTTATTTATATGCAAATAACTCGGTCGACTTCATTGACCATATTCTTTCACAAGACATTTATGAATAACGTAGGATAAGAAACACGCTTCATATGATGTAAATATTTAATTTTATATATTATAATATTTATAATAAAGTTTAAATTATAAACTTTAAAGTATAAAGTATATAGTTTACGTACATTCAAGTATCTACGTATATCGATTTAAGGTAGAAATTTTTGATTAGATATGAGGTGCGCTTATAATTCTTTCTATTCATTATTCCAATACCTTTTTGTAGTGAATATGCTCTAAACAACCCAGCAGCTTCCCAGTGGCTTAAGTTGGTATCGATATCAGAAGAATCACAATGTCATCGATCCTTTATTAACTGTTTAAGCAGCTTTAAGAAATCATTGTGCGAAATAAATTGCTTTATGCTGTATTTCACCTCAATATTGCGTAAAAAATTTTTATATATAAATTTTTTGTACTTCCTTTTTTATAAAATATATAATATTAATTTAATTATCATTTAAAAAAACATAGTAGTATAATATATATATATACATATTCTACACAAATGTAAATGATTTGTATTAAATGTTAATTTTTTCTTGTCGAGAGTGACGCGTCTTTATTACGAAAACAAACTATTTAAAAGTCAGACGGATTCGAAAAGCAAACAAAGACAAGGACAAAAATTTATTTAATTTATTGAAGTTTGGCAGACCATACAACGTTGTTTCAAGTATTGCTAAGTACTCATCATCAGTGGTCTAAGGAAATATTCGAAGTTCTTAATTAGTTTATAGTCCGTATATAATTTCTTTGGACTGCATGTGCCATGTTTAGAACTCGTACCTGTCAAATTAGAAGAAGTGACTAATCGTGTTTTTCCACAATTAGCCAAGGCTACACAAACTTTCAATACTCAAGTTCCAAGTTTTTTGTCACTTTTTTATTTAACTAGTAAGACTAACCAAAGCACTTGCCATGCTTTTAAATTAGAACGAGCTTATAAACTACAGCTTTAATTGGGAACAGAATTGGGATTACTGCAATGATGATTTTTAGTATTTCTAGGTATCAATAAAGCATTGATGGTTTTT
Source organism: Teleopsis dalmanni (assembly GCF_002237135.1). NCBI lineage: Eukaryota > Metazoa > Arthropoda > Insecta > Diptera > Diopsidae > Teleopsis > Teleopsis dalmanni. Next base: position 124,513,820 of record NC_051847.1, read on the forward strand.
CGATGGCACTATGACAAGCAGTGCACAAAAATGCATTTACTTAGTATCGTAGTGGCATCGATGATTGATTCCACAATGTCGATGCATCATCGCAAGACCTCCCTGGAATGGTGTTTCTTCAAATCTCAATTTTATAGCAGAATGGATCAAAAGGTTGTAGTAGATCTCTAAGAACGCATTCATTATATAAAATACTATATCGTCAATTCATCTGTTCATTATGTTTGAAGTCTTTGTTTGGGTATGTAATATTTTTAATAATTTTTTCAATTAATTTAAGTTGTTGATTCACTCAGTTACATTATTTGAATGATAAAAAATTTGGTGTATATTACACACACGTATTACTGCGAAACATAAAAATTAAATACATCGATTTGTTTTATTAAATTTCTTGATGTTATTGAGTAGTTCGAAATTAAACTATTTCGCGTATTTTGGCCGAGCTGAACTGCAATAACGCAGTTCATTTTTCAATGTTTTTAAGCATTATGAACAGGTAAATCACTGGATATTACTGCATTCTTTAAAGAATTAACTTCTGCTCCAGTTTAATAAATATTTTGCTTAGTACTTTCTACATTATATTAAAAGGCAAAAATTGTCTTCATGTTTAAGATCTTTTACATGGTCCATACCTGTGTTTAAACTTCTAAACCATTTGATGTCCGAATAAAGATCACTGGAGAGAGGTTTATTACAAGATCGTAAACGCAACTTTATCAACTCTTTGGGTAGTATACGTTCTTTAAACTCTATATGCATTAACATAATTATATGTAATAATTCGCAAATAACTTATCTTTTCAAATTGTTTTTAAAAATTAATTGATTTGTATTCCTTATATACGTACTATATGTACTATGTGCGTAAACAAGTTTCACATTTAAGTGTTAATGGTTGTATTTAAATGCATAGGTTTGAGAGAATGTCAATCTCAAATAAATTTGTACTACTATCAAGCATTGAATATATAGCACTAAATTTTTTTAGTTTTTATTAAACACGTAAAATCTGCCACATATTATTAATATTAATAAAATATATGTATTCAAAAATATGAAATTTTATATATTAGTTACTTAAATACTTGGAAACTATTCTACTGGTTCTAAGATTTATGTGTATAATTTGTGTAATATAATAATATAGACAAAAGCAAGTAAAGTCCTACAACTATAGAATGAAAGTGAATGATATGGTAAAAAAATGTGAAAATGCTTTTTATACATATATTTATACATATTTTATACATATTTTAACTTTTATATTTATACATAAAAAAAATCACTAACGTAATTTACTAAAATAATTAAGTCTGATCTTTAAAATATTCTCATGCCGAAATAGGTTTACATATAAATATTTTTAATAAGCAGCAATCAAGCATTTAAAGGGAAAATAAAAACGTCCTCTTAGGAAAACCTCTGTATAAACATATTCAATATTGTCAAAAAAAATATCACTACAAATATCTATTTTTGAGAGGCATACTTAAAAAAATAAAGCAATAAAACAAACAAAGGTGCATACATGGGAAAATTAAATTGTTGAACAACGTAATGAACGTTTAGAAAATAACAGAGCTAATGAAATTGGGTAACACCGCACAGGTCTTTTTTAAAATTGAAAAAGCGATATATATTAAAAATTAAATACCTCAATAAGTTTAAATGTGCATAATATTTCTAAAAATTTAATAATATATAAATAAATACTAAAAATTGTATTCATTTATTCAACTAATGTTGTTTAGGTTAATTTTTTAGAAAGGAACGGATTTTGACAAACATTTGAGTTTCTCTTACAAGTTTTTAAGTTTTTCCTAGAAGGCACTGATCCATGTGGTTTCGAGAATTTACGTTTAAAGCAAATCTTAACCTGTAAATAATAGAGCCTTAAAGATCGTTATGTTTAAAAGATAGTTCTTTAAAAATTGTTTCCATTCAAGTACTAATGTTACCCATAATTTAAAAACAGATATTTTTGTCTAACTATGCATCAAAAATATTTATACATTACAGCCTAAATATCCTACAATATTAACTTCCTTCGGTTAAATTAAAAAATTTTCTACTTTTTTTGGATACAACTTCTTATTGATACAAGCCATGGACGGTTTAAGTTTACACATTTTTTTGTTTACAATAAAAGTTATTATTTTTTTTTTTTGTTTTAAATTAATAGCTAAATTTGGACATTAAAAATTTAATTTGGCTTCTAAAAATTTAATTACAAAATTATGCTTAAATTAATTTCGCTTAGATAAACTCACGATGCGGAATACAAACTTTTCTGAACCAAGCATAATCGCAGTAAATTTTAAACCAAAACACAAAAAACATTAAATTTGACTAATTTTCAAAAATGCTGACAACAATTTAACTGCAGTTTACACAAAAAACTACACAACATGCAAATTCGTTGTGCCAGAAGAGATATTATATAAATTCGATAAGATACGAGTACAATTCACAAAAAGGAGCAAAATTAACTTTTGAACTCTTTGCAAAAATAGCAGCGATATCTTAAAATTTAGTGTCTTCTTAGATTGAGATAGCTGCGACATAACAAAAAGCAACAAAACCCACATTTTCAAGTTTATGATATAAAAAAAAAATAGGTCTGACTCAAAAGAAACGTATATAAAATTTAGAATTAAGACTAAAATGTTATAGCTTCAAGTATTTACTTCAAATTATTATTTTTTCAAAAAGCTAGAAACTTACCTTGACTTCTAATCATGATCCATGTAACCCATGTTTAACGAATGAACGAGATATTGACTATCACCTTTAATTGCTATCTAAAGTAAAAAAAATTCATATTAATATTTTGATCAATCTATCAGTAATCAATATCAAATTAATTTATTTAAGTAAAGCATATGCCAAAGAGTAATGCTCATTGTAGGTGAATTGTTATATTTTTTACATCAATACTTCTTATATCTTTATATGCTACCTTCTAGACAGACAAAACGAAAACGATACTTATAGTCCACATATGTCGCTGGGGACCTGAAAAATTAAAATAAATTAGAAACCGACAATATCTTTAAATACTTTAATATAACAATAGGTTTACATGGAAACACATGAGAAAAGAAAACAAATGTATCAAACTATTCCAATTTTTACACACACTCCGTAACTATAATACTTTCAATATTAAAAACAAATTACAAATCTAAAATCATATTATCAAATCTTCTATCCTTTTATATCCTAAAAACATCAATATATTCTGCTGAACTAAATCATAACAGGTCAATAATCTTAATAAAGACATATACAAAGATCTACGAATTAGCTCAGCTGTAAAATATATCAAAGACAGAATATTAAAACTTTGCAACAATATAGACAGAATAGAAGAGTAGAATATAATACTATAGATTGAAAGAAAAGTATAGAATATAATAAGATATCCTATATATATAACAAACAAAGATTTTAAATCTGTTTTTATAACACTGACTAGTGAGACTTAACTATTGTATTTACGTCCACCTTCAGTAAAGAATAAATATACTATTGATGACTAACATCCCAGCAGCGCCTGCGACTAGTTCTGAACTACTGAATTCACTAGTTCCCAGGTGTATAGTACTAGTCACTTCATAATATACTTTATGTGGGCTCAACTGGTGAATTTTACATTGAGTTGTCATTGCCGGTGTCAATTGTCCCCATACGATACACCTCGGACCTAGTCTGTTCACTAGTTCATAAGGGTCAATTGTTCCTATATCATACACTGCACCACTAGTCTCTGTACTAGTTCATAAGGGGTAGAATGGTGTCAATTGTTCTCGCATAATACACCGCGCACTAGTCTCTGCACTAGTTCATAAGGGTTAGAATGGTGTTATTATCCCCGTATCATGCACCGCGCACTAGTCTCTGCACTAGTTTTTGCTTTGAAAAAAAATAAATAAAACTAGCAATTTATATATTATTATATATTTATTTAAATATTATTTATTTATATATTTTATTTAATATTTATTTATATATTTATTTAAAATATTAAATATTTGTATATATTTTTTTTAGATATTGATGTAACAATTGAGAGAAAATAGAAATAGTAAATTAATTAATAATAATATAATAGAAACATAGTACATAATAGTTTAATAGAAATTAATAGTAATAGTAAATGATAATTCAATATAATTAACAATAATTAATTCAATAATTCAACTATATAAATAATTTCATAATTTCATAACTCAATAATAATACATTTGAAAAGTTTAAAAGTTAAAGTAATAATAACAGTGTTAAAAGTAAAAAGTACCATAAAAAATAAAGTAAAATGACGTAAATTATAAAAATATATTCATTTTAATAATATTAATATTAAAAGTTTAAGTAATATAAAGTGTTATTTTTGGGGATTACTAAATACAATATTGTGCTGTAATTTTGAAGCTGCTTTAAAGTGTCTCTTCTTTTGAAGTTGAATGGCCTTTCCTAGCTGGTATTCACAACTAGCCGATTCTGTACTGTTTGGTATAGCATCTGAAAATAATTATTTAGCCATATAATTAGATATTTTTGTAATAGAAGTTATTTACCTAAAAGCACAGAATATAAATTATTATAATCCTTAAGTCGTTTTTTCCCGTGGATGCCATCCACATTGTACTCTAGAACGACCGATTCAACTAATATATTTTTCAAATTCTTCTCTTCAGAAGAATTCAATAATATAGAAATTGTTGACACCTGTTTATTTAAAGAAATATTTAGTGTATTTAATAATGAAGTACTCGTATGTAGTACAAAAAAACAAAATAACACTCACATATGGATTGGATCCCTTACTTCAACACTTCACTGCTACCCGTTATTTCAGAATGCGCGATTTTATTTAAATAAAATTCCAAAATACTGAAGGTTCCCTGAAATACTAAAAATACTGCAGGTTCCCTCACTAGACGGAGTAGGCTTTTATGAATAGAAATTAAAGTGTTCAGAAGCGCTAAATAAAAAGGGAATTATCTTTCAAACAAGAATTTATACTACACAGAGGTGTGTTTATTTTAAGCATGTGCATATTTACTATATCCAATAATAGTAATTCTAATGGATAGCCAGACAATCAATTCAGGAGATGCGTTTTTATCTAAATTCGTCAGGTGATATCAAGGGTGATGATAAAATATCTTGAAAATTCGAATATCTTTGACCAAAATAATCAGTTATGGATCCTATTGGCTTCGGGTCACGTCGGAATTTCCAAAAACAACGTTGTAGACAAAAAGAGGTGGTAACGTTGTTTGTTGGTCCGGAACCATTCAGTCGCAATTTTTTTCAGTATTATTCTTGTTCCAAAATGGTTACAGATCGCATTACCATAATCCGAAAAATTAACAAAGACTAAACAGAATGTGATGTATAGCTTATGGCATCGACCTGTTAATACCACATATCTTCCAGAAATTTTGTTTGCGTTACATCTTCGTTATTTCAAAAAAGTATGGACCTATCACAAATCTAAATCAAATTTCACACCATATATGAATGTTTGTGGTTGCAATTTTTTTTGCAAATATTTTGTTCATTAACATATGCACCATGATATGATCATGATATCAGCATATCTTTAAATCATATGTTCATGCGCCTCATCAGAGAAACAAATATGGATATGGATATATATATTATGTTTGATGTTATAGATAGAGCTGATAGGCGAAAAAGTATTTTCTGAAAGTTAGCAATGTATGCAGGATGTCTTCAAAACTTTACTTACTGTAAAATCGATTCTAAGTTTAGAGTCTTTAAGATAATTGAATTGATGCATGCATTTTATAAACAGCAGGTATACAAATAAATAATTGTATATAACATCAACTAATTAAATGCAGATACTACCCACCATCACAGTATATATAAAATCGATTTTCTAAACAATTAAAATATAAAAAATATGTGATATATAACCATATTTTTAGAATGTAATTGTACTGTTTTTGCTGTTCTAGTCTAAACATTCAAGTCTCGCAAAGTGTCCATTATTCCTGTGCAAATAACTATTATCCAGTCACTTTAAAATTTATTGGCTTTAATAAAGAATACAGCGAGAAGCCATACCTTATGACAGTTACCAACGAGCTCTTTGTACTTTATTATATTCTGTATATAATAACAGTAACAAGACCAAGGAAGAAAAATGGTACCAATATGAGCAACTTCAACCGCTAAAAGTAGCAGATGAGAGATGAAAATATGGTGCTTCCAAAAAACTACTCGTAAAATTAATAGAAGTGATATACTAGTCAAAGAAAGTAATATTATTTTAATTTTTTAGGTTTCATCTGTTTTGTTCTATTATATTGTATGGATCCTCTTAAATTTTTTAATTAGGAAAATATGACCTAAAATTAATTTTCTTGCATTTAAATAAAATACATTAATCATTCAGGTGATCATAAAGAAATCTCTTTATTAGTATTAAAAATATGTTTCCCACAATAGAAGGCTTGTTTCTATAATTTTTATAAATTAACTAAAATAATGTAGCTAATTTATGCCATTTATGGTAATTGATAGCATTTCACAAACTGTCCGAGTATCTTTCAGTAAAATATTTAATACTTTATGATTCAATAAATGGTACAAATGAGTAGGCGTTGGAGAGAAGGGCTTTATACGACCGGTACTTATCGCACAGTATTAACACTGTTAAAATCTACACTATCCAACTTCACACACATTTATCATCGCAATAATAGTATGGACAATACAGTAGCGGAATGTGTTGCAACAAATTAATTGACCTATTCTCACACAGAAGTACTATTCAGCAGCGCCACAGCGTATCTGCCAAATAGTAGAATATTTATAGCATATCTTTGCAATTGTTTTACCTTGATGAACCTATGCACAAATTAGTCTAATGCCAGGCTCTGGCTCTGCTGTAGTTTGCAAGCTGCAAGCTGATTGCTTTTGACCGAATCGAAGTATTTTGATGAATTTGTTAGTCAAAACGTTTACAGTATGCAGCAAATGCGGAATAAGCGGTGAATTCAGTCTTAAGTAGCTGAAGCTTCAGCGCAGTTTGAGTTGAAGTTATCGTGCTGTAATTTTGACTACGTGCAATATTAGATAATTTTTTCTTTGTTTATAGCCACGAAGGTGTTTAACTTTGATGTTGAAATTCTTCTGCCGCTACTAATAGTGCTGCTCGGTCTTTGATTGCCGTTGTAAACTTCAATTCAGTGGTACCAAATATTTGATAAGTTTTGGCTCAGTTAGTTAAGTAGGAGAATGCTTTGGGCGTCGTCATTACATTCTCTACAAATTTAACACGTATTGTTTTTATTTCAATTTTGACTTTTTTAATTTTTTTCAAATTTCTGTGGCGCGATTGACCCCGAGATTATTCAGTCAATATGAATGAGCCTCTTCGTTGGGTACATGGCGAAAACATGAAAGCTAAATCAGTTGCAGTTTTTCACTGACCTTAAGCGCTTTTCAAATTTATGTGTCGTTTAGTTTCCCAGCAATTGAACAATTGAATGAGCTTTTCTTCTCGACAAACTTGCTGATTTATAGATTTCAGTATGAGTTTTAGGGTTTATCTCGATTATGCAAGCAATGCTTTTAGTTATTTACAATATAAGAAACGAGACCCAGTGGTGTTAAAATTGTTTTTTTTTGTTTTTTTTTTGGTACAAGACATAACAAGTCTTGCAAGTTGAATATTAAGTATTACATATGACACACAAATGTTTTTTGTTTTAAAACACCATTATAGGTGTTGGAAAACAAGAGGAAAAATTTTTTTTTTCAAGAAAATAATCAGTTGATTCCCAAATTACATATGATAACAATTGAAAAGAAGAAATCTACGCATTTAGGGACTAATACGATAATAATAAATTTTATCTTCCCATATATATAAAAAGTTATAATGCTATTTTTAAGCTCTCTGTGGAAAATAGTTAGTTACGTATAAAAATGTGGATTACATTCCAAATTTTCTATAGTAAACTAAAGTATACTAACTATTACTAACTATTAATATATTTAAAATGTTCCACAATCGAACATTTAATATATCAAAGAGTTGTATTAAATGTCGCATTATCTCCGCAAATAATTTCCATCATTGTAAAATTATTGAACCAAAAGCTAGATGAGAAAATTGTATGTGTAATCATTTATCCACACTTATCATTATATAAATACCCATGTCGCCAAACTTCATATACTCACTAATTGTTGTGTGTTTTCTTGGTATAATTGTCGTAACGTACAAGTAATTCTTGCAGATATACACAGTCAAGACTTTAAACCGATCCAAGTCAACAGCAATATCAGAGAAAAGTCTGGAACATTATGTATATTTTGGTCTGCAATTTATAAATAAGATTTCAGACAAATTTTCTTAGCATTATTAATTATATATTTATATAATAAGTTGAACAAATCTTTCGAATGTAACTGTAGGCGCGTTTTTGTAACTGTTATTCTTTACTGTGTTAAACCCTATCTTTGATGCAGTGAAATTTGATAACGCAGATATCAGATGCAAGCTTATCTAAAACCAATAGTATTAAGATGACATTATTCTATTACATAGTCGCTGTATAGATTTGCAAAACCAACTTAATTGGCTTTTAACGGGTCTTGAAATAAACTGACGAAAACTTAAACTTTTGCGTTTTAACAACACTAATGTGACTACGCTGAAGATTAAAGATGTAGTGATGTTAGTCAACTAACATCTTTCTGACTCCTTTCGACATCCTTCTAACAATATCTGCTAAATAAATTCTTTTGATTATAGTTAAACTCTGTCAAACGCAGTGACATGATCAATCTATGGCCATGGGCTAAGTACATATACTGTGATCTTGCTCCATGACTCCTAGAGTTGATACGTCACTAGCGCTAATATAATTAAATTGATAGCGTTTAGTAATCGTTGTGCAAACCAGCGGTTTACAACCACTCTCCATTGTACTTGTCGGTGTCCCAATATAAGAAATCAGATGATTTTCTTAGAGTACTTTAAAATAATTCAAAATAAAAATTAAAATGTTCCCAGAATATTTATTATTCTACATTATATTATGCATATAAATAAATAAATAAATATGTTATGTGGAACTTGTATTTTCATATATATATATATGAATTTTATATATTTTTTCAGTCCGAATTACCGCATAGCTTAGGCTATACGATCTAAGAAGGTGTTTTGTTTAACCTTGCATTTAAATAAAAATAATCTTTGGAAAGGAAACGTTGCCATTTCAACCTATTTTATTATATGGTATTTGAATATAGCGTGGCTCATCTTTAATTCAGTGTAGACTTACAGAATTAAACTGAAAATACTTCGCCAATTCCTTTAAATTTAAAACATTATTTGATTATAATAATATTATAAAAAAAACAAAATAATTATATAAATATTACAATGTTAGCTTTGCTCATAAGAAACTTTTACGGAAAGCCTTCTATCAAAGACAGATGAAAAATGATAGTTTAAAAATATAAAAGATTCCTTAGTCAATAAATAATAATAAATTATAAATAGTTAATTGCTTATTTATTTTTTTCATTTCTATTTTTGTGCGTATATGCATAAATTTATTTAATTCATTTGTTATTTTTCTTACTTATTCTAAAGCCTTTCTTATTTAAAGTTCCTAATTTAAATTTATTTATAAAATATGAAAAAAAAATTATGTTAAGGTATTTGCCCCTTAATGAATACTAAATATTATTTAAAAATTTTTTAATCTGCGCTTGAAAATTAAAGAAGCGACATAAATTATAAAAAATTACATCAATGGTCTTTTTCTTTCGAATAATTTTTAAATAAAAAATATATGAACACTTTTTTTATAATTTTTATGTAGTTCCTTTTTTGTTTTGTTTACCATTCTTATGGGAATTAAAATAATTAAATTTTTTACTTATTAGCTAATAGTTTTTAATTTTATGCTATTTTTTAAATTTAAATTTATTGCTTTACTATTGTAGACAATTTATAATACAAAACAACACACATGCATTCATAGAAATACATTCAAGAAATTTTTCTATATAATTTGTTAATTTAAAAATAATTTCTGTTGCCAATTATTTATAATTTAAGCATGCATAAAATAGTATAAAATAATAAAAAATATTTTGTAAACATAATTTTCACACATTAGAACCCGTCGATACATGACATGTACAACAATAAATCTTAATTTGAAACATCACACATAATTTTGGTTTATTATACATAAAATTTAGTGAAGAAAAAAATGAATTTATTTTAACTCTGCATAGACCTCTAGTTACATTTAACGAGGAAATTTGTTTCATTTTGGATACTAAAATTGACATCCCTGGCATATACTTTCGAAATAAATTAATCATATAATAGGTAATAGATTTTATAAAATTTTCAAATCAATTTTCTCATTAATCTCATAAAGTCTTCATAAACATTTCTTCATTACAATAAGAAAAAATCTATGCTTGCTTTATAAAATATTGCCAAATTTGCTATTACTAACCGATTTCAGTAAGTTGTCACCTTTATGCGTTGATACGTTTTTTTTTAAATGTATTCAGCTGTTATTAAACACAGTAATTTAAACAGTAATTTTGCTGTATGTATGAGAAACCAGATTTTGCTTAGACTTCAATAATCATATATCCATTTTTAAACCGCTGCCTTAAAAGAGGTACCCACATTGATTAAAGCGCGTTGCCATTTACAAATGTAGTCCAAATGTAAGGTGAGTTGGTGCTGGTACATTCTTAAAAAATTGTAGGGTTTCAAGACTTACATTAATGGAACCATGTTTTATAAGTTATATTATTGTATACTTTAGAAGCTTTGACCTGGTACTACCCAAATTATAAAGAATGTAGATGTAGCCTCAGAAATACCAACTCAAATCTTCAAAATCGTATTTTAGAGTAGGGACGAACTTGACCAAGTCGGGTGTAACCATAGCATTTCCTTGATCTAAGTTTTTTGTCATTTGGGTCATTAAAGGCAATGAACTTACCTGGAAGTAACTTGCTGTGGAAGTTAAAGATTTTTTTTTTATTTTCTAGTCAACTGAGAAAATATTAACTAATGAAATAAAATGAATATAATGAGATCTTCCAGTTATCGATAATAAGAAAAATATTAGTTGACTGGTTACTGCTTAATTTCCACATCTTTTTTGGTGGAAACTTAATTATTTTAGAGCTTCTGACATCTGTTTTGATATTTTTGACCCAATATCACGGAGTGTTGAAAGATATTTCTACAATTTTACTATTCAATATTCTTAAGTCTATCATAATTCATAGATATTGGTATTTTTATTTCCTATATTACTCCAGTAGAATATGGTGTCATTTATCTAGCTTCTGATAAAATGAGTACATATGGTACTATCACTTCTTCTTTAAACTGATTAGTTGGTTAACAGTTTATATGGTCTCCGATGCAGTCATCACAACAAATATTTAAACAAACTTGAATTACTACTTAATCGCAATAGTGTAAAGGGTGTAAAACTGAATGGGATATACTTCATGAAATTGTTTGAAATTCTAACTTATAAAGTTATTTTTATAAAATTTGATCTGTTATGTTAGTCAAAATTCAATTTAAATATTTCTACATTTCTCGAAGTTCTTTTTTCAGAACACTGAGCCAAGGAATCTTAGCAAAAAATACAAACGCCTTAAGAAGAGTTCTGTTGCGAATTCTACTAATAAAAACCACATCAAACAATTTACATATATATATAAATATAGATATATATATATGTATTAAAATGTAAATATGTGAAATATATATAAAAATTTATTCATAAGAAATTCCAAACAATTTAAATAATCAAAGCACAACACTAAATCTTTCAACGGTCGAAACGACTTCTTTTCTCGAAATTCATAAAGAACAAAAGAAGAATAAAAGAAGACGACGTAGAATTCGATTGATTTTTTGTTGCTGGTAAAGCCTTTGATTGATGGTTTCTCCGCCGTTATTGTTAAGATTATTAAGATTCTATTGCGTTTGTCTATGTGTCTCATCTTTAATTTTAGGATTTCATGCTAATTTAACGATCTCCAGTCTCGGAGCGTCTTCTGTCTGACTTGGCTTATTTGAATTTTTCAAGAATTATGTAATCGTACAGTTTTGTGCTGTGATCCGAGAAACAATTTCTTCGCGGGAATTAAATAATTTTAAGTATTTTTTTTTATCCACGAAATGACTAAAAATACTTTTCGCTGAAAGTGATCGTAGAGGTTAAAGAAAAGTAAAAAGAAATGTCATTTTCCTCTGGGTTGTAAGGCATTTCTAATTTACTTTCATAATTTCGCTTTTGTTGAACTTTTTGTTATTTAAGACAAACTTTTATTGTTTTCTTATTTAAGTGTAAATATTTACATTTTTTGGGTTTGTTTTTTCGTTGTTATTATTTCTAAAGCCGAGAGAGCAATAAAAAAATGGCAAAAGTATTTAAAGTGGGTTAAATGCAATTTAAAGCAGGCGAAATGAAGACATGGCTCACGCTTATATAGGAATTAGGGTCGCAAACTATTTTAATAGCTTTACAGATAGTATCTTTGTAGCAAAATATTAATTGGCTTATAATTATAGCGTTGAATTACTTTTAAATTATGAAATACAAAGGCTAGGTTATGTGGATTACAGCATTTGAATATAATATAGTTTCGTTACTATTGTATAAATGGTATAGTTAGGGTATGAGTTGATTAGATTGACTTTAGGCACAATTGCATGTCAAATTATTCTTTGAAAAGCTACTAAATATAATTAAAATATAAGCGACTAATTTTATTTAAATCTATTTCAATATAATATTATATCACATGATGCAGTTTTACTCATCAAATATTAATAGAAGTATCCCCAAAATGTTTCGAATATAAATATGATTGACTTATGAGCACACGATTAAAAACTATAAATTAAGTAGGTAGTAAGGTTTCATAAATTAAATTAAGCTAAATGAGCACACGATTAAAAACTATAAATTAAGTAGGTAGTAAGGTTTCATAAATTAAATCAAATATAGTTTTTATATAATCAAATAGTTTTTCAAGAAGTTTGCAAACTAATGAAGGAGATATCAGAAATGTTATAACCAGCGAATTATCCTCAATTTAAAACTATATTAAATGGTCCAAGGTGACAGATGCTAATCTCCGTTTACTTCCCATTCTTATTGTCTTCTTTGACTAGCCCTTCTTTTTTATAATATTCAAAGTACCGCATTTTTAAATCACTTTATTTGGAAGTACGTCAAAATTTTTATGAAATTACTCATTTGATTTCAAAAACCATTGAATGTCAAAATAATAAAGCTTTTTCAAAGTTTCTGGATAATTAAACTTATTTGTTTTTATTAAAAATACGGTTACTCTGTAAGTAATTTGAATTAAAAGAGATAATTTAACTTATTTTGACATTTATTTAAAATTTATATTGAATTATTAAATTCCAATAATAAAATAATTTTATATAAAATGTGATCCTAAAACATATAATAGATATAGATATATTACCCAGATTTAATGTAATAAATATAATAATATAATATAATAATAATAATAGATGTATTAAATTAAATATGTACTCTTCTATAATAAAAGAAATTTAACTATTCTTTATACGAGTACTTATTGCTTTAAATTAAGAGTATACGAGTATGTTACTCACATATTAACCTGGCCACATGTCAACGTTACAACATCCAGTTTTCTGGAGCTTTGCTTTCACTCCTCTTTAAATTTTCCAATCAAAATTACTTACTAGAACCTCTTATTTGTTTTTTGTTAAAAAATATTAACGTGGGTTGCATTTTTTTAAGTGCTGCTATCCAGCAATTCTGAAAAAATTTTAGAATTTCATATAGAAATTGTAAAAATTATAATTTTTAAATAGTTTAAAATTTTATATTACTTTGAGGTT
>NC_051847.1:124527891-124535485 GCF_002237135.1 Teleopsis dalmanni
CATTAACCTGAAATTTTTCTTACGTTTTAAACAAACTAAAATTAATTTTTAATGTTAATTTTTTTTTTGCCGAGAGTGACGCGCCTTTATGACAAAAAAAAACTATTTAAAAGTTGGATTCGAATAGAACGGAAAAGAGAATGATATATGATATTATATATTGTAAATAGTCATTTAAAATGAAATCGAAGACATGTTATACAATAACATATTTAATAAAAAATAGGATTTTTTAAATCACTTTATATCGCAGTGTTTCTTTTTAAGCATTATTATTCTGCTATTCTGGACTTATACTGGACTTAAATACTTCAATTGTTTGTAATTAGATTTGTAATTATATGTCAGTATAATAATTAAATAATTGTATAGGAATATAGGAGGTAGTGACGTTTCAATTTGATGAGGATCTATTTTATTTGATTGATTTGCTCCATACAAAATGTACTGAGTGATTGATAATTAATTTGAAAATTTACTTATTAAATATTTATAAAAAATGATTAATGCCTAAAACATAAATGCAGCACTTTTCATATTTAAATTAAAAATTACGTATGCCGTTTTACAATTTTTAAGTCTAAATTGCTTCCATCAAATCCCTTGACCTTTTCATACTCAGCTACGGCTCATTGATATTAATGATGCATTTATAGCAAAACCAATTGAGAAGATTAATCCATTGTACATATTTACAAAAAATCAAGCATATAATTTTTGCGAAACGTGATACATTAATTCAGCATATTTTTTTCTTAATATTATTATTTATTTGTCTAAACACATAATGGTGCAAATACTTTAATTTGCTGAAAATTATAATGTATCATTTTAAGTTGTTGAAAATGTACGCGAAGCAAAAACCGGCTAAACATTTGCCATTAATTAATTTAGCAACAATTATAATTGCTTTTAATAGTTTAACAATCAAGTCTTTAAAATCGATTAAATAAAAGTCTTATGTTGTTAAATATTACGGCTATTTGTAAATATTTAAAACTGTAATCACAAATATTTGTATAAGTATTGACATTAAATTATTAGTCACATTAACAAAACATTTTTACATATTTTTTATTACCTATTTTTTGTATATATTTATTATATGAATTTATTATTTGTGTTATATTATGTATATTTTCTTCCAAAACTTTTAATATTAATGTATATTTAAGCATTCTGTTTTCTTATTTTATATTTTACAGAACATATCCAAAAATTATGGTACAATCTTAGCAGTATAAAACTTATTATAACTAAAGATATATTTATGTAAGGGTAAGTCAAAAATTTGAAATTTTTTATAAAAGTTGATTTAAATTAATATTAATTAATATTAAATTAATATAGTACTGATATCAAAATTCTGAATCAAATGTTGTAATGGTCTCGAAGTTTCTTTTAATAAAAGAATTTTAAGTGAAATTTTTGAAAAAAATATATAACTCTTATAAATATAAATTTCTTAGACAAAGGCTATCAGATTGTCTCTTTCATATATGTATGTAGTATAAAAATATATAAATAAATATTAAGCGATTTATATAAAAATGACGCACTTAAAAATAAAAGGAAAAACTCAAACTGCGTTAGTCAAGATATTAAAGGATGAGGATTTTAAATTGAACAGAATATCAAATTGTACAAAATTGGTTAATTTTTAAGATATTTATTTTTTTGAATAAAAAAAAATTAAAACTTTTTCAATCGAAGTTTTTCAATGTGACATTTTAAATTAGGTTTAATTTAATGAAGAAAATTTTCAATATTGTCCTTTTTTTAAACTTGAAGATTTTAGATTTATGTTAGGAGATTCAAATGAAAGTTTATGGCGACGAACTTCTAATTTTTTAATTAATATTTTTCCTCATTTGATTTTAATTTTTTCACATTTAATTTAAGTTAAATAAATAAATTCTGATTCTGTACAAGTAAAATAAAGTTTTAACAACATAGCGCAATA
Source organism: Teleopsis dalmanni (assembly GCF_002237135.1). NCBI lineage: Eukaryota > Metazoa > Arthropoda > Insecta > Diptera > Diopsidae > Teleopsis > Teleopsis dalmanni. The sequence continues at coordinate 124,529,855 of NC_051847.1, forward strand.
AACTATTAAATAAAATATTTTAAGTATTCTAATTATTTCCTATAGTTATTCCCTATAGAAGAAAAGAATTATAAATTAATCATTAAGAACAATAATAATTGTTTTTTCACTTTAATGTAAAAAATCGGAATTTTAATGTTTAAAAATTAAAAAGAATATACAAAAATCACAGCTACTATATAAATACGTCTAGATTTCTAATTCATCTATTCAAGAACTAAGAAAAACTGTTTTACATTTTTGCAACATCTTTAAATAAAAAATTGTTACGATTTTTAATTGTAATTCAATTTTTCCTGCAATTTATGCAATTTTTTAAGTTCATTAAGTTTAGGTATAAAATGTATTAATAAAAAAATATGTAACAAATATATAAAATTAAAATTTTTTTGCACATTAACGTGATATTATCGGTTTTATGTTTTTTCAGTAAAAGTTAAATTTTTTTCTGATTTTTAACAACAATTTTATATCTTTATTTTATATTATGAATATTATATATAAAAAGTAAGTCAGTTTATTTGTTTGTTTTGCACTTCATATATTTAACTAATTTCATTTAAAATAATATTAAATATTTATTTAATAAATATATACGTTTTTTTTAATTGCAATTATTTGCCAACATTTTTACAAATTTATCCACAATTGTTACACAATGAATGATTTTTTTAATTTCACTTAAGAAACACAATTAAATTAAAAAAAAAAAATTAATTTTTGGAACGAAACCGCACTTTGTAGTTCTTTTACCAATTTAAAGTTATTTGGTAACAAAAATAAAGAGGAGCAACAAACGTCTTCACACGATCGTTAACAATATCTGAATGCTTTATTTGGCAAGCGCGCAAGCCATCTTTACCAATAAGTTAAGATGTACAACAACAGCAGCAAAGACAACAACATTTATGATAAGCTAAATGCCGCACAGTGGTACAAGAAAGTTACGTAGTTTGCTTATATTGTATTATTATTTATGTTTTTTATGTGTTTAAAGTCACATCTAATATATTTTGAATTTAACTCAGAAGAGGCAAACATAACATAACAATGGCGATTGTCCCTTGTAGATAGTTGTCCAATAATTGTATCAGTAAAGGGTTAATACATAAACATGTGCACTATCATTTGAAAAAGTTAGAATCATAAAAATTGGGGATTCATAATATTTTCAAACAAGTGCTCTTCTGAAAAAGAAAGAGTTTTCTACTGTAACATATCAGAGCAATCAAATATACTTAATCCCTTTGGTATTTTTAATATCTGGAATAGGTAAATTCTAGCATAGACTGAAAATAAAGAACTTAATTAATTATTAACTCCGTTACTATATACTAATTATCATAAATTTACACACTATTTTAATGGTAGCGTATACAGAACACTTTTTCATTAATTTAATATCTACTTATATATTATAATTGCTATAGTTTTGATCTTGCTCATTTTAATATAATGAACAAAATAAAATAATTTATAAATTTTATTGCCTTTTTATAAAAATATTTCTTTACTTTAATTTGTTAGCACAATTTAAAATAAAGAATTTTTCGAATGTTTCTCATATTTGTTTCTACAATTTTTTTTAAAGCATATTAAGGTGAAATTTTCTTTATTATTATTAAAACTGTTTTTCCAATTAATTTATGACCAACACAAAATTGGTTCTGTGAGAAATTTATAACAGATATTTTTATAATATTTATTTCATCATCAACTCGTACTTAAACCATACCTAATAAATAAACAAAGGTTCATTCAATTTAGTACAAATTTTGTGTACTGTACTGTGTTGTTTCCTTAGTAATGTAATTCTTCTTAAACAAAATATAGTAGAGTTTCAAATAAAAGTTATTAATAACAAGATTTAAATAAGTCAATTATGATATTATCATTGTATGGCAATGATATTGATTATAATGAATAGTTAATAGGTTAAGTTAGCCTTCATTGGAGTGGGAATATTAAATAATTTGTATCGTTAACTGGATACAAACCCTTTTTTTGTTAAAATTGACAAATAATTTTAAATTAATTTCTAACTATTTGTCGTCTTCTATGTTTACAAATGTAGGAGTAGATGGAATGTAGAGTTATACAAGTTTAGTGAAAAAATTAAAAAGTTTAATTAAATATTGTCATAAAATATTTGTTGCTTTGTCCTATTAATTTTTATATGTTATGATCCAATGAATTTTATTAATGGTACTTAGAGTGTCACTTTATTATTAAAAAAACATATTAATAGAATAATTGTATCCATTAACTCTTCAATTCCTTAACTTAAAAAAATAGGCACATTTTTAACTTTCGTACCACTGTACAAAACAATAGACTTATTGCGGCGAATTCGTATGACATAATCTTACCAATGCTGACAGCAAAACAATGAACAGCAATGTCTTATAAATGTTAACATAAAACTGTTAATATTAACAGAGGACTTAACATTTGAATTTACCTCAAAGTCGTAAAGATACTGTGATAAAATAAAAATTATGTTAATAAGTTTAAAGCAGAAAAAGATATTTTTAACAATTTTAGTCTATAATTTGTGAACAGTAAGCTGGAATTGTGCTTCAAAATAGTTATGAGTAATTAAATTGAAATAGCATATAGACAAATATAATATTAACATTTTATTTACATTTTTGATTGGTTAATATTCAGTTGATTGGTCTTATATCACTTCATTCCTTAAAATTATTTTTTGTTAAATTCTATTGAAAGCTTAAGAATACGTTTATATTTAAACAAATCATTTAATAAATAGTACTGAAATCAAATTTTTATATAAAACAGTGCAAATATTTTCAAAATAATTCAAATTTAAATCCCTGAACATAAAGGTTTTACAAAATGCATAAAGATAAAAGAAACCATTTTACATTATTCTTAATGTACAGATCAATCAATTTTATTGATTAAATTCGATTTATAACTATTTTGCAAATATTTTTCGGTCCCGGTACGTCAGTTAAGAGTTTTATTTTGGTATCTTACACTTAGACACACCTATAGCTAAATATATAAACTTGGACCGATGTTTGTAGACTGAAACCGGAATATATTTAAAATACAAATTGTTAATGGCGATAATTATTGTAATATTTTTTTACAACAAAGTACCTTATTAGAATATCACAAAAAATATAGCTTCAAAATAGTTTCCATTTTCAAGCTGAAAATAATTTTGTGAAGCCATAAATTTAATTAGCAATTGTATCTTTTTTTGAATATTACGTATATAACCACCACTGCTAATACCTAATGTTGAAAAGTAAGAATATTTTGTGTATATTATACAATGATTTTGGTTATTGTGATTAAATTAAAAAAACATAATTAAAATATTATGATTGTAGTCTGTTAATGTTACTAATACTTATTACAAATAATCTACTTGGGAACTCTTAAGACCCGAGAATCATGGTCTAGAACGTCTTGAATATACGCAAAGTCTATTTTGCTGTTGTGTACCGTCAAATTTATTATAAAGCACTTTAAGAATTGCTTTTATATGTTATGGTCGGAGTATATTGAGTTTTATTTCCATCACTGTATATACATCTGGATGTAGTTCGAAGTTGTTGCTTTTGTGGATCGCCCTTCCTATCTTTGCAAATGCTATTACTTTTAGTAATACCTATAATAATAATGTAATATAATAATCTAATTGGGAACCCTTAAGCTCTGAGAATCTTGGTCTAGACCGTCTTGGAGTATATGCAACACGCTATAGTCTACCATAAAATTTATCATAAAGCAGTTTCAGAATTGCTTTTATATGAGCGGAGTATACAGAGTTTTATTTCCATCACTATATATGTTACATTTGCGGATCGCCCTTCCTATTTTTGCGAATGCTTAGCGCTTACATATTTTAAAAATAACTGATTTATACCACTCGTTAATATTATTATTGTCTATTTTACAAAAAAATGATCAGGAGTTTCTAGAAGTTAAATTTAAATTTGTTATACGTTTATTGTTTATTAAGTACATTCTATTTGTCACTGGTCTCGACCGTGTCTCTGTGTCTTTTACATCTGTCTAGTTGAGAACCAAAAATTTTGACATTAAATTGAGACAGATCTGTAGCTCATTTATGTATGCATATTGTGCACTCTGTGTCAATCGAATTAATAGTTGTTAGGCATCAATCTTTAATGATCAGTACATTCATAATCAGTTTTTTAATTAAAACTTATACTCTTATTGCAGCCAAAGTTTATCTGCCGTACACAATAATTATATGTTATGACACTGTTAACTTTGTAGTATTCTGCAGATGCAAGAAAATGTTTTCTTTTATGTAAACATTTGAACATCAAACCGGAATAAATTCTTTGCAATTAATTACAATCAATCGCACATCTCCAAGCCACAAGATTTATGCAATATTTTATATTGTTTTTAGCATTTCAATGTCATTTGAATGCCCCAATGCAAACCACAAACAAAATAAATTAAATTCAATTCACAATAAAAACATTTCTGTTAGATTTGCACTTCTGTACCGTTGCCTCCAATTTAATGCCTAATTGAAAGATGCTTCCATTCCATTTAAAATTTAATCATACAGTTTTAGTCAAAAATTCGTGGGAATTTAAATTTTTTATACAAAAATCCAAAAATACAAAAATCTTTTTTAAAGCTGCTAAAGATTTTATCAGAAATTTTGTCATTTCCAAACTAAATTACTTCGACTAAGTTACTTTTATTAGTCATTATCAGACGAATTGCGAATTGCGAATTGCGAACTGCGAACTACGAACTACGAATAAAGAAGAAAAATTATAATTGTTTGCAATATTGTCAAAATCCAGTGATAGTGCCAAATTTCACGGCGATATCTTCACAAAAGCTGCTAACAAATATCATTAAAGTGAACGCATGACAAATTTGACAAAATAGCGACAATCAGAAAAAATTGCTGCTAAGAGTCTTGGCCAGTTGCTCTATTGGCTTAGGTTGGATTGCGTGTCGCTCATCTTCAATTGGACGTTGTTTTGATGTCAGTTTTGTTTCATTTGAAGCGCTCAAATCACTGCGCGAGAGTTGCGTGTTCCGAGCTCAATTAGGAAAATTTTATTGTGTTTTGATTTATGGCTTAAAAAATTACATAAATTTTAATTATTGAATCATTATTTTTAATATTTGATATTTACTAAGGCGATTTTCATTAAATATTGACGATTTTTTTAACGGAATTACAATATTTTTTTAATATTTCAATATATCATACTGAAGTAAATTTGTTTTATTATTCTTATATGTACAATAAAAAAACTATGTAATAATCTCTACATGTATGTATAAACAAAATCGTTTATATATATTTATTATTTTAAATTATTAGTATTAAAATAGACTTTTTACTATGTAACCGGATATATACCAGCTTTATCCGTATGTCGATTCTAACTCAAGTTACAACATAGGTTATATTAATTCTAAATTACTGTTGCTAATATAATCGAAAAAAATTTTTTTTAAATGTTTTCTAAACCATAAAGTAATATTGTTTTTAAGAATCGAAAGTTAATTTCTTAATTGCAATTTTTTTTTGTAGTTAACAATATGTCCTTTAATGAATCGCTTTAAATTAAAGCTTAACAATAAGTTTTA
>NC_051847.1:124535585-124546143 GCF_002237135.1 Teleopsis dalmanni
TGCAACTTTAAACTTTGCTCTATTGGGCATTTTACTATGCTTTGCATTTCAATTTTTATGCGCAATTGCGCTTAATAAATCAATTATTTAAATAAATAAAATTAGTGAAATTCAATAAACTATAAATATAAGTATAAATATTGGCTTAATGATTTTATGGGAAAAACTAATTCTTTTACTGCATGCATGCATATATTTTTATTTATATGCAAATAACTCGGTCGACTTCATTGACCATATTCTTTCACAAGACATTTATGAATAACGTAGGATAAGAAACACGCTTCATATGATGTAAATATTTAATTTTATATATTATAATATTTATAATAAAGTTTAAATTATAAACTTTAAAGTATAAAGTATATAGTTTACGTACATTCAAGTATCTACGTATATCGATTTAAGGTAGAAATTTTTGATTAGATATGAGGTGCGCTTATAATTCTTTCTATTCATTATTCCAATACCTTTTTGTAGTGAATATGCTCTAAACAACCCAGCAGCTTCCCAGTGGCTTAAGTTGGTATCGATATCAGAAGAATCACAATGTCATCGATCCTTTATTAACTGTTTAAGCAGCTTTAAGAAATCATTGTGCGAAATAAATTGCTTTATGCTGTATTTCACCTCAATATTGCGTAAAAAATTTTTATATATAAATTTTTTGTACTTCCTTTTTTATAAAATATATAATATTAATTTAATTATCATTTAAAAAAACATAGTAGTATAATATATATATATACATATTCTACACAAATGTAAATGATTTGTATTAAATGTTAATTTTTTCTTGTCGAGAGTGACGCGTCTTTATTACGAAAACAAACTATTTAAAAGTCAGACGGATTCGAAAAGCAAACAAAGACAAGGACAAAAATTTATTTAATTTATTGAAGTTTGGCAGACCATACAACGTTGTTTCAAGTATTGCTAAGTACTCATCATCAGTGGTCTAAGGAAATATTCGAAGTTCTTAATTAGTTTATAGTCCGTATATAATTTCTTTGGACTGCATGTGCCATGTTTAGAACTCGTACCTGTCAAATTAGAAGAAGTGACTAATCGTGTTTTTCCACAATTAGCCAAGGCTACACAAACTTTCAATACTCAAGTTCCAAGTTTTTTGTCACTTTTTTATTTAACTAGTAAGACTAACCAAAGCACTTGCCATGCTTTTAAATTAGAACGAGCTTATAAACTACAGCTTTAATTGGGAACAGAATTGGGATTACTGCAATGATGATTTTTAGTATTTCTAGGTATCAATAAAGCATTGATGGTTTTTCGATGGCACTATGACAAGCAGTGCACAAAAATGCATTTACTTAGTATCGTAGTGGCATCGATGATTGATTCCACAATGTCGATGCATCATCGCAAGACCTCCCTGGAATGGTGTTTCTTCAAATCTCAATTTTATAGCAGAATGGATCAAAAGGTTGTAGTAGATCTCTAAGAACGCATTCATTATATAAAATACTATATCGTCAATTCATCTGTTCATTATGTTTGAAGTCTTTGTTTGGGTATGTAATATTTTTAATAATTTTTTCAATTAATTTAAGTTGTTGATTCACTCAGTTACATTATTTGAATGATAAAAAATTTGGTGTATATTACACACACGTATTACTGCGAAACATAAAAATTAAATACATCGATTTGTTTTATTAAATTTCTTGATGTTATTGAGTAGTTCGAAATTAAACTATTTCGCGTATTTTGGCCGAGCTGAACTGCAATAACGCAGTTCATTTTTCAATGTTTTTAAGCATTATGAACAGGTAAATCACTGGATATTACTGCATTCTTTAAAGAATTAACTTCTGCTCCAGTTTAATAAATATTTTGCTTAGTACTTTCTACATTATATTAAAAGGCAAAAATTGTCTTCATGTTTAAGATCTTTTACATGGTCCATACCTGTGTTTAAACTTCTAAACCATTTGATGTCCGAATAAAGATCACTGGAGAGAGGTTTATTACAAGATCGTAAACGCAACTTTATCAACTCTTTGGGTAGTATACGTTCTTTAAACTCTATATGCATTAACATAATTATATGTAATAATTCGCAAATAACTTATCTTTTCAAATTGTTTTTAAAAATTAATTGATTTGTATTCCTTATATACGTACTATATGTACTATGTGCGTAAACAAGTTTCACATTTAAGTGTTAATGGTTGTATTTAAATGCATAGGTTTGAGAGAATGTCAATCTCAAATAAATTTGTACTACTATCAAGCATTGAATATATAGCACTAAATTTTTTTAGTTTTTATTAAACACGTAAAATCTGCCACATATTATTAATATTAATAAAATATATGTATTCAAAAATATGAAATTTTATATATTAGTTACTTAAATACTTGGAAACTATTCTACTGGTTCTAAGATTTATGTGTATAATTTGTGTAATATAATAATATAGACAAAAGCAAGTAAAGTCCTACAACTATAGAATGAAAGTGAATGATATGGTAAAAAAATGTGAAAATGCTTTTTATACATATATTTATACATATTTTATACATATTTTAACTTTTATAATTATACATAAAAAAAATCACTAACGTAATTTACTAAAATAATTAAGTCTGAAATTTAAAATATTCTCATGCCGAAATAGGTTTACATATAAATATTTTTAATAAGCAGCATTCAAACATTTAAAGGGAAAATAAAAACGTCCTCTTAGGAAAACCTCTGTATAAACATATTCAATATTGTCAAAAAAAATATCACTACAAACATCTATTTTTGAGAGGCATACTTAAAAAAATAAAGCAATAAAACAAACAAAGGTGCATACATGGGAAAATTAAATTGTTGAACAACGTAATGAACGTTTAGAAAATAACGGAGCTAATGAAATAGTGTAACACCGCACAGGTCTTTTTTAAAATTGAAAAAGCGATATATGGTATATTAAAAATTAAATACTTCAATAAGTTTAAATGTGCATAATACTTCTAAAAATTTAATAATATATGAATAAATACTAAAAATTGTATTCATTTATTCAACTAATGTTGTTTAGGTTAATTTTTTAGAAAGGAACAGATTTTGACAAACATTTGAATTTCTCTTACAAGTTTTTAAGATTTTCTTAGAAGGCACTGATCCATGTGGTTTCGAGAATTTACGTTTAAAGCAAATCTCAACCTGTAAATATTAGAGACTTAAAGATCGTTATGTTTAAAAGATAGTTCTTTAAAAATTGTTTCCATTCAAGTACTAATGTTACCCATAATTTAATAACAGATATTTTTGTCTAACTATGCCTCAAAAATATTTATACATTACAGCTTAAATATCCTACAATATTAAAATAAAACTTCCTTCGGTTAAATTAAAAAAATTTCTACTTTTTTTGGATACAACTTCTTATTGATACAAGCCATGGACGGTTTAAGTTTACACATTTGATATAAGCCAATTTTTTTGTTTACAATAAAAGTTATTATTTTTTTTTTGTTTTAAATTAATAGCTAAATTTGGACATTAAAAATTTAATTTGGCTTCTAAAAATTTAATTACAAAATTATGCTTAAATTAATTTCGCTTAGATGAACTCACGATGCGGAATACAAACTCTTCTGAACCAAGCATAATCGCAGTAAATTTTAAAACAAAACACAAAAAATATTAAATTTGACTAATTTTCAAAAATGCTGACAACAATTTAACTGCAGTTTACACAAAAAACTACACAACATGCAAATTCGTTGTGCCAGAAGAGATATTATATAAATTCGGTAAGATACGAGTACAATTCACAAAAAGGAGCAAAATTAACTTTTGAACTCTTTGCAAAAATAGCAGCGATATCTTAAAATTTAGTGTCTTCTTAGATTGAGATAGCCGAGACAGTACAAAAAGTAACAAAATCCACATTTTCAAGTTTATGATATAAAAAAAATAGGTCTGACCCAAAAGAAATGTATATAAAATTTAGAATTAAGTCTTAAATCTTATAGCTTCAAGTATTTACTTCAAATTATTATTTTTTCAAAAAGCTAGAAACTTACCTTGACTTCTAATCATGATCCATGTAACCCATGTTTAACGAATGAACGAGATATTGACTATCACTTTTAATTGCTATCTAAAGTAAAAAAAATTCATATTAATATTTTGATCAATCTATCAGTAACCAATACCAAATTAATTTATTTACGTAAAGCATATGCCAAAGAGTAATGCTCATTGTAGGTGAATTGTTATATTTTTTGCATCAATACTTCTGATATCTTTATATGCTACCTTCTAGACAGACAAAACGAAAACGATACTTATAGTCCACATATGTCGCTGGGGACCTGAAAAATTAAAATAAATTAGAAAACGATAATATCTTCAAATACTTTAATATAACAATAGGTTTACATGGAAACACAAGAGAGAAAAAACAGTTAAATGTGTCAAACTATTCAAATTTTTACACACACTCCGTAACAATAATACTTTCAATATCAAAAACAAATTACAAATCTAAAATCATATTATCAAATCTTCTATCCTTTTATATCCTAAAAACATCAATATATTCTGCTGAACTAAATCATAACAGGTCAATAATCTTAATAAAGACATATACAAAGATCTACGAATTAACTCAGCTGTAAAATATATCAAAGACAGAATATTAAAAATTTGCAACAATATAGACAGAATAGAAGAGTAGAATATAATACAATAGATAGAAAGAAAAGTATAGAATATAATACTTTCATATACTTAAGATATCCTATATATATAACAAACAAAGATTTTAAATCTGTTTTAGTGAGACTTAACTATTGTATTTATGTCCACCTTCACTAAAGAATAAATATACTATTGATGATTAACATCCCAGCAGCGCCTGCGACTAGTTCTGAACTAGTGAATTCACTAGTTCCCAGGTGTATAGTACTAGTCGCTTCATATTCTACTTTATGTGGGCTCAACTGGTGAATTTTACATTGAGGTATCATTACCGATGTCAATTGTCCCCATACGATATACCTCGGAACTAGTCTGTTCACTAGTTCATAAGGGTCAATTGTCCCCATATCATACACTGCGCCACTAGTCTCTGTACGAGTTCATAAGGGGTAGAATGGTGTCAATTGTTCTCGCATAATACACCGCGCACTAGTCTCTGCACTAGTTTATAAGGGTTAGAATGGTGTTATTATCCCCGTATCATACACCGCGCACTAGTCTCTGCACTAGTTTTTTCTTTGGAAAAAAAGAAATAAAACTAGCATTTTATATATTATTATATATTTATTTAAATATTATTTATTTATATATTTTATTTAATATTTATTTATATATTTATTTAAAATATTAAATATTTGTATATATTTTTTTTAGATATTGATGTAACAATTGAGAGAAAAATAGTAAATTAATTAATAATAATATAATAGAAAGATAGTACATAATAATTTAATAGAAATTAATAGTAATAGTAAATGATAATTCAATATAATTAAAAATAAATAGTTCAATAATTCAACTACATAAATAATTTAATAATTTCATAACTTAATAATAATACATTTGAAAAGTTTAAAAGTTAATTATTAAAAGTTTAAGTAATATAAAGTGTTATTTTTGGGGATTACTAAGTACAACATTGTGCTGTAGTTTTGAAGCTGCTTTAAAGTGTCTCTTCTTTTGAAATTGAATGGCCTTTCTTAGCTGGTATTCACAACTAGCCGATTCTGTACTGTTTGGGATAGCATCTGAAAATGATTATTTAGCCATATAATTAGATATTTTTCTAATAGAATTTATTTACCTAAAAGTACAGAATATAAATTATTATAATCCTTAAGTCGTTTTTTCCCGTGGGTGCCATCCACATTGTACTCTAGAGAGACCGATTCAACTAATATATTTTTCAAATTCTTCTCTACAGAAGAATTCAATAATATAGAAATTGTTGACACCTGTTTATTTAAAGAAATATTTAGTGTATTTAATAATGAAGTACTCGTATGTAGTACAAAAAAACAAAATAACACTCACATATTGATCCCTTACTTCAACACTTTACGGCTACCCGTTATTTCAGAATGCGCGATTTTATTTAAATAAAATTCCAAAATTCTGAAGGTTCTCTGAAATACTAAAAATACTGAAGGTTCCCTCACTATTGAAAAAGACGGAGTAGGCTTTTATGAATAGAAATTAAAGTGTTCAGAAGCGCTAAATAAAAAGGGAATTATCTTTCAAACAAGAATTTATACTACACAGAGGTGTGTTTATTTTAAGCATGTGCATATTTACTATAACCAATAATAGTAATTCTAATTGATAGCCAGACAATCAATTCAGGAGATGCGTTTTCCTCTAAATTCGTCAGGTGATATCAAGGGTGATGATAAAATATCTTGAAAACTCGAATATCTTTGACCAAAATAATCAGTTATGGATCCTATTGGCTTCGGGTCACGTCGGAATTTCCAAAAACAACGTTGTAGACAAAAAGAGGTGGTAACGTTGTTTGTTGGTCCGGAACCATTCAGTCGCAATTTTTTTCAGTATTATTCTTGTTCCAAAATGGTTACAGATCGCATTACCATAATCCGAAAAATTAACAAAGACTAAACAGAATGTGATGTATAGCTTATGGGATCGACCTGTTAATACCACATATCTTCCAGAAATTTTGTTTGCGTTACATCTTCGTTATTTCAAAAAAGTATGGACCTATCACAAATCTAAATCAAATTTCACACCATATATGAATGTTTGTGGTTGCATTTTTTTTTGCAATGATTTTGTTCATTAACTTATGCACCATGATATGATCATGATATCAGCATATCTTTAAATCATATGTTCATGCGCCTCATCAGAGAAACAAATATGGATATATATATTATGTTTGATGTTATAGATAGAGCTGATAGGCGAAAAAAGTATTTTCTGAAAGATAGCAATGTATGCAGGATGTCTTCAAAACTTTACTTACTGTAAAATCGATTCTAAGTTTAGAGTCTTTAAGATAATTGAATTGATGCATGCATTTTATAAACAGCAGGTATACAAATAAATAATTGTATATAACATCAACTAATTAAATGCAGATACTACCCACCATCACAGTATATATAAAATCGATTTTCTAAACAATTAAAATATAAAAAATATGTGATATATAACCATATTTTTAGAATGTAATTGTACTGTTTTTGCTGTTCTAGTCTAAACATTCAAGTCTCGCAAAGTGTCCATTATTCCTGTGCAAATAACTATTATCCAGTCACTTTAAAATTTATTGGCTTTAATAAAGAATACAGCGAGAAGCCATACCTTATGACAGTTACCAACGAGCTCTTTGTACTTTATTATATTCTGTATATAATAACAGTAACAAGACCAAGGAAGAAAAATGGTACCAATATGAGCAACTTCAACCGCTAAAAGTAGCAGATGAGAGATGAAAATATGGTGCTTCCAAAAAACTACTCGTAAAATTAATAGAAGTGATATACTAGTCAAAGAAAGTAATATTATTTTAATTTTTTAGGTTTCATCTGTTTTGTTCTATTATATTGTATGGATCCTCTTAAATTTTTTAATTAGCAAAGTATGACCTTAAATTAATTTTCTTGCATTTAAATAAAATACATTTATCATTCAGTTGATCATAAAGAAATCTCTTTATTAGTATTAAAAATATATTTCCCACAATAGAAGGCTTGTTTCTATAATTTTTATAAATTAACTAAAATAATGTAGCTAATTTATGCCATTTATGGTAATTGATAGCATTTCACAAACTGTCCGAGTATCTTTCAGTAAAATATTTAATACTTTATGATTCAATAAATGGTACAAATGAGTAGGCGTTGGAGAGAAGGGCTTTATACGACCGGTACTTATCGCACAGTATTAACACTGTTAAAATCTACACTATCCAACTTCACACACATTTATCATCGCAATAATAGTATGGACAATACAGTAGCGGAATGTGTTGCAACAAATTAATTGACCTATTCTCACACAGAAGTACTATTCAGCAGCGCCACAGCGTATCTGCCAAATAGCAGAATATTTATAGCATATCTTTGCAATTGTTTTACCTTGATGAACCTATGCACAAATTAGTCTAATGCCAGGCTCTGGCTCTGCTGTAGTTTGCAAGCTGCAAGCTGATTGCTTTGGACCGAATCGAAGTATTTTGATGAATTTGTTAGTCAAAACGTTTACAGTATGCAGCAAATGCGGAATAAGTGGTGAATTCAGTCTTAAGTAGCTGAAGCTTCAGCGCAGTTTGAGTTGAAGTTATCGTGCTGCAATTTTGACTACGTGCAATATTAGATAATTTTTTCTTTGTTTATAGCCACGAAGGTGTTTAACTTTGATGTTGAAATTCTTCTGCCGCTACTAATAGTGCTGCTCGGTCTTTGATTGCCGTTGTAAACTTCAATTCAGTGGTACCAAATATTTGATAAGTTTTGGCTCAGTTAGTTAAGTAGGAGAATGCTTTGGGCGTCGTCATTACATTCTCTACAAATTTAACACGTATTGTTTTTATTTCAATTTTGACTTTTTTAATTTTTTTCAAATTTCTGTGGCGCGATTGACCCCGAGATTATTCAGTCAATATGAATGAGCCTCTTCGTTGGGTACATGGCGAAAACATGAAAGCTAAATCAGTTGCAGTTTTTCACTGACCTTAAGCGCTTTTCAAATTTATGTGTCGTTTAGTTTCCCAGCAATTGAACAATTGAATGAGCTTTTCTTCTCGACAAACTTGCTGATTTATAGATTTCAGTATGAGTTTTAGGGTTTATCTCGATTATGCAAGCAATGCTTTTAGTTATTTACAATATAAGAAACGAGACCCAGTGGTGTTAAAATTGTTTTTTTTTGTTTTTTTTTTGGTACAAGACATAACAAGTCTTGCAAGTTGAATATTAAGTATTACATATGACACACAAATGTTTTTTGTTTTAAAACACCATTATAGGTGTTGGAAAACAAGAGGAAAAATTTTTTTTTTCAAGAAAATAATCAGTTGATTCCCAAATTACATATGATAACAATTGAAAAGAAGAAATCTACGCATTTAGGGACTAATACGATAATAATAAATTTTATCTTCCCATATATATAAAAAGTTATAATGCTATTTTTAAGCTCTCTGTGGAAAATAGTTAGTTACGTATAAAAATGTGGATTACATTCCAAATTTTCTATAGTAAACTAAAGTATACTAACTATTACTAACTATTAATATATTTAAAATGTTCCACAATCGAACATTTAATATATCAAAGAGTTGTATTAAATGTCGCATTATCTCCGCAAATAATTTCCATCATTGTAAAATTATTGAACCAAAAGCTAGATGAGAAAATTGTATGTGTTATCATTTATCCACACTTATCATTATATAAATACCCATGTCGCCAAACTTCATATACTCACTAATTGTTGTGTGTTTTCTTGGTATAATTGTCGTAACGTACAAGTAATTCTTGCAGATATACACAGTCAAGACTTTAAACCGATCCAAGTCAACAGCAATATCAAAGAAAAGTCTGGAACATTATGTATATTTTGGTCTGCAATTTATAAATAAGATTTCAGACAAATTTTCTTAGCATTATTAATTATATATTTATATAATAAGTTGAACAAATCTTTCGAATGTAACTGTAGGCGCGTTTTTGTAACTGTTATTCTTTACTGTGTTAAACCCTATCTTTGATGCAGTGAAATTTGATAACGCAGATATCAGATGCAAGCTTATCTAAAACCAATAGTATTAAGATGACATTATTCTATTACATAGTCGCTGTATAGATTTGCAAAACCAACTTAATTGGCTTTTAACGGGTCTTGGAATAAACTGACGAAAACTTAAACTTTTGCGTTTTAACAACACTAATGTGACTACACTGAAGATTAAAGATGTAGTGATGTTAGTCAACTAACATCTTTCTGACTCCTTTCGACATCCTTCTAACAATATCTGCTAAATAAATTCTTTTGATTATAGTTAAACTCTGTCAAACGCAGTGACATGATCAATCTATGGCCATGGGCTAAGTACATATACTGTGATCTTGCTCCATGACTCCTAGAGTTGATACGTCACTAGCGCTAATATAATTAAATTGATAGCGTTTAGTAATCGTTGTGCAAACCAGCGGTTTACAACCACTCTCCATTGTACTTGTCGGTGTCCCAATGTAAGAAATCAGATGATTTTCTTAGAGTACTTTAAAATAATTCAAAATAAAAATTAAAATGTTCCCAGAATATTTATTATTCTACATTATATTATGCATATAAATAAATAAATAAATATGTTATGTGGAACTTGTATTTTCATATATATATATATGAATTTTATATATTTTTTCAGTCCGAATTATCGCATAGCTTAGGCTATACGATCTAAGAAGGTGTTTTGTTTAACCTTGCATTTAAATCATTTAATCGTCAGTTCATGACGATTAAAAAATCTAACTGCTGCGGGCTTAGTTGTAAATAAATCTTTGGAAAGGAAACGTTGCCATTTCAACC
>NC_051847.1:124546243-124554894 GCF_002237135.1 Teleopsis dalmanni
TCCTAAGCACATAATATGTAGTTTCTCTCTCTTCTCTACAGTAACCAACTCACACTGGTTGGATTAAATTCCTAGCTTCGTTAGGTTATTATACAATCTACAGTGACAGGTCAAATATCAACAATATCAAAACAAGTTTAAAATTAAATTCTAATTATTATGGTTTATAAAAATGTTTCCACACAGCCACAAAAAATGAAATATTTTCATATGCCTATGTCTATTAAAGGCTTGAACTTTTTAAAAATTAAAAATAGTATGACTTTAAAATCTTTCAAAACATATATTCAAGGTTTTTTTCATTTTAAAATTTACTAAATTACAAATAAAAAAGAATATTGGCAGCTGCAATTTTATAAATATTTTTTAACCTTTTAAGATATCAATTGAAATATTATTTTTTTTTTAACACAAAGTCATAGGTAATTAATTTTAATAGAAATTATGAATTCTTCTATGAGTTATTCTATAACTTTAGTAAATAAATTTAAACTTTGTATTTGCCATATAAAAAATCAAAATATAATATACAATAATATTGCCTTCAGCATTTTTATTCTTTAAAATTTTTTTTACAAACCGTCATACTAAACAAAAAAATTATTTAGCTGTGAAGTGATGAATATCTTTGCGTTCTTCCACTTAAAATCTTAATAAAACAGCTGAAATTATGCAATTTATAAAGTATTTAAGCTACAAAGTTCAATACCTGAACTTGTGATTTTCATGTCGGCAGTTGTCCTCTGTACGTGATTGGTTTTGATTACCCAATAACAATTTGTATTGATTAAATATTCTTGTGCCATAAATAACTTCACAATATATTGCAAAATATATAAAATCTTAAATAATAACTATTATTGATGAAATAATTATTTTATAAGCATTATTTTATGAGACGGTAGCTTAGTGGTGAGTCCGAATGTGACTCACCTAACTAAAAATTCACAATGCAAAATGCTACCATTGAAAATCATTAGATAATACACGATTATCAGTTAATCCATAATGTTTTTGGTTGAGTGATCAATTTTTCAAGAATAAACTGAAATGTTGAAAATAATTTAACTTTAATGGGCTATATAAATATACTAAGTAATTCAGTTATTTGTATTTGTATGAAAGTACATTTAATATTTTGACATATACATCCCTACGTTCAAAGTAATCTCTAAATTAAATTTAAATTCATACTTTTAAGATGGAATTGAAACCAATTCCTTAAATTCAATGAGCACTAATACTTGGGACAGAGCCCTGAAGTTATATGCGAAAATTGACAGGTTATCCTACTTACCACTATCTAATCTTAGAGTAAACACTCTCCGCACAGGGAGGTATGCTGATCTTAGATCAATCACTGAGTAATCATGAAGCTTATAGGCAATACTTAAATTAGTCGAGTTGGGTGGGACCCTGCAGTACCCCCAGCTATCAAAGAGTAAGAGTGCACAGTTGCGCTGACTCGAAAAAAAGGATCAACATATACTTGGAAAAAAATACTCAACCTCACATACTGAAGTAATTAATTTAGACATGCATTTTTTATTAAGTGTAGGTATAATCCATCATCGACACGAACTAGTCTTTGACAAATTTTTTTAAGACTCTCACTTTATCGCTACCAAACACAAATATTTGTTTAAAGACAAAATTCAAAAATATAGACGCCCAGTTAATGGTGTCATTACTTACTTGTGTGGAGAACATACCGTTCAAACAAACAGTTATATTGCAAATTATTATTTAATTAGAAAATTTGAGTTTTAAGTAAGTTATTTGCAACGGAGATTATTAACTATTTCGCACTATCAACTAAATTAATATTTTAAAAGCTTTTTTACTACAAAAGGCAACATCGCTATTGTTGCAAATGTGTTGCTTGTTTTTTTTTTTAACATAGTTTATGCATTTTCTTGTCATGCTCCTTACAAAAGCCAATGCTTAATTCAACTTTAATGTATAAATGAAGAAATGAAAAAGAAAATATTAATTAAATTTATTTAATTTTAATTTAATAAGCAGAGAATAAGACTGCCATTATATATAGTAGAAATTTTCTATAGAAACTCTCTTTTTATAAACTTACATTTTCATTGTTAAAAACAAAATATATAATAAATCGCAGTGTTCCAATATTTAATATTTTTTTTTTGCAAATTTGAAAAAATTACTTTAATCAGAGTTAGAAAATTATTTTTAAAAAATTGTTGCAATGATTTTCTAGAAGCAATGGCTATATAGAGAAAGATATTTGATTTTTTAATAATTATGTTTAATTTATAATTGAATATATTGGTAAAATAATTTATTGGCTAATAAAACCTATTTAAATATCAGACAAGTGATTTGGAATGTGCAATAAAGTAATGTACTTAGAGGAAACACAAATATAATTTAATGTTTCTAATTAAAGGGGATTTAAAAAGATACAAATTTAAGTATAGAAAAAAATGAATAATATATTAAAAACTAATGCTTGCTAAGAGAGTATGAAGAGGGAGTAGGTCTTATGATGTTACCACATAATAAAAGATGAAAAATTGTGAAAGAATGGAAATACAATAAACAGTAGACATCACCATAGTTTACTGGCTCTAATTGAAACTTGATTAGTTTCAATAGGAAATGAGAAACGTTTTCCTTAAGTTTGTGTTAAAAGTTCACTTTCTCGTGAGATACAACAACTATAGTTTTATTCCATTATTTCTACCATCCTCTTTGTCATCCACCTTACTTGTTTCCTTTTTTTAAGTTGAAGAAGTTAAATTTTAATTTTAGCTGATAAATGTTTTGTTAAATTAAAACCAATATTACTAAAGTTCTATTAGAGTTTTACTCACCTCTTGATATTATTCTTAGAGCATAATAAGCTGAATGATGTTTTGCATAACAGCATATGTAAAAACTTCTAATGAAAAGTTAATGAGGGAAAAAAACTTGATCACTGTAAGTAACGCATGTTAGCTACTAAATGAACTAACAAGCAAAATCTGCCAATATCTTGGATAATAAGACAACACCAAGATAGACAAATAAAAGATCTAATGTAAAGCTAAACAATACTTCAGGGTAAAATAATGTTAATAACATAGGCAGTACTTGATTTAAGTTACTTCACAGTTTTCTGACATTAATTGCTGGTCAAGAAACCGCCAAAAACAAATTTTTTGGTTAAAAACTCGACTTTATGTTGCATTTTTGTTCTTGTTATTGTTTTTTCTTCAATAGTGTTATTTTTTCTATTTTTGTTGGAACATGCAACATGCTCTTAAGCCTAAGGTCATAGACGAAGACTGATCTGCTTTGTAATACAAGTGAGCTTATATGTTAGCTTCGGTACAGACAAGCCAATAGATTTTGAGGTCAATTGCAATTCAAAATGTGAAATATTTACAAATGTATAAATTTTATTTAATTTTTGGGGATTTCTTTGTTGCAAGAATTGCTGCACTTCCGCAGTTTGTTTTTAGTACACGAATTGCTTGAAGAGATTTTTGTTATTTCGGACTTGTTTTTAGTTTCGTTTTGCTATTAAGGAAATTTTTTTTTTAATATATATATTTTTTTAAATAGAATAGAAGCTCCATGGCAACTGTAATATATGTTATATCATATTTAATAAGAATAAATTATTTATTTATTCTGAATAAAAAATATTATTAGAAATCAAAAATAATATAAACAATTATAAACACACAGCTTCATTTAAAGAAAAAAATTATCTCAAATTTTAATCTTTCATCTAAATTACGCTAAATGTCATGCAATCGTCATGCAATTATAAAATAAAAAACTCTTCAAACGTTTTTAGTACTTATTACAAATATTTGTTATATATGCTTACATATATTATAAAGAAAAGAGTTCAAGCATTGAAATTATCTTCAGATTCAAAAAAAACAAGATAAGGAATGTGTCAAATACTGAGCCATTCACGCAATACAAATCAAATTTAATATGTTGTTCTAATACATTTATAATCTCTTCTCTTAAGATTATTCTCAAGATCCTCAAGAAAGGGGGCTACTAAAGTATTGAGTCACCGACGTGCATGAGCTGGGCAAAAACATAGTAGATAAGAGGTATTCTAATCGTCTTCCCCACAGCTACGACAGATTTGATTGAAAGGGAGACCTAATCTTCTAGCATGGTTCCCTAGTTTACAGTGACCTGTAAGTAAACCTACCAAAAGATCTCTACTGGGTGTCTCAATGAAAATTTTGGATTTCCTTTAATCAGAACGTGGCCAGATTGCATACAGATGCTTGAATACCGTTGAGTCTTTCCATCTTTTGGTATTAGCAATATGCCCAGATTATTTAGGTGTTCCAGGTGCGGTCCTGTTACTGACAGAAATTTTTATAATTATGTGTTAGAAGTAATTGTTGCCAGTGATAGATGACATTACGATAATATAAAACTGCCGAAAAATAAACAAAATAAATTGTAACATAATAAATTATAAATAGTCCTATAAAGATTTAGTTGATATAAAAATTAAAACTATTTAAAAAACTAAATTCTAATGCCATATGATTAATAAATTATGCTTGAATAAATTAAATTCATATATGTGGAAATTTTAAATTTAAAAAAATTTCCACTTATCAATTGGTCTTAATTTTAATACTGTGTTCACACTTCATAATTGGCGTGTTTCAATTAATGATCAGTGCACAAATATTTATGCTACTACAAATTAATAAGCAAATAACGAAAACAAAAACGTAAATAAGATAAAAGTAAATAAAAGGAAAAATTTTGATTAGAATTAAATTTAATTAAAATAAAATTATTAAAAGATTATAAAAAATTTAATAACATAAAACTAAATTTGCAATTCCAAAAATTTGTTTTTTTATTTTGCTTTTCAATGCGATAGAGTAAGAATTAATTGTTTCACAATTAACGAGATAATCCAATTCTGCAGGCTATGTCTTAAGGAGACAAAAGGTTATATTAGTCTACATAATACACTAGTTTCACCCTACAAACTAGTCGTCAGTGCCCCTACTTTTTTCGTGCATGTTGTAGACAGCACATTTGGTGTTTGAACTTTGTGTGTGTAGAATATACTCCCAACTTAGCCATTCAGTTCTTGCCTTAGAATTTTATGATAACGTCAATGTTATGATACTTTTAATGAAATAGTTTCACCAACTTAAACTATATTCTAACACTTTATACGTGTTTCATATTCCTAGTAATGCCTAAACGCGCTTCACTTTCGAAGTGGTTTATTAAGGTATAGCTGCAATACATTCCAACTACTAACAGTAAAAAACATATTACATATATGAAGATGTTCGGCGAAAACCATATAAATCACACATTGCTCAATTAATTCGAAAAGACTAATTGCTTTAGCAATATTCGTCGGGCTATGTCTCTCGATATTTGCTTTAGGCTAATGGAATGATTCGTAACATAAGAACGTAGTGCCAATGTGAAGATATTGTCGAAAAAAAATTTATATTTATAAAAATTTATATACAGACTTACGAATATCGCGTTATCGAATCTCCGAATGGTTACAGGCCTCTCAGTTCAGTTATTGCTTAGTCTGATGAAATTTTTTTTTTTAATTTGAATTTTGCTTTTAATTGGATCTTCTAGTAATCAACTTAGAACTAACAATAAATTATCGCTGCTAATTGCTGTATTAGAAGAGATGAAAAAATAGATAATTAATTGTCCTTGACCAAAGCTTCGTCCAATTTCGTTTACATGTCGGGCATTATTCTTGAATAGCCGCATTTATATAGTTTCGTTTGTGTCGCATCTACACTGTTTTTTATGTATCTATAAATTGGTACATAAACAAAGAAATTTATAGGATTACATCGAAGTTTTAGTGCATAACTTTTTTTAAGGGTGATCAATAATTTTAAATCTACTGTAATATTCCTCTGAAACGAAATTCCTCTAATAAGCAAATGTGGTCTATCATGGGCATGTGGTAATCATTTCCTAAAAGAATTCTTAATATTTTTCATCGCAGAAAATTGTACGTCAATATTTTGGCTAGTAGTATAGTCAAAATTGTAAGGAGACACAATTTCGAAAATTTAGTAGATGCATCAATCTTTTATGCCATAGTTTATAAAGTATATAAGTCGTAGTTTAAATGTTTTGCAATACAACCAAAATAAAACATTTTTCATGAAAATGGATTATAAAATATTACTATCAAACAAACAATAAATATGTAAGTTATATAAATATATTGAATTATAGATATTATAAATTAAATTATTTAATAATCTATGTACTGTAATTATAAAAGAGCTAAACAAAGTCTGTAACTAAAGCTCTTTTTAAAATAACCTAAGCTATATGTATTGTTTTCGTGAATGAAAATATCATCAAATTAAATGAATTCCTACTCCAAAAATAATTCAGTTGACGTGTTGTAACGATTGATTCATAAATTGTGTCAATTAAATTTATGCTTACAGCACAATCACGAATGAAATTTTTATTACTTGTTGCAGACAAATTATGTTCACAGGGCAGACACCCGAAAAGGTGTTAAAGTGACGTGCTGTTCACAAGCAGTTTATTTGCATTACAACGCCTCTTTATTGCAACCAATAAACTCGAACTACTTGAATGAACGTATTTCAGCACATCACATAAACACAAAAGAAATTTAAATAGATTGATGTAATAATAGCTATTGTAGCAGAGATGTCTTTTACACCTATACATGTAGCCCTCGAGATAGCAAACTAGATTTTAAGATATTTATTGCATGTGCAACACTACGAGCAGTGTTGCACACGCTATATTGACTGTAATGAATGTAATTTCATTTTTATATCATATATTAATTAAAATATAATAACACAAAATTGTTAATACTAAAAAGTCTAAAAACTCATGAAGTTAATCTTTTTTATTAGCAAAATAAAAAATAAATAAAGCCGTTCCCAACGAAAAGCTGACATCATCTGCTTTGATGAATGTTGCAACTACAGCTGCATTTACCTCCTGGCTACAGTATTAATTATACTTGTAATAGCTTGTAATTAGTTAATTTATATTGCATTTCATATTTTACTATATACTGATATTTTTATCTTATTTCGGTCGTGTGCCTTAAAAGAACGTATTCCTGCTGTGCGTTATTTGTGCAAATGCTTGTGCAATCGTCACAACATTATTATGTTTTTTTTTCGGTATTAGCATTATATCGTAAAAACTCAAAATTACAACTTTATTACTTTTTATGTTTATTTTTCTAACTAATTTAGGGTAACCGTATAATTCAAGTTTATTGTTTTATTGTTTGCTTTTAATTGAGTTTTTCTGGTTTCTTAAGTGCGTTGAAAAATGATTTGAAATTCACACACGCACAGCCAGTACAATGCAGTCTAATTACTGCCACTTCAAAGCACTTTAAATTTATTAGTTATAAGTACACATAGTAGTAGCAAAAAGTATTTAAGAGGGGTTTTTCTGTGTAAATGAGTTCAATCAAGCTTAAAATTCCTTTAAAGACGCGCTAGTAATCATAAGAACAACTGCCAAATTCTTACTTTTGACCTTATCACAATTTTCATACCCTTCGCTGGCAAATACTAACATCAAATTAATACGAGGGTATTACTAATATTTAATTTATAAACTAAACTAAAAATCCAAGTGTTAACTTTATTTTAATTTAATTCATATCTGTCATCAGATAAACTCCCTTACTTACTCATGCAATTAATCAGTGCCTAACTTAGTTTATGGATAGATTAAAAAACAGAGATGTGGAAGAAGATAAAAACAGTCAAGGTGACACAACTTAAGAAAAAAAATAGTGGTTTTCTACACCCAATATTTTCACTGTAATAAGAAAATATCTATAACATTATTTACTTATATAATTATATATTATTTACTTATGTAATTATATCCTACATTGAAAATACTATATAAGTTATATGGCGCAATTTGAATTTACCGAATGCCTTCGTTTGAAATCGGATTTTAGAAAAGGCTGCTATTTTAAGCAACATTATTTATAAAGCGTGGGCTAATGGTAACTTCTTCGGTTTTTAAATACAAATATTTAATTCCTACGTCAAGTCAGTGCGAATTTACCTCATCGAAACGTGGCACTTAAAACAAGAGACGATTTGTAAACTACTAACATTTGTAAATACATATTTATGACGTATAGTCGGTATTTGGTGGCTCCGTATGATAAACAATGCTCGCTTGTGGCAAATATCTAAATAAATCCCTATTGAAAAAGAAATACTGCGCACGAAATACAAGTGAATTGCACATACTTTTCGGAAGGATGCAAACGAAATAGTAAATGTAGCTCTACAATGAAACCCACAAGGTGCAAGAAACAGAGGATGCCATTTTTTAATTTGCAATCAGTTTAAAGAGTTGCAATTTTAATTGTCAACATATCGAATAGTATGTTATATCGGCATACAGCAAACTGAAAATAGTTACTAAAATTTGTTATCAAATTTTTGAACCCGAGAAACCATATTTTTGTATATCACCTTACGCATTTAAATTCATATCAATTATGACTTAAAAATTATTGAAAATATACATTTAAATAAAGAAAATTCAATGTGCCGTTTAAGAAAACCGACACCAAAGAATGCAAAAAACTGAATCAATTAGAAAATGAA
>NC_051847.1:124554994-124586399 GCF_002237135.1 Teleopsis dalmanni
TGTAGAATTTTTGATCAAATCAGCTAAATTATCTTTTACAATGATATGGAATCTTAATTACTACAGGTGAGTGTTTCGTCAAAGCTGTCCCTATTGGTTTTCTGAACGCAAATTAACATGTAATTATTAGTGATTCTCTTTGCAGAGTGAAAGAAATTAACTGAGTCTCAAGATCCAAATGAATTTTGGATCTATTAACTAGAAATTTGCAAGCATTAATATGTTTATAAGTGAAGTATATTTTTTAAGATCATCTCATTAAATTTTTTTTTCTGTCTAAAATCATATAATTAGTAGCAACGATAGATACTTTAGAAACACAAATTTTCGTAAAGTCGTAAATGCTCATTTTAATAGTAGTGGTGATATTTTGACCATATAGAGTTTTTGTACTCAATTTAAAATTAAATTTATATAGTGTGGCTATAATCATTTTAGCCTTTAATCATTATTTTTTGATTAATAATACAAGATGGTAAATTTTCTACTTCTTAATAAGGCTCCCTTATCTATGTAATATTAAAGAGGGCAATTTAGTAGGGCACATAAAGATTCTGGATGAAATTTGAAATTATCCGTGTCTTAAGGTCTTTGATAAGATGAATAGAAGACTAGCTTTCTCTAAGGAATTCGAAGTGGCTGCCAGTGACCGAGCAACTTGGAGAATAACGAAATTATCTTTAAACAGGGGTCACACTTATATAATACTGATGGGTCAAAAATGGAAGATGGCAGTGCAGGAATTATAGGACCGAAATCGGAAAGTCATCGCAGTGGTAAAAACCGCCTACGCAATTACACCTGATGTACCAAAATATACATTCTTTTGGACACCCAAGCAGCTCTTAAATCTTTGGCAAACTCTTCATTCCAATCAAAGTTAGTCTGGGAATGCATTCAACTTCTCAATACTCTAGCATGTTATGTTACTCTTATGTTGGTGACGTGATATGAGGGTTATGAGCGCAATAAAATGTTAGATTCCCTAGCAATAGAGGGTGCATATACTCCTTTCATTGGTCCAAAGGTTTTCTGTGGGGTAACAAATAGCTTCATAAATAACTTAATATCAAAATATTGATAACAAAATCTACACTGAAGAGCCCAAATAGGTATACGGCAATCAAGAAGATACATTGATCCTGAACACCTCAGGATCAGGAGTTGATGCTGTTCTTAACGTTAGCAGAAATGATATTAAACTCTACATTGAACTTCCTACAAGACCATTATAAGAACATATTCTATGCAAGTGCCCAGCGTATTTATACAAGACGTACATATACAAAACAACAGTATACAATATATATTATACAATACACAATACATATGACAATATAAAAAAAATTAAATTAAAAAGTTACCCTAGTCTTTACTGAAGCCTTAATACCCTTCGGACAACCAACATATATGAACAAGAAACAATGTTAAAAGATCGGCACATTGAAAAAGATGTTTCATATCTCAGTAAAGATTCAATGTTTAATTCACAGATGTAAGCTTAATTTGGACCAGTTTTTCTCAGCCGAAAACGTGCAACGTATCGGAAAAATATTCAATTTATTAAAAATAACGGAAAAATATTTAATGTGTTTTTTTGTGAACCATTGATATTTTTTTTGATAAAAAATAATGTTAAAACTGAAAACATATTTGACGAAATATAAACACCAAACATTTATAGTTATTGGTCTAGTCTAGTTATTGGTAGTATTCATATAAAAATTTTTAACTTTAAAATTCAATACCTTGAAGGTGTGTTGTTGTAAAGCACTGTATTGTTGTAAAGGAAAAAGTGGTTCACAATTGTCTTTATTTAAATTCGTTGACAGATCAACATATTTTTTTTTGTAGAGACTATATATAATAACAGAATCAGATAATTTCGTTAATATACAGACTTCACATTTATTGATTGATAAAAAGTCTGCTTACAAAAAATAATGTAATTATACTTTCCATAAAATTTAGTAACTTAATTAGATCGGTTTGTTATTTAAGGAATATATATATATAATTAGTATGTATTTATGTACATTCAAACTTCCATAACTCAAATCTGCATTTTGCAAAGAAATGGTTCGACTTATGGAGACTTCGAGTTAAAGAATTGTATGTTATTGGCTCTCTAAACCCTGTTGTACTCTATATAGTTGGAGTTATAGAAAATTCGAGTTTGACTGTAAGTTTCAAACATATTAAAATAGGATACAACCAATATTATTATTCTTATTACATAGTACTTTATACTTATTAAAATAGCAGTAAGATGGAAGATGCAGCAATATTAAAACTATTAATTCTTTTAACAGCTTTATAGATTTCCTTAACGCCTTAAAATGCATGATATAGGTTGATAATTTAAGCGGAAATAGAAAATATTGCACAACTCATACAAATAATTGTATTTCACAGCACATAAAAATAAATTTTCTATTAAAACTTAAATTTTCCTTAACTAATTTACCAAAATTCTGACCTTTTCTGGCAGTTCAAGGTTTTGATTTTTCTTGTTAGTGAAACCAAAAAATTTTAACCAATAAACCTAATGACCTCTGCGGTAATTATATATTAAGCATATTACAATAACTACTCACTAAGGTAATTACATATCAGTAACACCTTTTTACCAACTAAATTTTGATGATCTTTCAATTGGTTTTCGTGGCTTTGGATTTTCTGCAAGAGATAAAAACAGAAAAGAGTTTCATGCGCTTCCGAAACAAAACAAACTTGAAGGCTGCTTAGCAAATAATAACCGCAATTAAAAAAGTAAATAAAAATGCTAAAAACTGTACGAAAATAAATAAAATAAAATTAAATTAAAAATATATATTATATAAATAAAAAAATTTGCATTTAATTTAAAAAGATAATCTTTTTATGAATATGTATATTTTCTTAATTCATACTTTTTGTGAAAATTGTGTATAATTAAAAATTTTACGCCCGAAGTTATTTGTGCGATTTTTATTTCCGAAAATTTGTTGGCCATAATTTTGAGTAAACCATAATTATTTTCATTAAAAGTAATGACTTTATTCTTCACATTTAAGCAATTTTTGGTTTTATATTGTTTTCATAAAAAATAACATAAAACATTTCATTCCTTACACAACTAATTAGTTAAAATAGTAAATGCCCCCTAAGGATCAGACGCCGCTAATAAATCTTTTAAATACAAAAATAAATATTTGTATTCTTCAGGCTTATTTACATACATAATATTGGTATCTATGATCACCAGTAATTATCTCGGAAACCGGTAACTCGGTAACATAATAACAGTGTACAGTAACAAGAACAAAAAATACGAGAGCGGTTTGATAAGTCAGTGACTTTTTGGATAAAACAAATTTTTTTCGGCAAATAAACATTTTATTTTTCTACATAACCACCTTTTAGCTCCATACATTTAGTCCAGCGTTTTTCTAATTTTCTCAAAATACGCGTTTGTTTTGGTAATGATTTCTTCATTCGACTCAAATCTCTTACCGCCCAGCCATTTCTTTAGGTTTCTTTAGGAAACAGAAAATAGTCGCAGGTGGCTAAATCTGGAGAATATGCTGGATGGGGTATCAGTTCGTATCCCAATTCGTGGATTTTGGCCA
The DNA here is from genome assembly GCF_002237135.1 of Teleopsis dalmanni. Taxonomy (NCBI): domain Eukaryota; kingdom Metazoa; phylum Arthropoda; class Insecta; order Diptera; family Diopsidae; genus Teleopsis; species Teleopsis dalmanni. The sequence goes on from NC_051847.1 coordinate 124,558,606, forward strand.
TCGTGACGTAATCAGCACACGAAATTCACTTTTTTCCATTTTCGTAAAAATTCACGGGGTTGTCTGCTTTGAACGGCTATCAAACACCAACTGAACGACGTAGCTTGCTCAAAATTAGGAAGTTGCCCACTGGTAGATTACAGCTGACGGCAGCACTGTTGCATTTGGAATAACTGCGCGAGAAATTTAAAAAGTCACTGACTTATCAAACAACCCTCGTATTTCCAACAACTATTATTATTGTCAGTTATTGATATATTTTTATTATTATCATGTTCTGTTATTGTCATGTTTTATAATAATTAGTAGGAACGCATAATTACATATAATAAGAAAGATAAATATTATTCCTCAAACTTTTCCAAAAATACAAATTATAATCATAATTACTCCTTTTTTCTTCTTTATACTAAGCTTTCTTAATTAAGAAGATAGATTAGTCGTTTGTATTACAGTTGGAACAATTTCATATTGACTATCAATTAGTCCATATTAATAAATCCATATAGAAATTAATCATATATAGAAATTATTATTTAGAAAATGAAAATTGAAGTAAAGAATGATGACTTTGTTAGTATTTACTTTTTGCTAATTTTGTTCGTATTATTCGAGAAAATAATAACCAAAAACCAGAACGATATGAACCCCGAAAAGATGATCACAGCTACCATAAAAATTGATAACAGTAAATTATTTATTCCATCGATACTAATACCTTCGATGTTGTATTTTATAAGCTCCCCTTCTACATTAACTTAGAACAGAGTAAATAATATAAGACAAAAACTTTTTCTTTGAGAGACTCTTACTATCACAAAGATTTTTTACGTTTCAGTTTCTTTGTTTAATGATAAAAACTCCTATATTTATTATATATTACTTTGATATAATAGTTTTTTGTTAGTAGCTTTGAAGACTTCGAAAATTGATAAATAATACCAAATAGAGCTTATTAATATTAATATTGTCTGGCTGACTAATATATTATCTATTTATAAAGCTGTTTCGTGTCGCTGGTTAGCCGATGATTTAAAGTGCCCCCAATTAAGTCTAGTTAGTTAACTAGTCTTACTAAATGATATCGTTCGAGTAAGAAGCTCCTATCATAGTATACTCATATTGGATTTACAATTACAAATCTTCACAGTAACAAATAATATCTTTAGAAGTCTTATTTCCTCCTAAAGGGAGTTGAGTTCCTGTTCCTTCAGACATATAAATATTGATGAAATCTGAACGTTAGTTAAAATGTTTTAATTGGTGACCTGTAAACTTCATGTGTTCTATTGATGATTAAGCTAAAATGTATAAACAGGAATCCATATTAAATTGCTGCATCATTTAAGTTAAATTATAGTATTTTTCATTCTGATAACCTGTTCGTTGATAATTATAACAGAGTTTTTAATACCACATAAGTACAATTAGGAATATTGACGATCTCAAGCAATAGGTTTGATAATCTTATTGCTAGCAAAAGTTCAAACCTAACAAAATAAGAAAATTAGATGTACTCGAAATATCTTTTGTTCTTGTCGTTGTGCAATATTACTATTTTACCCGTTTACCGAGATACTTACTGGTGATCATAGATACCATCATTATGTATGCATTTGAAGTTTGATTTAGCATTATAAAAATCTTGATTATGGATTACTAGTGAATATAGATAAATACGAATAAAAGATAATACTTAAATCAAAAAATAAAAGCAGTTAAACATTTCAGTTAACGTGACTATAAATATTAAAAGATGAGCATAAAAAAAATCAGAAAATGACAATAAGGTCAAGGAAATTTCGGGCAAACATATGCAATTAACGCAGACACAAAATTCACACAAAATAAGCACAAAATTCACACAAATTGCACGCAACATTTAAGCGCCGCGGCGCGTTGCATGTAGATAAAAAACTGCACGCAATGCAGTTTATAACGCGGGTAAAAAAGCATTTCATGTGCTCGTTTTCGTCTATTAAGAGGAAAATTATTGTCTGAAGTTTTGTTAAAAAAAACTGAATTTTGATTAATTTATTTACTTTAAGTGAATACAAAATGATTTATAAAGTGCGTGAAGTTTTATTGTTTAAATATGGAAATTTCTTTTTTTTTTTTTAATTTATTACAAACAACGATTGGTAGCTTTTATTGTCTCGTAGCTTTGTCTAGTGATTTTCATTCTGATTAATTTTTATTATTGGAAAACCCTCAAACTTATGCTTTTAACTGACATTGATTAATATTTATAATATTATTTTTTAGAATTAGTATCACATCAAGTGTCAGAACTAGATGATGTGTAAACAATTTTTATTCACAGCATAAATTGATCGATATGAGGACTGAGTTTGATGAGGTTAAGCTATATCTTCTTAATCCAATTGAATTAGCAGATATTCACGAAAAATATTATAATATCTATAGTTATTCAACTCGATAAATCATCTGATTTTAATAACACTTGTAGTACGAATAATTAAGTAATTTTTTTTTGTGGGCATATTTCACTAAATACATTACATTGCGCTGTTTGATGTCTATTCATTTGTTATCTATTATCTATTATTTTTCACGTAATTGAGATTAATTACACTGAAGTTAGTTAATACTATTCGGGACCCATATATATATATATCTATATTGAATTAAAATAATTCTACACAATTTAACAAAACATCCTTTTAACTAATACATCATTTTAAGAACGTTAATACTAAGAGAATTGTATAAGCATTTTTAAATTCACCGTGTAACATTAATACATCATTGCTATTCATAATCCAAATAATTATGTTTCATGGCTTGTCTGAATTACCGAAATGATTGCATCTACCATGTATATGTAACTCTTATAATAAATTTATTATATCTCTTTGTGCAAGATATCTATATATTTATCATTTATATAACAAACTCTAAAATAGCTCTACATTACTGGCTATATTTAAAAATATTTCACGAAAATGTTCGTATACATATAAAACAAAAAAAGAATTAAGAATATAAAATGCTGGAAAGAAATAAAAAGTTTTAATCCCGTATTATTCAGATAATGTTTTCTTCGTTTTGTTTGGATTGAAGAAATCACAATAATAATTGTGTTCGAATATGAAGGTGTCTGGATTATCGCTATGCTGAAGTTATTGAGCGTATATATTACAAGTGCTCGCTTATATATCATTTTAAAGTGAACTATAAGTGTTATTTATATAGTGAAGTTTATTAGTCTATCCTATTTCATGCTCCCACTATATAATTCCAGCATATTAGTACTACGACGCATGAATAGTAGAATTTGATTATATCTACAATAATATTCAAAACGGTAGAGTCAAGCATTCGTTAATCTTTTTTGTATTACAAATTTTTATTCGGAGTTAACTCTAATTCAAATATTCTATATCGGATCTTGTTATAACCTTCATAAAGTCAACATAACAGTTATGGCTGATCAGTTAATTCATATTATTTAATTATAGTTAAACACCTTAAATTATGATGTTACTATATTTATATATAAATATGTTAAACTTTTAATATTATTATTTGAGCTTTGTAGTCAGAACGTAACAGGGATATATTAATACAGGTACAATGTTTATGTTAAAATATTATACTAATGATATTTCAACAGAAGGCGTTTTTGGTGGCTCACAAGTATGTCAAAAAACAGCAAGTTGCTGGCCTATACTGACCGAAATTAATGCAAAACAATAACACTATTTTCTCTATCTAGTCATTTCTATTAAATTATTCTATTATTTTTGCTAAAAAACTACCGTACGTAAATATTAATTACTTTATGATATTGTTTCGTCGCAGTGACAGTATTGAAATATGGTATAATGTCGATCACAGATTTTTGGAAGATAACAGCTTCACGCCTCGGCTGTGTTCATATTCATAGCCTAATATGGACCGATGAGTTTTTCATTACACACATCCAAGCATATCTGTCATGCGTTACTTAAGCATAATTTCTCATATTTTTTGGTCTTAAGTCAACTTCTACATTATTAATCCACCTTCTTCCCGATCAACTTTATTCTTAATATCTCAATCCTTTATACTAAAGATATGTATGTATTTATGTTCATCAGTTTAATATATTTTTAAATATATTAAATATTTTTAAATATATTATATAATATATTAAATATAGTACATTAAAATCTGCAAGCTGAAACTAATTATAGAAGAGTTGTGCTTTTTCTTTGAAATTTTAAATGGCTGTAAAAAATGGCTGTCAAAATTAGTCAAAATGAGATTTAATAATAAGAAAATATTCAAATTATTTATAAATAACACCTTTTAAACCTTGAAATTTTAATATTAAAATATTTTAATTTTTAATTTAATTTACCACTAAAAAAATATTTTTGACTCCAGTGTATTTTCCGCATTTTAACTAAGAAAAAATCTGAAAAATAAAGTAAAATATTTAAATGAATATATTATTTTTATTATATAAATGTATATATGTATATATTTTTAAATTTATTTATATTTTATGTTGTAAATATATTCATGTATATATATCATGTTGTCCAAATTAAATAATATATAGATGTATTATTAATTAATATGGCAAATAATTAATGCATAAGAAGGAAGAATAGAAGAAAAGGGGAAAAATATATATTTCACTGTGGGATTTCTTTCTAATGTTCAAAACAATGCTATTAAATATATATATATAAATACACAGATATAATTTGATGACATATATCTTAGAAGTCAGATTCAAACTTGATATTCTCTAATAATATTTTGTCGTAGATACCATAGTAGTTAAAATAATGTATTAAGGAATAATTACTAGCATTTCTTAATATAATTATTTTTAAATTTTCTCTCCTATATATTTTTAATTATTTATCACTTTCCCCTTTTGTTAAATGCAATATTTATTTAATTGACTAATTTTTTGCATTATTACCTAATTTTCCGGTTCAAACTTCCTATATCAATTTCCTTATTTCCATAAAACTTATTAAAAATACCTTGACTTTGTATTAAATAAAAAAAATTGCATTGAAATCATTAATAAAGTTTTTACGATGTTAATTGCAAACTGAAATCGTGTAGTTTGCAATTTTTCTAATCAAAACTACCAAAAATAAATAACAAATTTTGCAAAACTATTCATAAACTAATTTATTATTTTTTTGTCTTCAGTCTTTGAACATTAAAACTTATAAAAAAAAGTGTGAGAAGATTTGTTTTCGGCTTGCTGAAATTTAGTATTTTTAAATTAACCATACAAGGCGAATTTATTAAAAAAATTTATGGAAAACGATATAAAATTTTACTACAAGTTAAATTCGAAAAAAATTTTTTTTATTTTATTAGTGGATAAATTAATGATTGATTGCCAAATTTCCTTATGGACCAATTAGCAATTTATTCAATCAAATATATTGGCAAATACATTATTATTATATACTATAATACATTATTAAAATAAGATGCCAGATGCAGCTCACTATTTCACAATTGCGACTTTTGATTCAGGTTTCATTTCAATTAAAACACTGAAATGTGTTTCAATGGATTGGATAATCTCTTCTTACTTTGAAACACTCTCTAAAATATACCATAGATTTGTTTATTTGATTACTCTTTGTTGATTCGACTAGAACTTTGCAGTACTATACATAGTTTCAAGCTTTGAAATAAAAAAAATGACACTATTGTATTATTATTATTGTTCAACGATATGACACTGCGACTATCGGATCTATTGTACCCCCTTCTAAACTTAGAGTAGCTCTCTAAGCCCTATTGCGTCAATAAAAAGTAGTATAGAATCTACTATACAGAGTTTTATTGTCTCTTCCGTAAGAATACACATTACCAGGAGCCTATTCCTCATGTGCATTAACCGACTCCTCATTCTCTTCACAGAATCTACAGTTTGCATCCGTATGTATTCCCAGTCTCATAAGGTGGTATTTTAGTTTACAGTGTCCTGTTTGGATTCCTCTGATTTAAAATTTTTCTTTTGATAGGTTCATTCAATCCTGGTATCTCTTGTTGTTATAGCTACCAATAAGTAATTTGAATTATGTTAATCCTGGTATAATATCTCAGTAATCCCTTTTATTTTGGTTCTTTTTTATTTTTATGAGAGAAAGCAGGGTACTATGTCCTAGCCCACAAAAAGTTCTCTCTCTATCATCGGTGTTGCTGCACCTTTCCTGGCTAGTTCGTCCGCGTATTCGTTTTCGCGTACGCCAGTATGTCCCGGTACCCAAAGAAAGGCAGTCTTTCACCAGTCTTGAGGTCAACTGATGTGAGTTTAGTGCTTTGTTGGCCGATTAGCTGTCTGTCAGTATTGTAATATTTTTACCCTGCTAATTCTGTTCAATTTTGATGAGTACGCATTTTAAAATTGCGTACATTTCCGCTTGGAATATGCAAATATTTTTTCCCAGCGCTTCCCAATGCTTCTTACCTGGTTCGAATATACCCGCATCGGCACCTTCCTCCGAAAAAAAATTGACACTAAGTATAAGAGATCTACTTATTCAGCGATGAGAATTAATTAGGTGATAGCGTTCTTGGTCTAAGATCAGTAAAATAAGCGCCTAATGTATCGAAAACTTTTTATGCACACAATTTCATACAAGATCTTCTAAATGTGACTAAGTGAAAAGTTTAGAGCCACTTTCACTTTATCTTTTAGTTTTTTTTTGACCGGTTAACTTTACGTTAATTTTATTTTTATTTTATTTTTAGTTGTAAATTCATTTGATATTTTTTTTCGATGGCTGCTTTAGTGGGGCAGTATGATACGACCATAATTGTACAAGTTTCTACTGCATATGACATCACAAAACCCTTTAAACTAAATTTAATCACTGCTTGATACTTGTTTCTCTTCATCTTGAAAAACAGTTCAATTCAGCCAGTTTATTGACTGTGCGTTGTCATTTGGGGAGTCATACTAGGAATTTTGTCCAATATCTGCTCACATTTAACTTTAAAGAAGGAAATATAATAGATTTTTCGAGTTACTGTTGCTCAACACTACCAAGAATAAACTATAATAAACCTCAGACTCTTTAGAAACTATTTGAATTTTCTAATATCAATATGACTGATTGTCTAGTCCGGAGTAAAGTTTTCGTATATATCAGCATATATGATATCATAATGAGGGTCACTCTTTGAAATTTATATAAGGTGTTTTCGAACTTATCACCATAAATGAGGTAATTGATTTTTTGGTTTAGGAAACGAAAAAAATCATATAATATATTATATGGACCGATACTTGGTACCTCGGTTAATACTAAAAATTCATTTTCTTTCTATAATATTTTGACTTATATAATAAAAAAACATAAAAAAAACATAAAAACATTTTGACATAACAAAAACATTTAAAGTTTATTATAGCTTATTGATTTCAACTAGTGATGCTTACGAGGGAAAAGAGTAGTTAAAGAAAATTTAGTGTATTATATTAAGAATATTATAAGAGTTAATAATTTTATTATAATTACACTCTAAGAAAGGTTACTTTATGACTTTTAAAATCAATTATAAATCCTTTTTCAGTCAGCAAATATTAATTTATAAACCTTAAGACATTCAATAAGAGGATATAATTATAGGAGTACAGATTAAGTTGACGTCTTTTATATGTGATTTTATTATAATTACACTCTAAGGAAGGTTACTTTATGACTTTTAAAATCAATTATAAATCCTTTTTCAGTCAGCAAATATTAATTTATAAACCTTAAGACATTCAATAAGAGAATATAATTATAGGAGTATCGATTAAGTTGACTTCTTTACCTTATTGAAATTATAATAAACATATTTTTGTTTTTACAAAAATTGTATTTGTAATTCTGACATGAGTAGTTAAATCAATTTATACACACTCTCGATTTCATTTATGGTAGATCTAAGTTAAGAAAATATCAATTGCATATAAAATATGTTTATCTATACATACTATCTATATATACTATATTATTATTGTAATAAGTTACATCCATTAAAGTAATTTCATTCATTGACCTTTTTGTTAAAAGACTATTCATATTTAATTATTTTTATTGTTCATTATGTTCGTATTACGGCTTTATTGCAACAGCAGTTAAGTAAGGAATAAAATTAATTAAAAGAATTAAAATAAATGTTATTTAATATTTATAAATAACTGAAATTTCTGTTCCGGCTTATAGACATTCAAGATTTGCATATTTAATAGCTATGATGTAAGAACTCAACCTGTTAGACTTACTAACTTTATGAAACTAGTATAATTTATAAAAATTTTTCCGACATTAACCTAACATATAAAGTATCTTCTGATATGGTTGAAGGAAATCAAGAGATTCAATATATGCAGGCAACGTATGGTAACGTATGATATGGTATAGTAACCGTATAGGATGGTGTCATTAATTACTCAACTGATGATGCATTGACTAATTTAATTTGTTATTAAATATATTTAACAATATAATCAATATTTATAATGAGTATTATTACACAAAATTTATGGCATATTTTATTTTATTTTATATTTGATATTTTATGTTTTATTGAAATTAATCTTTTTATTGTATAAATGCAAATTGGTATTGTTTTGAATCGAGCATCATCGTTTTGTCTGTTTTAACAATGGATTTTCGAGTTGTGCTAAAATGGTTAATAACAAATGTGATTCTCTTGTCGACTATAATTTTATATATGAGTATAATTTTTTTTTTTTGATTTAATGTTTATTTAAACATAAAAATTTCAAATTTAAAGTTTTATTTATATTTTAATTAGTTGTTCAATTTAGTCAATGAATTTGAATGAGTCTCTTACTTGAAAGAAATGACTTAATTATATATACATAGTATAGTTTTAAGATAGATTATTTTATGTTGTTTTTAACATTGAACAGCTTTTATATCTGTATACTTGTATTTGAAGGTAAAATGCTATCAGAACCATTACTAAAATAATCACCAACATTGTTTTTTACTGAACTTTTAAAGTCAATATCAACTAATTTATATATACGTAATTTTTCCATTTGTAATTTTCCATTCTATTTGTATAATTTACAGCTAGAGTAGTGTTTGATCAAACATATACTTGATTCATATGTTTAATATAACTTGGTCTAAAACAATGATATAATCATTTTCTTCAACTTTTTTACCTTTTAACAAAAGTAAGCTTATATGCAAGTTTATATCCGAGACCGTTAATTCTTATGGCGTCGGTGTATTTTCCAACAAACAAATAAATATATAATGGATGTACAGATCCAGACAGTTACAAAGTCAATACACTGGCCAGGAGGCTCAGAAATCTACTAAAAATCTATTCTAATCTATTGTATTTACATATATAATTATTATTAATTATTATTTAATTTCTATTAATTAGAGTAAATAATTTTTTAGTTAATCAAATAATTATTTTGAGACTGTTACTCATATGAGTCCTTACATATGACTACATAATTAAGCAATTTTTTGGATTAGAGCATCTGTGATTCTTTAATATAATTGCTGTACTAAAATGGTGATGAGTTATGGGCATATATATAAGTCGATTTATTAAGAATTCTGTCAAATATTTATTTTTGAAATTGTGGGCAAGAGTGGAACCAAATCTTACTGCCCACCCTTCGACAGTAGACATACATTTTTATTTGCTTGCATATTATATTTAATCTTTTCCTTAACTGTCTAACCTAAATTATTCAACAAAGCCATACATTTTATAGATAATTTATTTAAAGGAATTAATTAAATTACTTGTTTAGCAAAGAAAGTAGTTTGTAACTAGTTACATTCATTAATTCAATTAATCTGCTATACCAGTCCTCAACGCATAACAATTAGTTGATTGTGACGAAACCCAAAGCAATTTAATAGATCATTTAGATTTAAAATTTTAAATTGCTACTATTTTTGGACCGAAAACTAGCAATTAACTATAAATTTTCCTGTTAACTATTATCTTTTAACTAGTAAATAAGAGGAAGTGATGCCTACAGATTTAAACAAATGCTAAATGAAACATCTGTTTATCCATCTAACAGATCCATCTAACTTTCAATATACCAACTAAAGTCTACAGTATTGAACCAAGTAATATCGTTATGCTAATCGAATGGTTTACTTGATTTAAGTTAATTTAGTAGAATTTCTCGAAAGATAGATTACCATTGATTAATAAAAATAACAATGACTAATATTTCACAGAGCCTAAGTTGGCCTAGTCTACTTTGATGTATGTTACCACACGTCTGCAAGTACCTAAAACAGTGCCCTCTTCACAGCTAAAGTGAGTCATAACTTTTTCATGAGATGGTCTGCCATATAGATTTATCATGTTTACCATAAAATATATCACGTATCATTCGTCAATGCATGTATTTCGTATTTGGTTGTGCTAATTTTGAGTCAACGTAAAACACTTCCTTAATAGTTGTATTAAGGATTAGCATTTGGAAAAGTAATGCAGCACTCTCAAAAATTACCAATTACATTACATGCAATTAAATTACCAAAAAAGTAAATATTAGTAAATAAAATAATTGAATGTGGTAATTTTACAATAAGCATAAAGCAGATAAAGCTTAGTAGCAGTTGCAGTTTTTTTTGGTTGTTATGGGTAATCTGCACCTCATTGTAAATAACTGTGGAGAAATTTATTTTAGCAACTTAACAACACAAGCAACATTATATGACAAGCATGACAATAGTAATAACAACAACACCACCAACGAAGAAGCAAACAAATGTTGCTGTAAAAAATGTTGCATTGGTGCTGCTGTAGTCGTGAAGTTTACATGACAATTTAAAAATGCCAAAAATATTTTTTATTTATTTTTCTAACGAGTCACTAAAGTGCTTCCTTATTCGTACGTTTTCATTCAGTTGGGCATAACAAATTTCAGTGATAACAGTTGTGCATAATCAGATATTCAAATTTCACTAACAAATGCTAGCAAATCACAATGAAAGAATTCCTCCATTGCAGCAATATTTTAGATCAACCAGTCTAAGCCAGCCTAGGCGAAATTTTTTCATAAGATTTTAACCGGAACCGGATAAATTTTATGTTGCACTAAAGGTCTGTTAACATTAATAATATTATAACAACAACAGCAACAATAACAGCAATATCGGCAAGACCAGCAGCAGCAGCACAAAAAACAATAACAGAGAAGTACAAATTGCTATTGTTGCATTCCAAAATAAAAAATTAACATGAAACATGAACAACAAACAGCACAGTGAACAGTCAACAGTCAACAGCCGACAGCCGACAGCCAACAGCCAACAAACAGCGGGCAACAGTTGCTTGAGCGACATTCACGCTTTGAAGCCAAACGTGCTTCAAAAGTATTTAAAATCATCAAAGTTGAGAGAAAAAAGCTAACAAATTGAAATCTAACATTTTCACACTTTACTTTATTGTCTGAAAATGTAGAAAAATATTTACGTATTTTGGCTTAAAAAAATTAATGGCAAAAAACCATCTCAAAATGATTCAAGTTGTATCAAACATGTGTCGGCATTGGGTGTATGTGTGTCCGTTTCACTTAGAGTATCTGCAAGTAATGGCTTCTCATTTATAAATTTACAATCTGAAAAAGCAGATGCAATGTACTTTAGCAAAACAACAAAAAAACAGTTCAAATTTTTTCTATTCAAATTCATTTTGACGGTCGTTTTACTTCCTTTCAATTGCATCATCAACAGGCTCAGCTTTTGTGTAAGTACGTTTAGTTCGTCTTGTATAGAAGTCTTGCTTTTTGGTGTAATTTACATAATTTCATGTAGACTGACTACATAGATCTTTTATCTGGAAAATATTATAAATAATATTAAATATTGAAATAAAAACATATTTCTTTAAAATGAGACGACATTATGAATTTTATGAATTTAAAGCAAAATGATTGGAAATAAATGTTAAGTAAGGCATAAGGTCTAAAGAATAGAATAAAAAAGAAAATGATAGAGTGGAACTGACAGAGTGGAATGCAGTATTGCAGCTATAATAGATATTTTGTGTTAACAACTGGCTCTAACAGAACAGAAGATATTCAACTTTTTAAATGAAGTTTGGAGGAGTTGAAGAGCTTCTAATGTTAGACAATAGGATTAGAAATAAATGTTAATTAAGTTATAAGATATGAAAAATAGAAAAATAAGAAAATGACAGAGTTTCTAACTCCCAGTGGAATGCAGCGTTTCGGCTATTAGGTATTTTGTGCTAACAAGTGACCATAACAAGCCAGAAGATATTCCACTTTTTAAATGAAATTTGGAGAAGTTGAGGAGCTTCTAATATTGACGATAACACTTGATGTAATAATTTTCTGCTGGCTGAGATCAGTACGGACAATCAGAAAGGATGTGACTAAAACCTCATCCCCTTTCAAGCAAAGACGAAGTTCTATCACGTGAGACAGATCCTTATGGGTGAAAGCAATAATTAAGTAAAATATTAGAATAGTTATTGAATTGAAAATAAAAGTGATATTTTTAAGTCAATTCGAATGACATTTGAATTAGTCTTGATAAAACAGGAAAGACATCAAATAAAATAATGACTTACAAATTGTTAATTAACTTAAACTGCTTAGATGAAACTCTTGGAAAATATTAAACGCTTTTTAACTGCATATTATCTTCAGTAGATGTCTCTTAACTGAACACCTTGTATAGCGATAAATATTGCAAATGGGCAGGCATTTATGTCTTGTTTAACATATTTATATACATGTGTACTAGTACGTATATATAATTTATATTTAAGTCGTAAATAATTCACATAGCCTTGCAAAACACTGTTCATTAATACAACAGCTGTTAAAGTGCAGTTGGACATAATACCTTCTGCTCAAAAAGGATTTTGTAAATGAAACACACAAATTTAAATTTTATTCCAAATTTATTTTATCTCCTTCAAAATAAGCTCCTTCTGAAGCGATACACATATACCAACGCTTAACCCAATCTTCCATACACTTTTCGTAGGCCCGTGCAGGTATGGCTTTTTGTTCCTTCGGCGAATTCTCTTTTACCGATTCAATCGACTCAAAACGCTTACCACGAAGGGACAATTTGAGTTTCAGCAACAGGAAAAAGTTGCACGGATCCAGATCTGGCGAATATGGTGCCTGAGCGATGACAATGGTGCCGTGTTTGGTCAAAAAATCGCGTACAAAAAGAATTTTCCATAGGAAAAACCGCTAAATGCACTTGATTTAGTCTCACATTAACAGCTGCTGTAAACAACTAATTGACAGATGGCGCTCAGATGACCATATGTCAAGAAAGGGTGTACCAATATACAAAAAAAAATTTTGAAAAAGGTTTATTACTTAAGGAGTAGTTAACAAACAACAAATACTTTTTGAGCAGAAGGTAAATTCAAATATATAATCACTCTTGCACACTTAGATATGCGAATTGCAATTGTTATTTAGAAAAGTTTGACATAGATTGATCAGATTGATAATGTTTGTATGTTGCGTTTTTTCTTATTCTTCTTTACAGTCTTGCCATTACTAATGCATTCTGTTTCTTTTGATCATATGCTGACAGAACGTACTATGCAGCTACTTCAACTGCGGAACCTGCTCAGCACTACGGTATCTGAACCTGCTCAGCACTACGGTATCTGTGATGTGACGGGCCACTGTATAATACGAAGGAATACTATGAAACTGGGTCTACCCTATAACGAATTTTGTCGCTGCTATGGCTGTAAGGATGAGAAGGAGACTGTTCTTTATCTTATGTGTTAGTCTCCTTCTAAATCTTCGGGGCCTTTTTTCTTATCAACCTGGTCGAGCTGTCATCCAGCAATATTAGGGACTAAGCCACATTTATAAAACTGTCTGGTTGGCTTACTTTTAGCTAATGGTGGAAACGTTACGTTTTTCGGAGTTGGGCGTATACTGATCTTTTAGCCTATGTACGAACTAATATTACGTTTTATTCCACGTTTTATTTTCAGTACAGAAAAACTAAATATTTTCTCTAATCGTTTTTTTATTTATTTATAATTTTTTTAATTTTTTAAAAATTTTATATATTTATAGAAAATATTGGTGCGTTTAAAGACGCTTACGAAAAGGTTTGTGGTTTTGAACATAACTTTGATTTATGTATAAGGAGAACTTTTTTTAAATAGAATTAGTTTGATTTTTATTTATTGAGATATTAATCATAATTCGAATATTAAAATAAAAATTAATATTTTTATAAAAAATATTTGAAGTGACACAGTATTAAAAAGTTATTTAAAATAAGAGACTCAAGACACAAACTTGATTTTTGCATAAATGAAGAAAGTTTAGAATTTGTTGTTGAAATAAAATTATTGCAATAAAATGTTAAACATTTTTAATTTTATTTATATTAGTTTGTCTATAAATTATGGATAACACAATTATTATCAAAACACAAATTATTAAAACTTCGTTTAAGTACTTTTTGTAAAACCAGCTTTCATATACTTTGATTAACCTAACATGGTTAATCTTATGATCTGCCGTTCGTATAAAATAATTGCCTTAAATGAGTTTATAATAATAAATTTGAAATGTATTTGAAAAAATTGTTTAGTAATTAAATCGTAAGAAGTGATTCGTAACAAAACTATATATGTATTAAAACATTGCTATGTAAGAATTCATATCAATATTCTTACTGTTTTAAATATATTATATTATATTGAGGATAGTTGAGTCAGTGCACTTGACCACTTTTACTCTCTATTAACTGCGAGAGAGGTTATAACCCCTCTCTACGTCTTGATTGGATTACTGTTTATCACTTCATCAGACTAAGCAATAATTGACCTCAGATCTGCATGACCTCAGATTCGATAACGCGGTGTTGGTAAGTCTGTCAGTTTTTGTAAATAATTTCAGGGCTCTATCCTTTATTTGTTTTTTAATCGGATCAATCTTGAGGTTCATGATGTCATTCAACCTAATGTACCATGGTACCTTGAAAAGTCTTCTCAGAACTTGGCTTTGTGCAGTTTTATCTGGCGAATAGTAGTGTTTAAATATATATTTTTTTATTTTAAAATATTAAATTCTTAACTGAAAATGTTAATATAGGTATTAAAAAAATTTTTTTTTTAAATTTTCTTATAACAGTGGTTGAGTTAAGATGAATTTTAATACGCTTGGTTAGCACTTTGTGGCAGCGTAATTGTTTCAAATTATGTGAATTTTTAGTATTCTACATTTGAGTTAAGCTTGTCATTGGCTCTATGACTGTGTGAATTAAGACAAGAGAAGGAATTTAGTTTCTAATTAATATAAACTTATTGTTGTTATTTCAAATACGTAGTCTGGTTCTACGTACTACCAATACCATTACGTATTGGTACTTATAAAAGTGAACATCGATATATATTTTTGGTATAATCCTTACTTAAATTTATTAATTTGTCTTATGGAAACGTACAAGAGAAGAATTACATAGAAACTGTTATATATGCACACTAAGTGTATGTATATATTCAAACATAACTAGTATAGTATACATCCAGCACATAAAAACAGAAATCATTACACTTGGCAGTGTCATTGCACAGCCATCAAAAATGTGGGTGATAATTCACTATGCATAAAGTGAATATGAGTTAAATTGCACAGAATTTAACTAGCTATCATGCTACTTTTTGTGGATTTGGAATCTAGACTCGGAAATTTTAAGCTAAGGACATATAGAGTCTTCGAAATTTGAGCCTGGGATTAGGTGAACAAGAGAGTGAATCCTAGATTACTTAAGCAACCACCATACGAAACATCTGTAAGGTGAACTTAGTTAGGTTAGTTTAACTAGAACTAGAGAGAGAGTTGAAAATTACGTAGGCAAGCACCCTACGAAGTTTGTGCAACGATATTCTTTTCTAATTTTATGTTTTAGGTTAACTATATAGTCTTTTGTATAATAAGGAGCTATCAAGAGTTATTTACAAGTAGTTTAGTTTAGACTCAACACTCTGAGTCTGATTATTTTAAGATTTAAAATTATCTGTAAAATTAATACTTTTTTCCCTGTCCTCTTTCAAGTAATGTTTTCTTGTGATATGTTAAACTGCAGCAGCTTAATAGTAGTGCATTGCATTGAAACATAATGTATCTGAATATGAGTCTTGTTTATAATCAGACTATTTTCGATATAGAATTTATGTAACTCTTTTGTAAACACTGCTTTTGTTTTTTTACAATATTACTTAAGCTTGAGCTATGGTAAATTTGAATACACAAAGTAAATCAGTATTGTAACTTTTAAAAATTGTGTTTATTGATTATGTTGTATACATATTATTATGCATATTATCTAAAATTTGTACTTAACTTTTGGAATAAAAAAAAAAACAATTAAATATTTTTTAATGTGCAATCATAACAACAATGACATTATAAAAACATGATTTAACTATTATTAATTATTTTGAATTTAAATTGCAATTAAAAACATTATTATCTATAAAAGATATAAAATTCCATCTTAAAACCACAAAACACAAAGTTTAAATTTATTTTTATGTCTTCAAAGCGTAACTAATTATTATTTTAAAAAAATCAAATTTAAAAAAAAAGCAAAAATTTGAAATTCATGCAAAAGGTGACTTTAATTTTAACTGTCACAGTAACCCAATTCACATGGCTTGCAACACCTCTTCCAAGCAATTTTGATACAAAATGCCTGTAAATGTAATCGTAATTATTATGCAAATATAAGATGAGCGGGATCAGTATTTAAGATGATTTATTACCGTAAAAACTCCCCGAAACCGAAAATGGTTTGACGTGGGCTCCAAGGAATAAATGACAAACAAGCCTCAAACAGACGGTTAAATGAACGGTTACAGTTTAAAAGATGAGCAATAAATAAAAAATGTATATAGTTTAGTAAATACTAAAAAAAAATCTGAAAAAATATTTTACAAAATTTTGAGCTGCAAATGAAATTGAAACTTAAAACCAAGACGTGCTTGTATCTTTCTACTGATTAAGTTTCGTTAGAGTTTCATTATTTTGACAAAATTGTTAAGTAAATATAAAATTTCGTTACTAATTGTTATTTCGGAAATGCCAACAACTGAAGAGGCTGCCAGTAAAAAGACTTGAAAATAAATTAAAATTATGAGATAACGAAATTATCAAAGCGGTACCCAAAAAGGCACAAATATTGCGCGTACTTTGATTTAGCCTAATTATGATGTTGCATGCGATTTATGTGGGTTACTTGATAAAATATTATTAAAAAAATATTATAAAAATAAATTGTTCAATATTCAACTTAATTATTAATTGTAAATACTGTTGCCGTAATTGATGTGAAATTTAATTTGATTGATTGTCGAGAAGCACGTCTTCGTAGGTGTACTTAAGTATCCGAGTGATTACTATTGATTATTGAAGATTACTTAAAAAAACAGTAAGACTTATTTTGAAACTTTGTTTTTAATCAATAAGATTATAAAAAATTGATAATTGCAGTTTTGTAGTTTTTATCATCGACAAAAATTTGATTAATTTTCGCAATAATTTTTGCGGTTTAATTTTTGTGAAATTGGTTATATACCAAGAAAGTTGTTTTAATAAAATACAATTTCATGAAATTAACAAAAAGGTTTTTTCGAACAGTAGTAAACTATAATAACAAAAATTTTTTTTTTTATATTATTTTAATTAATTTAATTTTTGGCTGACCATACATCTGTTTCGAGTATTGCCAAATACCCTTCATCAGTGGTCTTGGAAATCATTCTTGAATTTAATTATTCGTAAATAATTATTTTTTGAGACTGCAAGTACCAGGAATCGAACTCGGGTCCTGCCAAAGTGAAGCTCAGAATCAGCGCACCTTAACCAACTGATCCAAAGCCGTACTTGACTTTTTATGTGCGCATATTTTTCTGGAGTTTTTATTAACAATTTCACTTGCTATGTTTATATTAGAACGAAATCATGAACCAGTTGTAGAATAATTGAATTAATAAATTAATTATATTTTTATTTTTAATTGTTAAATTTCAATACTATTCTGTTCGTAGAAGCATTATTTGTTATTTCTTATGTATAGAACCTAATCTAGGAACGTAATGCTGAGAAAGCCATGCTAATGTTACTCCACTAGACGCCCGTCGAAACCAATATTTTGTGAATATAAGTTGTAATTTAATGTCATATTTTGCAGACGAAAGTGACTATTATATATTAATAGAAACTTATTATATTTTATAAAGAGGTTTTTTTCGAACAGTAGTGAACTACAACAACAAAAATTTTATTTTTTATATTATTTTAATTAATTGAATTTTTGGCTGAATTTAACAAATAAATTATATTAAGCACAAATTTTCTTTATGTCAGTAATTAAAACAAGAAGTATATTGAATGTTTTGCTAGCATCCTATATGTTAGAAAAGTAATAGCAAGTATTTATCAGGTTTTAAATTTATTATCTACAAAAGCAAACAATTATATATTACAAGCGTTAAAAAATATAAATATTTTACATATATAGTTTTAATTGTTATATTCTATATGTACGTAAATTCAAACAAAGTGTAAGG
The DNA here is from genome assembly GCF_002237135.1 of Teleopsis dalmanni. Lineage (NCBI taxonomy): Eukaryota > Metazoa > Arthropoda > Insecta > Diptera > Diopsidae > Teleopsis > Teleopsis dalmanni. Next base: position 124,577,209 of record NC_051847.1, read on the forward strand.
ATATTAAGTTTTGCTTAGGGAAATGGAAGAAGTCTGTTGCCAAAAATATACTTGGGATTTTGTTGCGAAACATTTCAATAATTAACCAAAAAAAGGTTTATAATGATGCAATAACAAGTAAAATGAATATATATATATATATATATATGTATATATATAAATATATTTATTGGATTAATTTGGTGGAAGGAGCTTAAGAGGCTGTAACGTGTTTAAGTTGTGATCGTTGATGACCCTTATGTTACGAATGGGAATGTGTGTGTAAATATACCTGACAATATATCTTTAGTTCAAACCACTGCGTTCGACTTCTCATATGCATAATTATAATAGAATTATAAATATTGAATATAGAATTGCCAAAGTATAATTGATAAGATTAGGACCTACAGAACACAGAGTCGAAGATTTTGTACAACAGAGAAATTCATATAATACTTTATTCGTGTTTTAGATAGATAGGAAACGAATATAATAATTTAATGTGAAAAAAGTTAAATTTAAAGAAGATATATATCTTGAAGTGAGCGACATTACAATATAATTCAGGGATCTTAAGTATTTTAAAAATAGCGTATCCGATAAACTCAATGCATCAAATATGTTTTCAGTTTGTAAAGGGTTCTAATAAAATTGAAAATATATTACTGTTACTATGTAAATATATCACTACGATCTGTGAGACTAATATATTATTATATACCATATATTATTAAGCGATTTAACGTTTAGTCTATAAAACTTATTTAAATGAAAAAAAAATCAAATTGTAGTGGTAATTGATCATAATAGCTAGACTTGTTATGTGTACATAAATGATGTTCTTTGAAGTCAGGCTTTCTATATAGGAACCAATGATAAGGTATATATATGCCATATCGTATACAAAAGAAAAGTGCTTAGCACTAAATTTAATTTATAATAGTAAATAAGTATCTATATTTTTTTTACAAATTTTTTGTATTTCTTTGACTGTTTGTTAATCAAATTAAAAAAACATATGTAGATTAATTTTTTAGTTATTAAAATATTTGAACCATAAAAACGTGTTAAGTTTATTATTAATTTGCTCAACAGAGCGTTTGAAGAAAAGGAAATCCAATAAGATAAATTTAAAAAATATTTAAAAAATGTTAATATTAATTAGTTTTATAATTTTTATAACCTTTCCAGTGATTTCATTTCAATCAAAGCAGTCGTTAAAATTTATTTATATTTTGTATGTATCTTTTATATCCGGGAAATGATATTTCTTAGTAAGAGTATTTTTGAATAATTAATTCGATGAAAAATTTAGAATTTAAATGTTAATGGTTAGAATGATGTATGCAGAAATTAAAAATTATTAAAAGAATATTTTAATTAACCAAAAGAGGTGTGGTTTAAGTATTTGTTACTTTATATGATTCTTTTTTGAGAATTATAATTGAATTTTGTTATAACACACGACAAAGAATAACATTTTGTAATGATATTTTAATATAGAAATATTAAAATTTAGCACATTAGTAAAGGTTTTGGCAGGTAAAGTTAACGTTTTTATTTGCCTTTTGTTCTTATTATGTATAGTTTATGTTCTGCCTATTGATTTCAAGGTTTAATATAAAATATTAAAATTTTAAAACATTTAAACAAAAATATGGTCCAAACTGCTCAAGACCTTTTAAAAATTTGCAAGTAATCTTTTTCCTATAAGTAACTTAAAGAGGAGCATTAGAAGGAGTTTAATATTTTGCTTCCCATACATTATAGTCAATTTTTCAAGGTATGTAGTACTCATAAAAACTCTTTATGACTTAATTTACTAATGTATATAATTAATTTATATTTATGACACCATTGCAAATTGTGTACAATTATTAAGTTTTAATTGCTTAAATTTTAATATTCTTAAAGTATACAAATAGCTTTTATTTACCTGAAGAAATAAATGTAGTTCTTATATTTTTCGACCTTAATTTTTCCTTTTATTTTCATGAAGTTGTTGCTTAAGTCTTTCTACTAGAATGACCTTTGCAGTTGATTTTGTTCGGAAAACATTGAAAAATTTTAAATTTCCTCACATGTAATATTAAGCATTTTTGTCAATTATTTTTGGATTTATTTTTCCATAAAATTAAACTATTTTTGTAATGTAAACAAAACGAGAAATCGATTTAATTTTGTTTTTTTTGCTTATAATTTGGAATAAATTTTTTATTCACTTCTTTTTCGTTTAATAAAGGTAAAGAGTTAATTTGTGCAAGGCTAAACAAGCTAGTCAAATGTGTTGAAGAAGATTAATTAACTGAAAGAACTAATGTTAATTGCTCTTTAAAAAGCTGTTAAATTTTTTAAAAAAATGTTTACATTTAATAGGCGCAGTATGAACAATACACACAATATATATCATAAAGGCTATAAATATAAAAATCTGGCAGAGTCGCACTTAAAAATGATTGCAGTTTGTTGAAAAAACTTCAATTTCCAATACTGGAACTTTTGTGCTTATGAATGTATCCTCAATAAGATTACTTTTTAAATATTTATTATTTAGGTAATGAATAGTGCTTAAAATAAGGGATATTTCAAATAGCTCTTCATTTCCAAAAACAGTTGTTTTCAAATTAAACTCAAGAATTCTGAGTGAAGAGTATTTTAATTTAGATAATTTACTTTAATAGCTTTTTTAATATTACATATATGCACATATATATAAAAAATGATTCTCATTTAGTTTAATTTTCGTCATGTTGTCATACAAAAATTGCAGTTCTCGTTTTTTGTTGCTCTAGACACACAACTTCATCAAAATCGATAATTTAGTGTAAAGTATTTTAAAGTAAATATTGACTTGATGGTACCGTGAAGAATGCCTGTGTAATGTTTATAATGTTGTTTGTGTGATGTGAAGTTTATTTTAATAACTTTATGTAGATATTTTCTGCAGAAATTTTGAAGCATAACGAGACTCTTTTTATTTTTTGAAGCATTTAGCTATTGCCCTTATTCGTGGTGGTGTGTTGGTTATTGTAAGTGCTATGTTTGTCCAATTGTTACTGTATTTTGATACTTGCTTAACCTAACACTTAGAATTTTGCAATTTTAATCAATTTGAATGAACTGTCTTTATCATTAAATGCTTGCGTAAAGTGAAGAGGTTTATGTCATAATTGATATAAATTAAATGTGATAATATGATTCATATAGGTTACGTTAGGTCACACCGGCGATCCCAAGGGATTTACTTAGGCCCATTGTGTTACCTTTTTCGCTGGAGCATCTTTATCCATTCTCAAGACATGGTCAAGGCAGCGAACTGCTGGATGCTAATTCGCTGAATTATATCAATGTCCTGCTAAAACTCGTACAGCTCGTGATTCATTCGTATACAGTAGTCGTCGCCAACTCGTAGCGGATCGAAGATCTTATGAAGAACTTTTCTTTTGAACACTCCTTCATCATTCTGTGATAACATCAGTACAAAGGGTACTGAGACTCCAATCGCTGATGCATGCACCCTATCAGCATTTCGCCACCTGCCTTAAACAATTCCGAAGGTAAGCTATCTGCGTCTGCCGCTTTATTGTTATTTAGTCGCTGCACACAACATGCACTTCGTTAGAGATAGGTAGTGGAATTTCAACACCTTAATTTTTGATTGGGGACTGCGAGAGCATTTCTTCTTATAAGAATTTGACATAAAAAGTGTTTATATATTGATTCTGTACAAAAACTTTTATCGTTTTTTTTATTGTAGTTAGCTAATACTATATTGTATTTCATTTTCTAATTGATTCAGTTTTTTGCATTCTTTGGTGTCGGTTTTCTTAAACGGCACATTGAATTTTCTTTATTTAAATGTATATTTTCAATAATTTTTAAGTCATAATTGATATGAATTTAAATGCGTAAGGTGATATACAAAAATATGGTTTCTCGGGTTCAAAAATTTGATAACAAATTTTAGTAACTATTTTCAGTTTGCTGTATGCCGATATAACATACTATTCGATATGTTGACAATTAAAATTGCAACTCTTTAAACTGATTGCAAATTAAAAAATGGCATCCTCTGTTTCTTGCACCTTGTGGGTTTCATTGTAGAGCTACATTTACTATTTCGTTTGCATCCTTCCGAAAAGTATGTGCAATTCACTTGTATTTCGTGCGCAGTATTTCTTTTTCAATAGGGATTTATTTAGATATTTGCCACAAGCGAGCATTGTTTATCATACGGAGCCACCAAATACCGACTATACGTCATAAATATGTATTTACAAATGTTAGTAGTTTACAAATCGTCTCTTGTTTTAAGTGCCACGTTTCGATGAGGTAAATTCGCACTGACTTGACGTAGGAATTAAATATTTGTATTTAAAAACCGAAGAAGTTACCATTAGCCCACGCTTTATAAATAATGTTGCTTAAAATAGCAGCCTTTTCTAAAATCCGATTTCAAACGAAGGCATTCGGTAAATTCAAATTGCGCCATATAACTTATATAGTATTTTCAATGTAGGATATAATTACATAAGTAAATAATATATAATTATATAAGTAAATAATGTTATAGATATTTTCTTATTACAGTGAAAATATTGGGTGTAGAAAACCACTATTTTTTTTCTTAAGTTGTGTCACCTTGACTGTTTTTATCTTCTTCCACATCTCTGTTTTTTAATCTATCCATAAACTAAGTTAGGCACTGATTAATTGCATGAGTAAGTAAGGGAGTTTATCTGATGACAGATATGAATTAAATTAAAATAAAGTTAACACTTGGATTTTTAGTTTAGTTTATAAATTAAATATTAGTAATACCCTCGTATTAATTTGATGTTAGTATTTGCCAGCGAAGGGTATGAAAATTGTGATAAGGTCAAAAGTAAGAATTTGGCAGTTGTTCTTATGATTACTAGCGCGTCTTTAAAGGAATTTTAAGCTTGATTGAACTCATTTACACAGAAAAACCCCTCTTAAATACTTTTTGCTACTACTATGTGTACTTATAACTAATAAATTTAAAGTGCTTTGAAGTGGCAGTAATTAGACTGCATTGTACTGGCTGTGCGTGTGTGAATTTCAAATCATTTTTCAACGCACTTAAGAAACCAGAAAAACTCAATTAAAAGCAAACAATAAAACAATAAACTTGAATTATACGGTTACCCTAAATTAGTTAGAAAAATAAACATAAAAAGTAATAAAGTTGTAATTTTGAGTTTTTACGATATAATGCTAATACCGAAAAAAAAACATAATAATGTTGTGACGATTGCACAAGCATTTGCACAAATAACGCACAGCAGGAATACGTTCTTTTAAGGCACACGACCGAAATAAGATAAAAATATCAGTATATAGTAAAATATGAAATGCAATATAAATTAACTAATTACAAGCTATTACAAGTATAATTAATACTGTAGCCAGGAGGTAAATGCAGCTGTAGTTGCAACATTCATCAAAGCAGATGATGTCAGCTTTTCGTTGGGAACGGCTTTATTTATTTTTTATTTTGCTAATAAAAAAGATTAACTTCATGAGTTTTTAGACTTTTTAGTATTAACAATTTTGTGTTATTATATTTTAATTAATATATGATATAAAAATGAAATTACATTCATTACAGTCAATATAGCGTGTGCAACACTGCTCGTAGTGTTGCACATGCAATAAATATCTTAAAATCTAGTTTGCTATCTCGAGGGCTACATGTATAGGTGTAAAAGACATCTCTGCTACAATAGCTATTATTACATCAATCTATTTAAATTTCTTTTGTGTTTATGTGATGTGCTGAAATACGTTCATTCAAGTAGTTCGAGTTTATTGGTTGCAATAAAGAGGCGTTGTAATGCAAATAAACTGCTTGTGAACAGCACGTCACTTTAACACCTTTTCGGGTGTCTGCCCTGTGAACATAATTTGTCTGCAACAAGTAATAAAAATTTCATTCGTGATTGTGCTGTAAGCATAAATTTAATTGACACAATTTATGAATCAATCGTTACAACACGTCAACTGAATTATTTTTGGAGTAGGAATTCATTTAATTTGATGATATTTTCATTCACGAAAACAATACATATAGCTTAGGTTATTTTAAAAAGAGCTTTAGTTACAGACTTTGTTTAGCTCTTTTATAATTACAGTACATAGATTATTAAATAATTTAATTTATAATATCTATAATTCAATATATTTATATAACTTACATATTTATTGTTTGTTTGATAGTAATATTTTATAATCCATTTTCATGAAAAATGTTTTATTTTGGTTGTATTGCAAAACATTTAAACTACGACTTATATACTTTATAAACTATGGCATAAAAGATTGATGCATCTACTAAATTTTCGAAATTGTGTCTCCTTACAATTTTGACTATACTACTAGCCAAAATATTGACGTACAATTTTCTGCGATGAAAAATATTAAGAATTCTTTTAGGAAATGATTACCACATGCCCATGATAGACCACATTTGCTTATTAGAGGAATTTCGTTTCAGAGGAATATTACAGTAGATTTAAAATTATTGATCACCCTTAAAAAAAGTTATGCACTAAAACTTCGATGTAATCCTATAAATTTCTTTGTTTATGTACCAATTTATAGATACATAAAAAACAGTGTAGATGCGACACAAACGAAACTATATAAATGCGGCTATTCAAGAATAATGCCCGACATGTAAACGAAATTGGACGAAGCTTTGGTCAAGGACAATTAATTATCTATTTTTTCATCTCTTCTAATACAGCAATTAGCAGCGATAATTTATTGTTAGTTCTAAGTTGATTACTAGAAGATCCAATTAAAAGCAAAATTCAAATTAAAAAAAAAAATTTCATCAGACTAAGCAATAACTGAACTGAGAGGCCTGTAACCATTCGGAGATTCGATAACGCGATATTCGTAAGTCTGTATATAAATTTTTATAAATATAAATTTTTTTTCGACAATATCTTCACATTGGCACTACGTTCTTATGTTACGAATCATTCCATTAGCCTAAAGCAAATATCGAGAGACATAGCCCGACGAATATTGCTAAAGCAATTAGTCTTTTCGAATTAATTGAGCAATGTGTGATTTATATGGTTTTCGCCGAACATCTTCATATATGTAATATGTTTTTTACTGTTAGTAGTTGGAATGTATTGCAGCTATACCTTAATAAACCACTTCGAAAGTGAAGCGCGTTTAGGCATTACTAGGAATATGAAACACGTATAAAGTGTTAGAATATAGTTTAAGTTGGTGAAACTATTTCATTAAAAGTATCATAACATTGACGTTATCATAAAATTCTAAGGCAAGAACTGAATGGCTAAGTTGGGAGTATATTCTACACACACAAAGTTCAAACACCAAATGTGCTGTCTACAACATGCACGAAAAAAGTAGGGGCACTGACGACTAGTTTGTAGGGTGAAACTAGTGTATTATGTAGACTAATATAACCTTTTGTCTCCTTAAGACATAGCCTGCGGGATTAGGGCTAAGTTATACTAAAGCTAGCATATAAACATTAAGTTACTAGAGTATGCTACGAATTTTTGTACTTATTTTGCTAATTGTGAAGCAATCAATTCTTACTCCATCAAATTAATTAAAGTAATTAATTAAGATTGGAATCATTTTAAGAAAAATATTATATGTGCGTTAAAATAACATATTAGATTTAATTTTTAGTGTGTTAATAGCTCAGTATTTGACACATTCGATTTCTTCTTTTTTGAATCTAAATATATTTTCAATATATTTTCAATGTTTAAATTATTTTTTTATAATATGTGTAAGCATATATAACAAATATATGTAATAAGTACTAAAACCTTTTGAAGAGTTTTTTATTTTATAATTTTTGCTTTAACCCAAAAGCTATTGCATGGCATTTAGCATATATTAGATTAAAGGTTAAAATTTGAGATAATTTTTTTTCTTAAAATGAAGCTGCGTGTTTATAATTGTTTATATTATTTTTGATTTTTAATAATATTTTTATTTAGAATAAATAAATAATTTATTCTTATTAAATATGATAAAACATATCTTACAGTTGCCATGGAGCTTCTATTTTATTTAAAAAAATATATATATTAAAAAAAAATTTCCATAATAGCAAAACGAAACTAAAAACAAGTCCGAAATAACAAAAATCTCTTCAAGCAATTCGTGTACTAAAAACAAACTGCGGAAGTGCAGCAATTCTTGCAACAAAGAAATCCCCAAAAATTAAATAAAATTTATACATTTGTAGATATTTCACATTTTGAATTGCAATTGACCTCAAAATCTATTGGCTTGTCTGTACCGAAGCTAACATATAAGCTCACTTGTATTACAAAGCAGATCAGTCTTCGTCTATGACCTTAGGCTTAAGAGCATGTTGCATGTTCCAACAAAAATAGAAAAAATAACACTATTGAAGAAAAAACAATAACAAGAACAAAAATGCAACATAAAGTCGAGTTTTTAACCAAAAAATTTGTTTTTGGCGGTTTCTTGACCAGCAATTAATGTCAGAAAACTGTGAAGTAACTTAAATCAAGTACTGCCTATGTTATTAACATTATTTTACCCTGAAGTATTGTTTAGCTTTACATTAGATCTTTTATTTGTCTATCTTGGTGTTGTCTTATTATCCAAGATATTGGCAGATTTTGCTTGTTAGTTCATTTAGTAGCTAACATGCGTTACTTACAGTGATCAAGTTTTTTTCCCTCAATAACTTTTCATTAGAAGTTTTTGCATACGCTGTTATGCAAAACATCATTCAGATTATTATGCTCTAAGAATAATATCAAGAAGTGAGTAAAACCCTAATAGAACTTTAGTAATATTGGTTTTAATTTAACAAAACATTTATCAGCTAAAATTAAAATTTAACTTCTTCAACTTAAAAAAAGGAAACAAGTAAGGTGGATGACAAAGAGGATGGTAGAAATAATGGAATAAAACTATAGTTGTTGTATCTCACGAGAAAGTGAACTTTTAACACAAACTTAAGGAAAACGTTTCTCATTTCCTATTGAAACTAATCAAGTTTCAATTAGACCCAGTAAACTATGGTGATATCTATTGTTTATTGTATTTCCATTCTTTCACAATTTTTCTTCGTATATTATGTGGTAACATCATAAGACCTACTCCCTCTTCATACTCTCTTAGCAAGCATTAGTTTTTAATATATTATT
>NC_051847.1:124586499-124657029 GCF_002237135.1 Teleopsis dalmanni
TATTAATTAATATAACAAATTAATTAATTAACTATTAAAAATTAATTAATAAATTACCTAATATTGCACTGTTGAGCCAATTTTTAGGATTTGTCGAACTGCTTTTGAAAAATTGTTTCTTAGGTTTTTTTTTAACACACACGCTTTTTATATACAAACAGTCAATCCCAATTCATATATAATAAATTTGAACTTGCAAAATTCATCTAAAGAGGCAACAAGCAAAAACGAAGATCAATATTAAAATGTAAAAAAACAATATGGTTGAGAGAAAGAGCTTGATACAAATTAAAAACAAAAATTTAACCAGTCTTATCTAATTAATATCTTATCTAAATATAATGATAACACAATTTTATTTACCTACTATATATTATACAATAATGCTCATAAATATAACCTGACCCAAAAAAGTATATGAGCATCAATCACTTTATTGAATAATATGATTTAGTCGTACATTAACAATATTGTGTATATAATAATTGTTCTTCTAAATTAAGTCAATAATTATAACAAAATAAGCCACGTTACGGTATACGTTAATATATGGTAACAACACCAAAAAAAGTATTTAAATTTAAATTTAGAACTTAAAATTTAAATGTTCTGAAAAATAAAATGGTGCTAACTAACCTCACATGGTACATGGAATATATATGAAAAAAGGATCTGTGTAGAAAATCTCCTTGTAAACATTTTCAATGTTTAACAATATTGTGAACTTAATATTATATGTACTATATATAAAATCTGTTCAAAAGATATTTTAGAAGTTTTTAGATAATTTAATTAATGTTAATTTTAATAGAACATATTATTAATTAATCGCATCTAAAAGTTTGCACCCAGGTCTCTAGAAATGTTGGTAAAATTGCATTTGTATTTGGTACTGTAATTTATAATCGTTGTTGCTGTAATTAGACGGGTTTGACGAATAACTCGAGTTAGCGGAAATCAAATAGTAATCATATAAAAAATAATATCTCTTGTAGCGCTATACATTATTTAAATGATCCTGATTGTTGTTCTATTTATGTATCATCCGTTCTCTTATAACATGAATCATATCTTTTCCAAATTTTTTAAGTATTATTTAATTTCTCTTTTTTTAAAAGTTTTTATATCACAACTACACCCCTTCATCTAACCATTCGCTCACCTTATCTAATTAATCTTAAAAAATAAGTATTTCTAAACCTTAAATTATTTCTTTATGATCAATTATCTAATCGGCAATAAAAATTAAATCATTTGTGATTACAAAGAATGTGTGTAATTCGTCATACAACTTAACATTTTTCATATATTCAATATTTTTTTTTTTTCGAAGCTATGAAAAATATTGCAGAAGTGTGTAATTTCCGCTTCATTACAACATTACAACATTTTCCTCGTCGGACAGATTTACACTCAACTCACATGCCCCAAAAATATTGCATATTCATGAGGCACAAAGCACACAGTGCCTTTGCCAAAGAAAACTTCAAAAAATTAATAGAAAATTTTTATTTTAAAGCAAAACAAAACAAAATACAAGAAAAAAATTGCTTTCATTTTCTTTTGTAAAATTAAAAACTACAACAATAACATGATAAACTAAAAGAAAACAATAACAATACAAAGCTAATTCACAGGTTCATTTGCACTATTTGTGGCCCCGATGCGGTAATCAAGACGGCAAAGACCAGAAAATATAAAATGAAATACTAAAATACTAAATTAAACCAGTGCAATAGGTAAACACATATATTTTCCAAAAGGTTCATGACTCCACATTTACGTGTGTGAGTGTGTGAGTGTGTGTGTATAGAGTGATCGAGTCGTGTTGACAATCATATGAACATTATATATGTTTGTGTTTGTGGTGCAAAATTACGATGATTGCAGTGGAATAGGAAAATCTCTATAGACCAAATACACCATATTTGGAGCTACAATAGCATACAAAATCGTGTTTTCCAACACTGTTAAAGCCACTATTAATGCACATTTGGATATAATTAATTAGTGAAATGATTATTTAACCAAATGACACCTCCACAAACACTTTGTACTTAATAACCTCAACCAGTAAAATGTACAGTACAAATTGTGTATGCTGTTACAAAGCTTTGTGTACACTTGTAAACTGACACTTATTATATAGGCTATTGTTACAGTTAATTTATTTTCATATGAAATTATGTCGGTCACAATTTTATATATAATTGTAATAACAGCATGAAAATTATATTTAATAATGTAATACCATACATAATAATTAATATTGTTCCAAATGCGCACACTTTTTGTTTCATAGAGTGATTGTTACGTGCAGCAGCTATACATGCGCCGTGATCTTAAATTTATTAGTTGATTTATAATATAATATATAAATATAATTAATATAAATAATAAAATAAAACATAAATATTATAAATGAGTTTGGTTTGTTATTACATTTACCCTGTGACCTGTATGACCGTAAAAAATTAGACTTTAGTGAACAAGTGTTAAGCGAGAAGGATTAGTATGTCAGCATAAGAATATATGCATATCTTCCTTCTGTTAAAGGGTTACTCTACGAGGGGTTTAATGCCAGTCTATTTTCTTAAAAAAACCTTTTCGGAACCTTTTAGGATTTATTGTTGTAAATTTGTAATTGTTTAATTGTAGAAATATTATATGTGCTTTGAATAAGCCACATTAATTGGGTTTAATGTTTTACTTATAGATCACCTTTTGTTTTCCATAAATAATTATAAAATTATAATGCCAGATTATAAAAAGAGAAACAATCGCTATTTTTTGTATGTTCCTATATTTTTTTTAGGAATTTAACTTTCATTAAAAAAATCAATAAATTTGCCTCATGTTCATAGAAAAGCTTTAATATTTTTTATACTCTTCATATAATTAAATTTGTCAAGATTTTTGAAATTCTGTAAAGACTACATTATCTACGCATATTCCTTACCAATCTTAACGAATTTAGCAAATGATTGTTATAGTTTTAGGTATTGATTTTCACTAGATCAGCCTAGATTTTTTGCCATGCAACTCACTATAACCGAACAAAAAAAACACTCAGTCCTTTGAATAAATCTCAAAATATCTCTTGCTGAGTTTTTCATAATTCAGTGAACATTCTATCAGCTTAGAAAGAATCATTTGGTTAACAGTTATTAACACAATTAAATAAACCTATTAGTATACAGTGAACGCAAGTAGATAATCTGCCTATAAATTATTAGTCAACTATGTGATTACTCTAGCTAGTGGTTTCTATAATATAAGCAATCTTTTACATTGAACTAATTAATTCATCTCAACTTATATCATAAATAATAATCTATAATAATTTTTTTCTTTCTAGGTAAGTGATATATCATAAGTTAAGCTGCAATAATAATGGTAAATAAAATAAATAATTATAAAAATATTCATTTTAATTTTACTGTCTTAATCATCACAATAGTACAGTACTGCTATATTCTAAATTTTCTTATGTTTTGAATTCTTACTAACTTTAGAGTTTAATTGGAAAGCACAATCCAGTGTAATAAAGTATTTTATTAAGAGAGGAGTTTCGTAAGGATGACCTAAAAAATCTATTGTGCCCCTTAGTCGGATTGGTGTGTTTTTTCCAAGTCCGATTTCTTTAATAAAGAACAGTATAGAGCCAATCTATCTTAGTCTTAAATCTTTGAAATATACTCGTAGGTGTTTCTTCCGGTTGTGCATCAGTGCCGGATATTTCCTAAGTACATGATATGTAGCTTCTCTCTCTTCTCTACAGTACCAACTCACACTGGTTAGATTAAATTCCTAGCTTCGTTAGGTTATTATTCAATCTATAGTGACAGGTAAATAATCGCAGTCTGGATGATAATTGTAATAATTTATTTTGAATGCCAAATATCAACAATATCAAAACAAGTTAAAAATTAAATTCTAATTATTATGGTTTATAAAAATGTTTCTAGCCACAAAAAATGAAATATTTTCATATGCCTATGTCTATTAAAGGCTTGAACTTTTTAAAAATTAAAAATAGTATGACTTTAAAATCTTTCAAAACATATATTCAAGGTTTTTCTGATTTTAAAATTTACTAAATTACAAATAAAAAAGAATATTGGCAGCTGCAATTTTATAATTTTTATTAACCTTTTAAGATATCAATTGAAATATTATTTTTTTTTTAAAACAAAGTCATAGGTAATTAATTTTAATAGAAATTATGAATTCTTCTATGAGTAATTCTTTAACTTTAGTAAATAAATTTAAACTTTGTATTTGCCATGTAAAAAATAATAATATAATATACAATAATATTGCCTTCAGCATTTTTATTCTTTAAAATTTTTTTTACAAACCGTCATACTAAACAAAAAAATTATTTAGCTGTGAAGTGATGAATATCTTTGCGTTCTTCCACTTAAAATCTTAATAAAACAGCTGAAATTATGCAATTTATAAAGTATTTAAGCTACAAAGTTCAATACCTGAACTTGTGATTTTCATGTCGGCAGTTGTCCTCTGTACGTGATTGGTTTTGATTACCCAATAACAATTTGTATTGATTAAATATTCTTGTGCCATAAATAACTTCACAATATATTGCAAAATATATAAAATCTTAAATAATAACTATTATTGATGAAATAATTATTTTATAAGCATTATTTTATGAGACGGTAGCTTAGTGGTGAGTCCGAAAATGACTCACCTAACTAAAAATGCACAATACAAAATACTACCACTGAAAATCATTAGATAATACACGACTATCAGTTAATCAATAATGTTTTTGGTTGAGTGATCAATTTTGAAGAATAAACTGAAATATTGAAAATAATTTAAATTTAATGAGCTATATAAATATACTAAGTAATTCAGTTATTTGTATTTGTATGAAAGTACATTTAATATTTATACATACACATCCCTTCGTTCAAAGTAAAATCTAAATTAAATTTAAAGTCATACTTTTAAGATGGAATTGAAGTCAATTCCTTAAATTCAATGAGCACAAATACTTGGAAAAAAATTCTCAACCTCACGTACTGAAGTAATTAATTTAGACATGCATTCTTTATTAAGCGTAAGTAGGTATAACCCATCATCGACATGAACTAGTCTTTGACAAGTTTTTTAAGACTCTCACTTTTTCGCTACCAAACACAAATATTTGTTTAAAGACAAAATTCAAAAATAATACTTATTATTTGGTTAAAGAAAAAAAAAACTTGTCAAAGTTTAACCAGTATAGACGCCCAGTTAATGGTGACATTACTTACTTGTATGGAGAACATACCGTTCATACAAACAGTTATATTGCAAATTATTATTTAATTCGAAAATTTGAGTTTTAAGTAAATTATTTGCAACGGAGATTATTTACCATTTCGTACTATCAACTAAATTAATATTTTAAAAGCTTTTTTACTACAAAAGACAACATCGCTGTTGTTGCAAATGTGTTGCTTGTTTTTTGAACCTAATTTTTGCATTTGCTTTGTAGTTTCTTTTTGTCGCATGTTCCTTACAAATGCCAATACTTAATTCAACTTTATTGTATAAATTAAGAAATGAAAAAGAAAATATTAATTAAATTTGATTAATTTTATTTTAATAAGCAGAGAATAAGACTGCCATTATACATAATAGAAATTTTCTATAGAAACCCTCTTTTTATAAACATACATTTTCATTGTTAAAAACAAAATATATAATAAATCGCAGTGTTCCAATATTTAATATTTTTTTTTTTTTTTGCAAATTTGAAAAAATTACTTTAATCAGAGTTAGAAAATTATTTTTAAAAAATTGTTGCAATGATTTTCTAGATGCAATGGCTATATAGATGGGAGATATTTGATTTTTTAATAATTATGTTTGGTCTATAATTGAATATATTGGTAAAATAATTTATTGGCTAATAAAACCTATTTAAATATCAGACAAGTGATTTGGAATGTGCAATAAAGTAATGTACTTAGAGGAAACACAAATATAATTTAATGTTTCTAATTAAAGGGGATTTAAAAACATACAAATTTAAGTATAGAAAAAAATGAATAATATATTAAAAACTAATGCTTGCTAAGAGAGTATGAAGAGGGAGTAGGTCTTATGATGTTACCACATAATAAAAGATGAAAAATTGTGAAAGAATGGAAATACAATAAACAGTAGACATCACCATAGTTTACTGGGTCTAATTGAAACTTGATTAGTTTCAATAGGAAATGAGAAACGTTTTCCTTAAGTTTGTGTTAAAAGTTCACTTTCTCGTGAGATACAACAACTATAGTTTTATTCCATTATTTCTACCATCCTCTTTGTCATCCACCTTACTTGTTTCCTTTTTTTAAGTTGAAGAAGTTAAATTTTAATTTTAGCTGATAAATGTTTTGTTAAATTAAAACCAATATTACTAAAGTTCTATTAGGGTTTTACTCACTTCTTGATATTATTCTTAGAGCATAATAATCTGAATGATGTTTTGCATAACAGCATATGTAAAAACTTCTAATGAAAAGTTATTGAGGGAAAAAAACTTGATCACTGTAAGTAACGCATGTTAGCTACTAAATGAACTAACAAGCAAAATCTGCCAATATCTTGGATAATAAGACAACACCAAGATAGACAAATAAAAGATCTAATGTAAAGCTAAACAATACTTCAGGGTAAAATAATGTTAATAACATAGGCAGTACTTGATTTAAGTTACTTCACAGTTTTCTGACATTAATTGCTGGTCAAGAAACCGCCAAAAACAAATTTTTTGGTTAAAAACTCGACTTTATGTTGCATTTTTGTTCTTGTTATTGTTTTTTCTTCAATAGTGTTATTTTTTCTATTTTTGTTGGAACATGCAACATGCTCTTAAGCCTAAGGTCATAGACGAAGACTGATCTGCTTTGTAATACAAGTGAGCTTATATGTTAGCTTCGGTACAGACAAGCCAATAGATTTTGAGGTCAATTGCAATTCAAAATGTGAAATATCTACAAATGTATAAATTTTATTTAATTTTTGGGGATTTCTTTGTTGCAAGAATTGCTGCACTTCCGCAGTTTGTTTTTAGTACACGAATTGCTTGAAGAGATTTTTGTTATTTCGGACTTGTTTTTAGTTTCGTTTTGCTATTATGGAAATTTTTTTTTAATATATATATTTTTTTAAATAAAATAGAAGCTCCATGGCAACTGTAAGATATGTTTTATCATATTTAATAAGAATAAATTATTTATTTATTCTAAATAAAAATATTATTAAAAATCAAAAATAATATAAACAATTATAAACACGCAGCTTCATTTTAAGAAAAAAAATTATCTCAAATTTTAACCTTTAATCTAATATATGCTAAATGCCATGCAATAGCTTTTGGGTTAAAGCAAAAATTATAAAATAAAAAACTCTTCAAAAGGTTTTAGTACTTATTACATATATTTGTTATATATGCTTACACATATTATAAAAAAATAATTTAAACATTGAAAATATATTGAAAATATATTTAGATTCAAAAAAGAAGAAATCGAATGTGTCAAATACTGAGCTATTAACACACTAAAAATTAAATATAATATGTTATTTTAACGCACTTATGATCTTTTTCTTAAGATTATTCCAATCTTAGTAATTACTTTAATTAATTTGATGGAGTAAGAATTGATTGCTTCACAATTAGCAAAATAAGTACAAAAATTCGTAGCATACTCTAGTAACTTAATGTTTATATGCTAGCTTTAGTATAACTTAGCCCTAATCCCGCAGGCTATGTCTTAAGGAGACAAAAAGTTATATTAGTCTACATAATACACTAGTTTCTCCCTCCAAACTAGTCGTCAGTGCTCCTCATAATCAATGATGTCCTTTTTTCGTGATGTCCTTTTCATGTGCTGTTGTAGACAGCACATTTGGTGTTTGAACTTTGTGTGTGTAGAATATACTCCCAACTTAGCCATTCAGTTCTTGCCTTAGAATTTTATGATAACGTCAATGTTATGATACTTTTAATGAAATAGTTTCACCAACTTAAACTATATTCTAACACTTTATACGTGTTTCATATTCCTAGTAATGCCTAAACGCGCTTCACTTTCGAAGTGGTTTATTAAGGTATAGCTGCAATACATTCCAACTACTAACAGTAAAAAACATATTACATATATGAAGATGTTCGGCGAAAACCATATAAATCACACATTGCTCAATTAATTCGAAAAGACTAATTGCTTTAGCAATATTCGTCGGGCTATGTCTCTCGATATTTGCTTTAGGCTAATGGAATGATTCGTAACATAAGAACGTAGTGCCAATGTGAAGATATTGTCGAAAAAAAATTTATATTTATAAAAATTTATATACAGACTTACGAATATCGCGTTATCGAATCTCCGAATGGTTACAGGCCTCTCAGTTCAGTTATTGCTTAGTCTGATGAAATTTTTTTTTTTAATTTGAATTTTGCTTTTAATTGGATCTTCTAGTAATCAACTTAGAACTAACAATAAATTATCGCTGCTAATTGCTGTATTAGAAGAGATGAAAAAATAGATAATTAATTGTCCTTGACCAAAGCTTCGTCCAATTTCGTTTACATGTCGGGCATTATTCTTGAATAGCCGCATTTATATAGTTTCGTTTGTGTCGCATCTACACTGTTTTTTATGTATCTATAAATTGGTACATAAACAAAGAAATTTATAGGATTACATCGAAGTTTTAGTGCATAACTTTTTTTAAGGGTGATCAATAATTTTAAATCTACTGTAATATTCCTCTGAAACGAAATTCCTCTAATAAGCAAATGTGGTCTATCATGGGCATGTGGTAATCATTTCCTAAAAGAATTCTTAATATTTTTCATCGCAGAAAATTGTACGTCAATATTTTGGCTAGTAGTATAGTCAAAATTGTAAGGAGACACAATTTCGAAAATTTAGTAGATGCATCAATCTTTTATGCCATAGTTTATAAAGTATATAAGTCGTAGTTTAAATGTTTTGCAATACAACCAAAATAAAACATTTTTCATGAAAATGGATTATAAAATATTACTATCAAACAAACAATAAATATGTAAGTTATATAAATATATTGAATTATAGATATTATAAATTAAATTATTTAATAATCTATGTACTGTAATTATAAAAGAGCTAAACAAAGTCTGTAACTAAAGCTCTTTTTAAAATAACCTAAGCTATATGTATTGTTTTCGTGAATGAAAATATCATCAAATTAAATGAATTCCTACTCCAAAAATAATTCAGTTGACGTGTTGTAACGATTGATTCATAAATTGTGTCAATTAAATTTATGCTTACAGCACAATCACGAATGAAATTTTTATTACTTGTTGCAGACAAATTATGTTCACAGGGCAGACACCCGAAAAGGTGTTAAAGTGACGTGCTGTTCACAAGCAGTTTATTTGCATTACAACGCCTCTTTATTGCAACCAATAAACTCGAACTACTTGAATGAACGTATTTCAGCACATCACATAAACACAAAAGAAATTTAAATAGATTGATGTAATAATAGCTATTGTAGCAGAGATGTCTTTTACACCTATACATGTAGCCCTCGAGATAGCAAACTAGATTTTAAGATATTTATTGCATGTGCAACACTACGAGCAGTGTTGCACACGCTATATTGACTGTAATGAATGTAATTTCATTTTTATATCATATATTAATTAAAATATAATAACACAAAATTGTTAATACTAAAAAGTCTAAAAACTCATGAAGTTAATCTTTTTTATTAGCAAAATAAAAAATAAATAAAGCCGTTCCCAACGAAAAGCTGACATCATCTGCTTTGATGAATGTTGCAACTACAGCTGCATTTACCTCCTGGCTACAGTATTAATTATACTTGTAATAGCTTGTAATTAGTTAATTTATATTGCATTTCATATTTTACTATATACTGATATTTTTATCTTATTTCGGTCGTGTGCCTTAAAAGAACGTATTCCTGCTGTGCGTTATTTGTGCAAATGCTTGTGCAATCGTCACAACATTATTATGTTTTTTTTTCGGTATTAGCATTATATCGTAAAAACTCAAAATTACAACTTTATTACTTTTTATGTTTATTTTTCTAACTAATTTAGGGTAACCGTATAATTCAAGTTTATTGTTTTATTGTTTGCTTTTAATTGAGTTTTTCTGGTTTCTTAAGTGCGTTGAAAAATGATTTGAAATTCACACACGCACAGCCAGTACAATGCAGTCTAATTACTGCCACTTCAAAGCACTTTAAATTTATTAGTTATAAGTACACATAGTAGTAGCAAAAAGTATTTAAGAGGGGTTTTTCTGTGTAAATGAGTTCAATCAAGCTTAAAATTCCTTTAAAGACGCGCTAGTAATCATAAGAACAACTGCCAAATTCTTACTTTTGACCTTATCACAATTTTCATACCCTTCGCTGGCAAATACTAACATCAAATTAATACGAGGGTATTACTAATATTTAATTTATAAACTAAACTAAAAATCCAAGTGTTAACTTTATTTTAATTTAATTCATATCTGTCATCAGATAAACTCCCTTACTTACTCATGCAATTAATCAGTGCCTAACTTAGTTTATGGATAGATTAAAAAACAGAGATGTGGAAGAAGATAAAAACAGTCAAGGTGACACAACTTAAGAAAAAAAATAGTGGTTTTCTACACCCAATATTTTCACTGTAATAAGAAAATATCTATAACATTATTTACTTATATAATTATATATTATTTACTTATGTAATTATATCCTACATTGAAAATACTATATAAGTTATATGGCGCAATTTGAATTTACCGAATGCCTTCGTTTGAAATCGGATTTTAGAAAAGGCTGCTATTTTAAGCAACATTATTTATAAAGCGTGGGCTAATGGTAACTTCTTCGGTTTTTAAATACAAATATTTAATTCCTACGTCAAGTCAGTGCGAATTTACCTCATCGAAACGTGGCACTTAAAACAAGAGACGATTTGTAAACTACTAACATTTGTAAATACATATTTATGACGTATAGTCGGTATTTGGTGGCTCCGTATGATAAACAATGCTCGCTTGTGGCAAATATCTAAATAAATCCCTATTGAAAAAGAAATACTGCGCACGAAATACAAGTGAATTGCACATACTTTTCGGAAGGATGCAAACGAAATAGTAAATGTAGCTCTACAATGAAACCCACAAGGTGCAAGAAACAGAGGATGCCATTTTTTAATTTGCAATCAGTTTAAAGAGTTGCAATTTTAATTGTCAACATATCGAATAGTATGTTATATCGGCATACAGCAAACTGAAAATAGTTACTAAAATTTGTTATCAAATTTTTGAACCCGAGAAACCATATTTTTGTATATCACCTTACGCATTTAAATTCATATCAATTATGACTTAAAAATTATTGAAAATATACATTTAAATAAAGAAAATTCAATGTGCCGTTTAAGAAAACCGACACCAAAGAATGCAAAAAACTGAATCAATTAGAAAATGAAATACAATATAGTATTAGCTAACTACAATAAAAAAAACGATAAAAGTTTTTGTACAGAATCAATATATAAACACTTTTTATGTCAAATTCTTATAAGAAGAAATGCTCTCGCAGTCCCCAATCAAAAATTAAGGTGTTGAAATTCCACTACCTATCTCTAACGAAGTGCATGTTGTGTGCAGCGACTAAATAACAATAAAGCGGCAGACGCAGATAGCTTACCTTCGGAATTGTTTAAGGCAGGTGGCGAAATGCTGATAGGGTGCATGCATCAGCGATTGGAGTCTCAGTACCCTTTGTACTGATGTTATCACAGAATGATGAAGGAGTGTTCAAAAGAAAAGTTCTTCATAAGATCTTCGATCCGCTACGAGTTGGCGACGACTACTGTATACGAATGAATCACGAGCTGTACGAGTTTTAGCAGGACATTGATATAATTCAGCGAATTAGCATCCAGCAGTTCGCTGCCTTGACCATGTCTTGAGAATGGATAAAGATGCTCCAGCGAAAAAGGTAACACAATGGGCCTAAGTAAATCCCTTGGGATCGCCGGTGTGACCTAACGTAACCTATATGAATCATATTATCACATTTAATTTATATCAATTATGACATAAACCTCTTCACTTTACGCAAGCATTTAATGATAAAGACAGTTCATTCAAATTGATTAAAATTGCAAAATTCTAAGTGTTAGGTTAAGCAAGTATCAAAATACAGTAACAATTGGACAAACATAGCACTTACAATAACCAACACACCACCACGAATAAGGGCAATAGCTAAATGCTTCAAAAAATAAAAAGAGTCTCGTTATGCTTCAAAATTTCTGCAGAAAATATCTACATAAAGTTATTAAAATAAACTTCACATCACACAAACAACATTATAAACATTACACAGGCATTCTTCACGGTACCATCAAGTCAATATTTACTTTAAAATACTTTACACTAAATTATCGATTTTGATGAAGTTGTGTGTCTAGAGCAACAAAAAACGAGAACTGCAATTTTTGTATGACAACATGACGAAAATTAAACTAAATGAGAATCATTTTTTATATATATGTGCATATATGTAATATTAAAAAAGCTATTAAAGTAAATTATCTAAATTAAAATACTCTTCACTCAGAATTCTTGAGTTTAATTTGAAAACAACTGTTTTTGGAAATGAAGAGCTATTTGAAATATCCCTTATTTTAAGCACTATTCATTACCTAAATAATAAATATTTAAAAAGTAATCTTATTGAGGATACATTCATAAGCACAAAAGTTCCAGTATTGGAAATTGAAGTTTTTTCAACAAACTGCAATCATTTTTAAGTGCGACTCTGCCAGATTTTTATATTTATAGCCTTTATGATATATATTGTGTGTATTGTTCATACTGCGCCTATTAAATGTAAACATTTTTTTAAAAAATTTAACAGCTTTTTAAAGAGCAATTAACATTAGTTCTTTCAGTTAATTAATCTTCTTCAACACATTTGACTAGCTTGTTTAGCCTTGCACAAATTAACTCTTTACCTTTATTAAACGAAAAAGAAGTGAATAAAAAATTTATTCCAAATTATAAGCAAAAAAAACAAAATTAAATCGATTTCTCGTTTTGTTTACATTACAAAAATAGTTTAATTTTATGGAAAAATAAATCCAAAAATAATTGACAAAAATGCTTAATATTACATGTGAGGAAATTTAAAATTTTTCAATGTTTTCCGAACAAAATCAACTGCAAAGGTCATTCTAGTAGAAAGACTTAAGCAACAACTTCATGAAAATAAAAGGAAAAATTAAGGTCGAAAAATATAAGAACTACATTTATTTCTTCAGGTAAATAAAAGCTATTTGTATACTTTAAGAATATTAAAATTTAAGCAATTAAAACTTAATAATTGTACACAATTTGCAATGGTGTCATAAATATAAATTAATTATATACATTAGTAAATTAAGTCATAAAGAGTTTTTATGAGTACTACATACCTTGAAAAATTGACTATAATGTATGGGAAGCAAAATATTAAACTCCTTCTAATGCTCCTCTTTAAGTTACTTATAGGAAAAAGATTACTTGCAAATTTTTAAAAGGTCTTGAGCACTTTGGACCATATTTTTGTTTAAATGTTTTAAAATTTTAATATTTTATATTAAACCTTGAAATCAATAGGCAGAACATAAACTATACATAATAAGAACAAAGGGCAAATAAAAACGTTAACTTTACCTGCCAAAACCTTTACTAATGTGCTAAATTTTTATATTTCTATATTAAAATATCATTACAAAATGTAATTCTTTGTCGTGTGTTATAACAAAATTCAATTATAATTCTCAAAAAAGAATCATATAAAGTAACAAATACTTAAACCACACCTCTTTTGGTTAATTAAAATATTCTTTTAATAATTTTTAATTTCTGCATACATCATTCTAACCATTAACATTTAAATTCTAAATTTTTCATCGAATTAATTATTCAAAAATACTCTTACTAAGAAATATCATTTCCCGGATATAAAAGATACATACAAAATATAAATAAATTTTAACGACTGCTTTGATTGAAATGAAATCACTGGAAAGGTTATAAAAATTATAAAACTAATTAATATTAACATTTTTTAAATATTTTTTAAATTTATCTTATTGGATTTCCTTTTCTTCAAACGCTCTGTTGAGCAAATTAATAATAAACTTAACACGTTTTTATGGTTCAAATATTTTAATAATTAAAAAATTTATCTACATATGTTTTTGTAATTTGATTAACAAACAGTAAAAGAAATACAATAAATTTTTAAATAAATATAGATATTTATTTACTATTATAAATTAAATTTAGTGCTAAGCACTTTTCTTTTGTATACGATATGGCATATATATACCTTATCATTGGTTCCTATATAGAAAGCCTGACTTCAAAGAACATCATTTATGTACGCATAACAAGTCTAGCTATTATGATCAATTACAACTACAATTTGATTTTTTTTTCATTTAAATAAGTTTTATAGACTAAACGTTAAATCGCTTAATAATATATGGTATATAATAATATATTAGTCTCACAGATCGTAGTGATATATTTACATAGTAACAGTAATATATTTTCAATTTTATTAGAACCCTTTACAAACTGAAAACATATTTGATGCATTGAGTTTATCGGATACGCTATTTTTAAAATACTTAAGATCCCTGAATTATATTGTAATGTCGCTCACTTCAAGATATATATCTTCTTTAAATTTAACTTTTTTCACATTAAATTATTATATTCGTTTCCTATCTATCTAAAACACGAATAAAGTATTATATGAATTTCTCTGTTGTACAAAATCTTCGACTCTGTGTTCTGTAGGTCCTAATCTTATCAATTATACTTTGGCAATTCTATATTCAATATTTATAATTCTATTATAATTATGCATATGAGAAGTCGAACGCAGTGGTTTGAACTAAAGATATATTGTCAGGTATATTTACACACACATTCCCATTCGTAACATAAGGGTCATCAACGATCACAACTTAAACACGTTACAGCCTCTTAAGCTCCTTCCACCAAATTAATCCAATAAATATATTTATATATATACATATATATATATATATATATATTCATTTTACTTGTTATTGCATCATTATAAACCTTTTTTTGGTTAATTATTGAAATGTTTCGCAACAAAATCCCAAGTATATTTTTGGCAACAGACTTCTTCCATTTCCCTAAGCAAAACTTAATATCTTTACACTTTGTTTGAATTTACGTACATATAGAATATAACAATTAAAACTATATATGTAAAATATTTATATTTTTTAACGGTTGTAATATATAATTGTTTGCTTTTGTAGATAATAAATTTAAAACTTGATAAATACTTGCTATTACTTTTCTAACATACAGGATGCTAGCAAACCATTCAATATACTTCTTGTTTAAATTACTGACATAAAGAAAATTTGTGCTTAATATAATTTATTTGGTAAATTCAGCCAAAAATTCAATTAATTAATAATATAAAAAATAATAATAATATAAAAAATAAAGTTTTTGTTGTTGTAGTTCACTACTGTTCGAAAAAAACCTCTTTATGAAATATAATAAGTTTCTATTAATATATAATAGTCACTTTCGTCTGCAAAATACGACGTTAAATTACAACTTATATTCACAAAATATTGGTCTCGCCCGTGCGTCTAGTAGAGTAACATTAGCATGGCTTTCTCAGCATTACGTTCCTAGATTAGGTTCTATACATAACAAAGAACAAATCATGCAAGAAATAATGCTTCTACGAACAGAATAGTATTGAAATTTAACAATTAAAAATAAAAATATAATTAATTTATTAATTCAATTATTCTACAACTGGTTCATGATTTCGTTCTAATATAAACATAGCAAGTGAAATTGTTAATAAAAACTCCAGAAAAATATGCGCACATAAAAAGTCAAGTACGGCTTTGGATCAGTTGGTTAAGGTGCGCTGATTCTGAGCTTCACTTTGGCAGGACCCGAGTTCGATTCCTGGTACTTGCAGTCTCAAAAAATAATTATTTACGAATAATTAAATTCAAGAATGATTTCCAAGACCACTGATGAAGGGTATTTGGCAATACTCGAAACAGATGTATGGTCAGCCAAAAATTAAATTAATTAAAATAATATAAAAAAAAAAATTTTTGTTATTATAGTTTACTACTGTTCGAAAAAACCTTTTTGTTAATTTCATGAAATTGTATTTTATTAAAACAACTTTCTTGGTATATAACCAATTTCACAAAAATTAAACCGCAAAAATTATTGCGAAAATTAATCAAATTTTTGTCGATGATAAAAACTGCAAAACTGAAATTATCAATTTTTTATAATCTTATTGACTAAAAACAAAGTTTCAAAATAAGTCTTACTGTTTTTTTAAGTAATCTTCAATAATCAATAGTAATCACTCGGATACTTAAGTACACCTACGAAGACGTGCTTCTCGACAATCAATCAAATTAAATTTCACATCAATTACGGCAACAGTATTTACAATTAATAATTAAGTTGAATATTGAACAATTTATTTTTATAATATTTTTTTAATAATATTTTATCAAGTAACCCACATAAATCGCATGCAACATCATAATTAGGCTAAATCAAAGTACGCGCAATATTTGTGCCTTTTTGGGTACCGCTTTGATAATTTCGTTATCTCATAATTTTAATTTATTTTCAAGTCTTTTTACTGGCAGCCTCTTCAGTTGTTGGCATTTCCAAAATAACAATTAGTAACGAAATTTTATATTTACTTAACAATTTTGTCAAAATAATGAAACTCTAACGAAACTTAATCAGTAGAAAGATACAAGCACGTCTTGGTTTTAAGTTTCAATTTCATTTGCAGCTCAAAATTTTGTAAAATATTTTTTCAGATTTTTTTTTAGTATTTACCAAACTATATACATTTTTTATTTATTGCTCATCTTTTAAACTGTAACCGTTCATTTAACCGTCTGTTTGAGGCTTGTTTGTCATTTATTCCTTGGAGCCCACGTCAAACCATTTTCGGTTTCGGGGAGTTTTTACGGTAATAAATCATCTTAAATACTGATCCCGCTCATCTTATATTTGCATAATAATTACGATTACATTTACAGGCATTTTGTATCAAAATTGCTTGGAAGAGGTGTTGCAAGCCATGTGAATTGGGTTACTGTGACAGTTAAAATTAAAGTCACCTTTTGCATGAATTTCAAATGTTTGCTTTTTTTTTTAAATTTGATTTTTTTAAAATAATAATTAGTTACGCTTTGAAGACATAAAAAATATATTTAAACTTTGTGTTTTGTGGTTTTAAGATGGAATTTTATATCTTTTAGAGATAATAAAGTTTTTAATTGCAATTTAAATTCAAAATAATTAATAATAGTTTAATCATGTTTTTATAATGTCATTGTTGTTATGATTGAGTCGAATCTTTGTATTTATATGCATATTAAAAAATATGTGTATTTTTTTTTATTCCAAAAGTTAAGGGTACATTTTGGATAATATGCAAAAGTATATAACATAATCAATGAACATAATTTTTAAAAATTTAATTTTTTTACAATACTGATTTACTTTGTGTATTCAAATTTACCATAGCTAAAACTAAAGTAATATTGTAAAAAAACAAAAGCAGTGTTTACAAAAGAGTTGCATAAATTTTATATCGAAAATAGTCTGATTATAAACAATACTCATATTCAGATACATTATGTTTCAATGCAATGCACTCCTATTAAGCTGCTGCAGTTTAACATATCACAAGAAAACATTACTTAAAAGAGGACCGTTAATAGTTTAAGACCTCTCAAAACTGTACTTGTTTCAGTTCAATAACAGGGAAAAAAGTAAAATTTTACAGATAATTTCAAATCATAAAATAATCAGACTCAATACTCTACTACACACATGCACATGCTTCGTAGGATGTTTGCCTAAGTAATTTTCAACTCTCTCTCTCTAGTTCACCTTAACTGTCCTTCCTTAAATAAGAATATCGTCGAAATATTTACAGATGTTTCGTATGGTGCTTGTTTAAGTAATTTTGGATTCACTCTCTAGTTCACCTAATCCCAGGCTCAAATTCCGAAGAGTCTTATGTCCTTAGCTTAAAATTTCCGAGTCTAGATTCCAAATCCACAAAAAGTAGCATGATAGCTAGTTAAATTCTGTGCAATTTAACTCATATTCACTTTATGCATAGTGAATTATCAATTATCATAAATTAATAAATTTAAGTAAGGATTATACCAAAAATATATATCGATGTTCACTTTTATAAGTACCAATACGTAATGGTATTGGTAGTACGTAGAACCAGACTACGTATTTGAAATAACAACAATAAGTTTATATTAATTAGAAACTAAATTCCTTCTCTTGTCTTAATTCACACAGTCATAGAGCCAATGACAAGTTTAACTCAAATGTAGAATACTAAAAATTCACATAATTTGAAACAATTACGCTGCCACAAAGTGCTAACCAAGCGTATTAAAATTCATCTTAACTCAACCACTGTTATAAGAAAATTTAAAAAAAAAAAATTTTTTAATACCTATATTAACATTTTCAGTTAAGAATTTAATATTTTAAAATAAAAAAATATATATTTAAACACTACTATTCGCCAGATAAAACTACACAAAGCCAAGTTCTGAGAAGACTTTTCAAGGTACCATGGTACATTAGGACGAATGACATCCTCAGAAACGTCAAGATTGATCCGATTAAAAAAAAAATAAAGGATAGAGCCCTGAAATTATTTACAAAAACTGACAGACTTACCAACACCGCGTTATCGAATCTGAGGTCATGCAGATCTGAGGTCAATTATTGCTTAGTCTGATGAAGTGATAAACAGTAATCCAATCAAGACGTAGAGAGGGGTTATAACCTCTCTCGCAGTTAATAGAGAGTAAAAGTGATCAAGTGCACTGACTCAACTATCCTCAATATAATATAATATACATATTTAAAACAGTAAGAATATTGATATGAATTCTTACATAGCAATGTTTTAATACATATATAGTTTTGTTACGAATCACTTCTTACGATTTAATTACTAAACAATTTTTTCAAATACATTTCAAATTTATTATTATAAACTCATTTAAGGCAATTATTTTATACGAACGGCAGATCATAAGATTAACCATGTTAGGTTAATCAAAGTATATGAAAGCTGGTTTTACAAAAAGTACTTAAACGAAGTTTTAATAATTTGTGTTTTGATAATAATTGTGTTATCCATAATTTATAGACAAACTAATATAAATAAAATTAAAAATGTTTAACATTTTATTGCAATAATTTTATTTCAGCAACAAATTCTAAAAATTCTTCATTTATGCAAAAATCAAGTTTGTTGCTTGAGTCTCTTATTTTAAATAACTTTTTAATACTGTACCACTTCAAATATTTTTTATAAAAATATTAATTTTTATTTTAATATTCGAATTATGATTAATATCTCACATACTTAAAAATCAAACTAATTCTATTTAAAAAAAGTTCTCCTTATACATAAATCAAAGTTATGTTCTAAACCACAAACTTTTTCTTAAGCGTCTTTAAACGCACCAATATTTTCTATAAATATATAAAATTTTTAAAAAATTAAAAAAATTATAAATAAATAAAAAAAACGATTAGAGAAAATATTTAGTTTTTCTGTACTGAAAATAAAACGTGGAATAAAACGTAGTATTAGTTCGTACATAGGCTAAAAGATCAATATACGACCAACTCCGAAAAACGTAACGTTTCCACCATTAGCTAAAAGTAAGCCAACCAGACAGTTTTATAAATGTGGCTTAGTCCCTAATATTGCTGGATGACAGCTCGATCAGGTTGATAAGAAAAGAGGCCCCGAAGATTTAGAAGGACACTGACACATAAGATAAAGAACAGTCTCCTCCTCATCCTTACAGCCATAGCAGCGACAAAATTCGTTATAGGGTAGACCCAGTTTCATAGTATTCCTTCCTATTATACAGTGGCCCGTTACATCACAGATACCGTAGTGCTGAGCAGGTTCAGATACCGTAGTGCTGCGCAGGTTTCGCAGTCGAAGTAGCTGCATATGATCAAAAGAAACAGAATGCATTAGTAATGGCAAGACTGTAAAGAAGAATAAGAAAAAACGCAACATACAAACATTATCAATCTGATCAATCTATGTCAAACTTTTCTAAATAACAATTGCAATTCGCATATCTAAGTGTGCAAGACTGATTATATATTTGAATTTACCTTCTGCTCAAAAAGTATTTGTTGTTTGTTAACTACTCCTTAAGTAATAAACCTTTTTCAAAATTTTTTTTTGTTATATTGGTACACCCTTTCTTGACATATGGTCATCTGAGCGCCATCTGTCAATTAGTTTGTTTACAGCAGCTGTTAATGTGAGACTACCTCAAGTGCATTTAGCGGTTTTTCCTATGGAAAATTCTTGTTGTACGCGATTTTTTGACCAAACACGGCACCACTGTCATCGCTCGGGCACCATATTCGCCAGATCTGGATCCGCGCAACTTTTTCCTGTTCCTGAAACTCAAATTGCCCCTTCGTGGTAAGCGTTTTGAGTCGATTGAATCGGTAAAAGAGAATTCGCCGAAGGAACAAAAATACCATACCTGCACGGGCCTACGAAAAGTGTATGGAAGATTGGGTTAAGCGTTGGTATATGTGTATCGCTTCAGAACGAGCTTATTTTGAAGGAGATAAAATAAATTTGGAATAAAATTTAAATTTGTGTGCTTCATTTACAAAATCCTTTTTGAGCAGAAGGTATTATGTCCAACTGCACTTTAAAAGCTGTTGTATTAATGGACAGTGTTTTGCAAGGCTATGTGAATTATTTACGACTTAAATATAAATTATATATACGTACTAGTACACATGTATATAAATATGTTAAACAAGACATAAATGCCTGCCCATTTGCAATATTTATCGCTATACAAGGTGTTCAGTTAAGAGACATCTACTCAAGATAATATGCAGTTAAAATGCGTGTAATATTTCCCAAGAGTTTCATCTAAGCAGTTTAAGTTAATTAACAATTTGTAAGTCATTATTTAATTTGATGTCTTTCCTGTCTTATCAAGACTTATTCAAAGTTATTTTCAATTCAATAACTATTCTAATATTTTACTTAATTATTGCTCTCACCCATAAGGATCTGTCTCACGTGATAGAACTTCGTCTTTGCTTGAAAGGGGATGAGGTTTTAGTCACATCCTTTCTGATTGTCCGTACTGATCTCAGCCAGCAGAAAATTATTACATCAAGTGTTATCGTCAATATTAGAAGCTCCTCAACTTCTCCAAATTTCATTTAAAAAGTGGAATATGTTCTGGCCTGTTATGGTCACTTGTTAGAAACTCCTTCATTTTCTTATTTACTTATTTTTCATATCTTATACCTTACTTAACATTTATTTCTAATCCTATTGTCTAACATTAGAAGCTCCTCAACTCCTCCAAACTTCATTTAAAAAGTTGAATATCTTCTGGTCTGTTAGGGCCAGTTGTTAACACAAAATATCTATTATAGCTGCAATGCTGCATTCCACTCTGTCAGCTCCACTCTGTCATTTTCTTTTTTATTCTATTCTTTAGACCTTATGCCATTTATTTCCAGTCATTTTGCTTTAAATTCATAAAATTCATAATGTCGTCTCCTTTTAAAGAAATATGTTTTTATTTCATTATTTAATATTATTTATAACATTTTCCAGATAAAAGATCTATGTAGTCAGTCTACATGAAATTATGTAAATTACACCAAAAAGCAAGACTTCTTATACAAGACGAACTAAACGTACTTACACAAAAGCTGAGCCTGTTGATGATGCAATTGAAAGGAAGTAAAACGACCGTCAAAATGAATTTGAATAGAAAAAATTTGAACTGTTTTTTTGTTGTTTTGCTAAAGTACATTGCATCTGCTTTTTCAGATTGTAAATTTATAAATGAGAAGCCATTACTTGCAGATACTCTAAGTGAAACGGACACACATACACCCAATGCCGACACATGTTTGATACAACTTGAATCATTTTGAGATGGTTTTTTGCCATTAATTTTTTTAAGCCAAAATACGTAAATATTTTTCTACATTTTCAGACAATAAAGTAAAGTGTGAAAATGTTAGATTTCAATTTGTTAGCTTTTTTCTCTCAACTTTGATGATTTTAAATACTTTTGAAGCACGTTTGGCTTCAAAGCGTGAATGTCGCTCAAGCAACTGTTGCCCGCTGTTTGTTGGCTGTTGGCTGTCGGCTGTCGGCTGTTGACTGTTGACTGTTCACTGTGCTGTTTGTTGTTCATGTTTCATGTTAATTTTTTATTTTGGAATGCAACAATAGCAATTTGTACTTCTCTGTTATTGTTTTTTGTGCTGCTGCTGCTGGTCTTGCCGATATTGCTGTTATTGTTGCTGTTGTTGTTATAATATTATTAATGTTAACAGACCTTTAGTGCAACATAAAATTTATCCGGTTCCGGTTAAAATCTTATGAAAAAATTTCGCCTAGGCTGGCTTAGACTGGTTGATCTAAAATATTGCTGCAATGGAGGAATTCTTTCATTGTGATTTGCTAGCATTTGTTAGTGAAATTTGAATATCTGATTATGCACAACTGTTATCACTGAAATTTGTTATGCCCAACTGAATGAAAACGTACGAATAAGGAAGCACTTTAGTGACTCGTTAGAAAAATAAATAAAAAATATTTTTGGCATTTTTAAATTGTCATGTAAACTTCACGACTACAGCAGCACCAATGCAACATTTTTTACAGCAACATTTGTTTGCTTCTTCGTTGGTGGTGTTGTTGTTATTACTATTGTCATGCTTGTCATATAATGTTGCTTGTGTTGTTAAGTTGCTAAAATAAATTTCTCCACAGTTATTTACAATGAGGTGCAGATTACCCATAACAACCAAAAAAAACTGCAACTGCTACATCTGCTTTATCTGCTTTATGCTTATTGTAAAATTACCACATTCAATTATTTTATTTACTAATATTTACTTTTTTGGTAATTTAATTGCATGTAATGTTATTGGTAATTTTTGAGAGTGCTGCATTACTTTTCCAAATGGTAATCCTTAATACAACTATTAAGGAAGTGTTTTACGTTGACTCAAAATTAGCACAACCAAATACGAAATACATGCATTGACGAATGATACGTGATATATTTTATGGCAAACATGATTAATCTATATGGCAGATCATCTCATGAAAAAGTTATGACTCACTTTAGCTGTGAAGAGGGCACTGTTTTAGGTACTTGCATACGTGTCTACTTGCATAAGTAGACTAGGCTAACTTAGGCTCTGTAAAATATTAGTCATTGTCATTTTTATTATTCAATGGAAATCTATCTTTCCAGAAAATTCTACTAAACTAATCTAAATAAAGTAAACCATTCGATTAGCATAACGATATTACTCAATACTGTAGACTTTAGTTAGTATATTGAAAGTTAGATGGATCTGTTAGATGGATAGACAGATGTTTCACTTAGCATTTGTTTAAATCTGTTGGCATCACTTCCTCTTATTTACTAGTTAAAAGATAATAGTTAACAGGAAAATTTATAGTTATTTGCTAGTTTTCGGTCCAAAAATAGTAGGAATTTAAAATTTTAAATCTAAATGATCTGTTAAATTGTTTTGGGTTTCGTCACAATCAACTAATTGTTATGCGTTGAGGACTGGTATAGCAGATTAATTGAATTAATGAATGTAACTAGTTACAAACTACTTTCTTTGCTAAACAAGTAATTTAATTAATTCCTTTAAATAAATTATCTATAAAATGTATGGCTTTGTTGAATAATTTAGGATAGACAGTTAAGGAAAAGATTAAATAAAATATGCAAGCAAATAGAAATGAAAGTCTACTGTCGAAGGGTGGGCAGTAAGATTTTGTTCCACTCTTGCCCGCAATTTCAAAAATAAACATTTGACAGAGTTCTTAATAGATCGACTTATATATATGCCCATAACTCATTACCATTTTAGTACAGCAATTATATTAAAGAATCACAGAAGCTCTAATCCAAAAAATTGCTTAGTTATGTAGTCATATGTAAGGACTCATATGAGTAACAGTCTCAAAATAATTATTTGATTAACTAAAAAATTATTTACTCTAATTAATAGAAATTAAATAATAATTAATAATAATTATATATGTAAATACAATAGATTAGAATAGATTTTTAGTAGATTTCTGAGCCTCCTGGCCAGTGTATTGACTTTGTAACTGTCTGGATCTGTACATCCATTATATATTTATTTGTTTGTTGGAAAATACACCGACGCCATAAGAATTAACGGTCTCGGATATAAACTTGCATATAAGCTTACTTTTGTTAAAAGGTAAAAAAGTTGAAGAAAATGATTATATCATTGTTTTAGACCAAGTTATATTAAACATATGAATCAAGTATATGTTTGATCAAACACTACTCTAGCTGTAAATTATACAAATAGAATGGAAAATTACAAATGGAAAAATTACGTATATATAAATTAGTTGATATTGACTTTAAAAGTTCAGTAAAAAACAATGTTGGTGATTATTTTAGTAATGGTTCTGATAGCATTTTACCTTCAAATACAAGTATACAGATATAAAAGCTGTTCAATGTTAAAAACAACATAAAATAATCTATCTTAAAACTATACTATGTATATATAATTAAGTCATTTCTTTCAAGTAAGAGACTCATTCAAATTCATTGACTAAATTGAACAACTAATTAAAATATAAATAAAACTTTAAATTTGAAATTTTTATGTTTAAATAAACATTAAATCAAAAAAAAAAAATTATACTCATATATAAAATTATAGTCGACAAGAGAATCACATTTGTTATTAACCATTTTAGCACAACTCGAAAATCCATTGTTAAAACAGACAAAACGATGATGCTCGATTCAAAACAATACCAATTTGCATTTATACAATAAAAAGATTAATTTCAATAAAACATAAAATATCAAATATAAAATAAAATAAAATATGCCATAAATTTTGTGTAATAATACTCAAATATTGATTATATTGTTAAATATATTTAATAACAAATTAAATTAGTCAATGCATCATCAGTTGAGTAATTAATGACACCATCCTATACGGTTACTATACCATATCATACGTTACCATACGTTGCCTGCATATATTGAATCTCTTGATTTCCTTCAACCATATCAGAAGATACTTTATATGTTAGGTTAATGTCGGAAAAATTTTTATAAATTATACTAGTTTCATAAAGTTAGTAAGTCTAATAGGTTGAGTTCTTACATCATAGCTATTAAATATGCAAATCTTGAATGTCTATAAGCCGGAACAGAAATTTCAGTTATTTATAAATATTAAATAACATTTATTTTAATTCTTTTAATTAATTTTATTCCTTACTTAACTGCTGTTGCAATAAAGCCGTAATACGAACATAATGAACAATACTTATACTTATACTTATACTTATACTTATACTTATACTTATACTTATACTTATACTTATACTTATACTTATACTTTGTAACGACACACTTTCTGTCGCTGATGATGCTGAGGTATACTCAGCCGTCGTCCAGGGGTCGTTGCAATAGAATTTTTATTTTGAAAGTCAAAGACAATGTGATGTAGTAATTCAATTATTTATTTAGGAGAATTTAAAATAAAATAAGGTTTTACAATCTAATATAATTATAATATAATATGGTTTGCTAATTTGATGACTACGATTATTTGGAATAATTGTGCTTCGATGATTGTTCCGATTGTTGTTTCCACGTGCCTGAAATGTTGCTGTCAGACGACACTACTTGTGCTAATCTTGGTGTTTTGTCAGAAGACGTCGTTATCTAAAGATTAGAAGTGTTATGCTGGGTTACAGCCTTGGTTAGCATTAATGTTAGGACGTATTACTACCCTAACTCAAACCTACAGAAAATTCTACTAGTCAAGATGTATCATGACTACCTTGGCTTGATTTACATATAAGACTACATATACAATCTACTTGTCAAGACGTATATACTACCTTGACACTATAGTTCTACTGACTTGTTTCGCAAAGACGTATTACTACCTTTGAGAGTTTCCCAACAAGTGCCCTTGCTTGTACAATGTGCGCTTATTTATACTCAAACGACCGAAGCTTTTCCTGTAGCGCATCGGTACATTTGCCGTTGGTATTTTTGATACTTGTTGTCTTTTGCTGCTGTTGTTCGCCTGGGTGTAATTTCTGTGCTTTGTGTTTTCGTGTGTTCTTAAATTCGCCGTGCTTTGTATTTAATTCAACCAAAGCTTTCATGCTTTGACATTTCTTGTTTTGTTTACAGACGTGTTTATGCCGGTGTTTGTGATTTATTATTTATTAATAAATTTATTTATTTATAAATATTTTTTATTATTAAATATTTATATTAAATAAATATTACAAATATTAAAGGTGAGTGTATTATTTATTTGTTTAAATATATTTTATATTACTTGCATTTTCAATGTAATCTCAGGTTTGTTCATTTGGTGCAATTACGTGCATGCGGGGGTGGGTTTATGATAAGTTGTTTACGTTTTATATTTACAATAAAAATTAATCAGTTTTCATTGTAGATATTAACTCCACAGTGATTGTATGTAGGTTGGAAATTAGTTAAAATTTCCATCCTTACATTTCCCTCCTTCTTCGGGAAAGTGAACTATGACGGGACGCGCTACCTGTTAGCATGGTTTCTGTTCCGTTTCTTTGGACTTTTGAATATTTTATAGAATTTGTCTTGGTCTGTAGTATTCTGATCGTAATCCTGTTGAAGTTTACTTCGGCCTTTCACTTGTCGTTGCTGATTTTGCGAACTGGATTGTTCCTGCGGTATAAGACAATATTTTCCGACTTGATTTAATAATCGGTTTACTTTTTTATTCAGATGGGAAGAACCAACTTTATCTAGATGTGATTGCAGTAGTTGTTCTTGTTGAATGGTGCCTTTCGCCAAAACTTTTTGTGTAATTGGTAATAGCTGCTGCGATGATTTACTTATACTTTGTGTTTCTTGAATATTTTGAGCTTCTCTTGCAGTAATTTCTATGATTATATCGTTTTGTTGACCTTGTTGTGGTAGGATGTCTTGTACCTGCTGTCGTGGAATTAGCGAGGTTTCTCTTGGTGTTGATTCATGAGGTACGGATTCTGATGAGGTTCCTACCAATTCTGTCGATGATGTAATCGGATGTTCTTCGTGCACCTGTAGCTCTCGTGATTGTTGTACATCTTGTATTTGCCATTGTACGTTTTCTTGATCTTGCGTAGAATATGTATTGATAATTCGATGTTTACTAAGTCCTTGATTATTTTCTTCGATAGGCGTAACCCGTTGCGATTCTTGCTGTGGTTGTATTTCATACACTTGAACTTGTTCTTGTATAACTCGGGTTGGATAAAATACTTCTGGGTTTTCTTTAATCGACATAAGGCGCTGCAATTCTTGTGGTGGAGGTATGGGACATTTACATGGCGTTTGTGAAATTTCTCGTAGTGGTATCGGATGCTGTTCTAGATAATTTCGATCCTGCATGTTTCGCTTTGTTGTACGTAGGTTGGACTGATTCTGTTCCTGTTTGCTCTGCTTTTTTCGTTGGACATGTGACTCGAATTTTAAACTATGTGTAACATTCTTCGGTATTTTCCTAGGTTGCGCTTGCATCATAGTATCATGCAATGGAATTGCTTGTTCATCTTCAACTACCAACTGCCTGATACTCGTTTCTTGTCCATGGCTTTGACTTGCTTTGTTCTGCTCTGTTCGAAGTGCTTCGAAGTCACCAACTACTGTTATTAATTCATCTAAAGTTTCGAAATCTCCTCGTCTGACGTACCTTTGGTAATCAGTGCTCATATTGCGATATATACGTTCCAGTTGCGACTCTTGAATAATACAGGCTCGTCGCATTAGAGTTTTGATGTCAATTAAATAATCTCTAAAACTTTCTTTTGATTTTTGAAGACGTACTCGAACCTCGTTCTCTAGTTTATCAATGTATCTGGAGGATATAAAGTACTTTAAAAAATCAACCTTGAAACTTGTCCAGAGCTGCCAACGACAATTGTTGTTGCGATACCATGTCAGCGCCTTATTTTCGAGAAGCAAGGGCATCGTGCGGGGAATTGAGTTTACATCAATACTGTACATGTCCGCTAGTTCTTCTACGTGTTCGATAAAACCCAATGGATCCTTGCCACCGTCATATCTGCAGGACCATTTCTGCACTTGTTCCACTATTTGAAGGTATGAGTTCACTGGAGGATTTATAGAACGTTTGTCCTTCTCTGGTATTTTACTTGATCCCGACAACATTGTTCCTCTTGCAACATTCGTTGATTATATCTCCCTTATCTGGTTCTTAAATTTTCCCTCTCGTTATAGTCTTGACTTCAGTGACTGACCAATTAGGTCCTTGCCGCCATGATTCCTTGATATGATTAGCGCTTTGATATTCCTTGAATTATAAACTATATTCTCCTATTATTGTCTTGACTTCTGAGATTGACCAACCAGGTCCCTGCTCGGGCGCCAATTGTAACGACACACTTTCTGTCGCTGATGATGCTGAGGTATACTCAGCCGTCGTCCAGGGGTCGTTGCAATAGAATTTTTATTTTGAAAGTCAAAGACAATGTGATGTAGTAATTCAATTATTTATTTAGGAGAATTTAAAGTAAAATAAGGTTTTACAATCTAATATAATTATAATATAATATGGTTTGCTAATTTGATGACTACGATTATTTGGAATAATTGTGCTTCGATGATTGTTCCGATTGTTGTTTCCACGTGCCTGAAATGTTGCTGTCAGACGACACTACTTGTGCTAATCTTGGTGTTTTGTCAGAAGACGTCGTTATCTAAAGATTAGAAGTGTTATGCTGGGTTACAGCCTTGGTTAGTATTAATGTTAGGACGTATTACTACCCTAACTCAAACCTACAGAAAATTCTACTAGTCAAGATGTATCATGACTACCTTGGCTTGATTTACATATAAGACTACATATACAATCTACTTGTCAAGACGTATATACTACCTTGACACTATAGTTCTACTGACTTGTTTCGCAAAGACGTATTACTACCTTTGAGAGTTTCCCAACAAGTGCCCTTGCTTGTACAATGTGCGCTTATTTATACTCAAACGACCGAAGCTTTTCCTGTAGCGCATCGGTACATTTGCCGTTGGTATTTTTGATACTTGTTGTCTTTTGCTGCTGTTGTTCGCCTGGGTGTAATTTCTGTGCTTTGTATTTAATTCAACCAAAGCTTTCATGCTTTGACATTTCTTGTTTTGTTTACAAACGTGTTTATGCCGGTGTTTGTGATTTATTATTTATTAATAAATTTATTTATTTATAAATATTTTTTTATTATTAAATATTTATATTAAATAAATATTACAAATATTAAAGGTGAGTGTATTATTTATTTGTTTAAATATATTTTATATTACTTGCATTTTCAATGTAATCTCAGGTTTGTTCATTTGGTGCAATTACGTGCATGCGGGGGTGGGTTTATGATAAGTTGTTTACGTTTTATATTTACAATAAAAATTAACCAGTTTTCATTGTAGATATTAACTCCACAGTGATTGTATGTAGGTTGGAAATTAGTTAAAATTTCCATCCTTACAAGTAATAATATAGTATATATAGATAGTATGTATAGATAAACATATTTTATATGCAATTGATATTTTCTTAACTTAGATCTACCATAAATGAAATCGAGAGTGTGTATAAATTGATATAACTACTCATGTCAGAATTACAAATACAATTTTTGTAAAAAAAAAAAATATGTTTATTATAATTTCAATAAGGTAAAGAAGTCAACTTAATCGGTACTCCTACAATTATATCCTCTTATTGAATGTCTTAAGGTTTATAAATTAATATTTGCTGACTGAAAAAGGATTTATAATTGATTTTAAAAGTCATAAAGTAACCTTCCTTAGAGTGTAATTATAATAAAATTATTAACTCTTATAATATTCTTAATATAATACACCATATTTTCTTTAACTACTCTTTTCCCTCGTAAGCATCACTAGTTGAAATCAATAAGCTATAATAAACTTTAAATGTTTTTGTTATGTCAAAATGTTTTTATGTTTTTCTTATGTTTTTTTATTATATAAGTCAAAATATTATGGAAAGAAAATGCATTTTTAGTATTAACCGAGGTACCAAGTATCGGTCCATATAATATATTATATGATTTTTTTCGTTTCCTGAACCAAAAAATCAATTACCTCATTTATGGTGATAAGTTCGAAAACACCTTATATAAATTTCAAAGAGTGACCCTCATTATGATATCATATATGCTGATATATACGAAAACTTTACTCCGGACTAGACAATCAGTCATATTGATATTAGAAATTTCAAATGGTTTCTAAAGAGTCTGAGGTTTATTATAGTTTATTCTTGGTAGTGTTGAGCAACAGTAACTCAAAAAATCTATTATTTTTCCTTCTTTAAAGTTAAATGTGAGCAGATATTGGACAAAACTCCTAGTATGACTCCCCAAATGACAACGCACAGTCAATAAACTGGCTGACTTGAACTGTTTTTCAAGATGAATAGAAGCAAGTATCAAGCAGTGATGAAATTTAGTTTAAGGGTTTTGTGATGTCATATGCAGTAGAAACTTGCACAATTATGGTCGTATCATACTGCCCCACTAAAAGAGCCCTCGAAAAAAAATATTAAATGAATTTACAACTAAAAATAAAATAAAAATAAAATTAACGCAAAGTTAACCGGTCAAATAAAAACTAAAATATAAAGTGAAAGTGACTCTAAGCTTTTCACTTAGTCACATTTAGAAGATCTTGTATGAAATTGTATGCATAAAAAGTTTTCAATAAATTCGGCGCTTATTTTACTGATTTTAGACCAAAAATGCTCTCACCTAATTAATTCTCATCCCTGAATAAGTAGATCTTATACTTAGTGTCAATTTTTCTTCGGACCTGATAACAAACATCCAGGTAAGGAAAAAATACTTGCATATTCCAAGCGGAAATGTACGCAATTTTAAAATGCGTACTCATCAGTATTGAACAGAAATAGCAGGGTAAAAATATTACAATACTGACAGACAGCTAATCCGCGATCAAAGCACTAAACTCGTATCAGATGACCTCAAGACTGGTACAAGACTGCCTTGATAAGCTAAGTCTACTTGGTGAATCAAATCGGGTATCGATTCTTTGGGTAACGGGATATACTAGCGTACGCAGAAACGAATATGCATACAAACTAGCCAGGAAAGGTGCAGCCCCACTGCTGATGGGAAGGGAACTTTATGAGGACTAGGACATAGTACGCTCCTTTCTCTCATAAAAATAAAGGAGAACCAAAATAAAAAGGATTACTGGGATAATACACCAGGATAAACACAATCCAAATCACTTATTGGTAGCTACAACAACAAGAGATACGAGGATTGTATGAATTTATCAAAAGAAAAATTTAAAATCACAGGAATCCAAACAGGGCACTGTAAACTAAAATACTACCTTATGAGACTGGGAATACATACGGATGCAAACTGTAGATTCTGTGCGGAGAATGAGGAGTCAGCTAATGCACATGAGGAATAGGCTCCTGGTAATGTGTATTCTTACGGAAGAGACAATAAAACTCTGTATAGTAGGTTCTAAACCACTTTTTATTGACGCAATAGGGCTTAGAGAGCTACTCTAAGTTCAGAAGTGGGTACAATAGATCCGATAGTCGCAGTGTCATATCCCCGAACAATAATAATAATACAATAGCGTCATTTTTTTATTTCAAAGCTTGAAACTATGTATAGTACTGCAAAGTTCTAGTCGAATCAACAAATAGTAGCCAAATAAACAAAACTATATTGGAGAGAGTGTTTCAAAGTAAGAAGAGATTATCCAATCCATTGTTATCATTTAATGTAAAAGGAAACACATTCCAGTGTTTTAATTGAAATGAAACCTGAATCAAAAGTCGCAATTGTGAAATAGTGAGCTGCATCTGGCATCTTATTTTAATAATGTATTATAGTATATAATAATAATGTATTTGCCAATATATTTGATTGAATAAATTGCTAATTGGTCCATAAGGAAATTTGGCAATCAATCATTAATTTATCCACTAATAAAATAAAAAAATTTTTTTTCGAATTTAACTTGTAGTAAAATTTTATATTGTTTTCCATAAATTTTTTTAATAAATTCGCCTTGTATGGTTAATTTAAAAATACTAAATTTCAGCAAGCCGAAAACAAATCTTCTCACACTTTTTTTATAAGTTTTAATG
This sequence comes from Teleopsis dalmanni, assembly GCF_002237135.1. NCBI lineage: Eukaryota > Metazoa > Arthropoda > Insecta > Diptera > Diopsidae > Teleopsis > Teleopsis dalmanni. Next base: position 124,618,977 of record NC_051847.1, read on the forward strand.
TTCAAAGACTGAAGACAAAAAAATAATAAATTAGTTTACGAATAGTTTTGCAAAATTTGTTATTTATTTTTGGTAGTTTTGATTAGAAAAATTGCAAACTACACGATTTCAGTTTGCAATTAACATCGTAAAAACTTTATTAATGATTTCAATGCAATTTTTTTTTATTTAATACAAAGTCAAGGTATTTTTCATAAGTTTTATGGAAAGAAGGAAATTGATATAGGAAGTTTGAACCGGAAAATTAAGTAATAATGCAAAAAATTAGTCAATTAAATAAATATTGCATTTAATAAAAGGGGAAAGTGATAAATAATTAAAAATATATAGGAGAGAAAATTTAAAATATAATTATATTAAGAAATGCTAGTAATTATTCCTTAATACATTATTTTAACTACTATGGTATCTACGACAAAATATTATTAGAGAATATCAAGTTTGAATCTGACTTCTAAGATATATGTCATCAAATTATATCTGTGTATTTATATATATATATTTAATAGCATTGTTTTGAACATTAGAAAGAAATCCCACAGCGAAATATATGGTATATTCTTCCCCTTTTCTTCTATTCTTCTTCTTATGCATTAATTATTGGCCATATTAATTAATAATACACCTGTATATTATTTAATTTGGACAACATGATATATATACGTGAATATATTTACAACATAAAATATAAATAAATTTAAAAATATATACATATATACATTTATATAATATAAATAATATATTCATTTAAATATTTTACTTTATTTTTCAGATTTTTTCTTAGTTAAAATGCGGAAAATACACTGGAGTCAAAAATATTTTTTTAGTGGTAAATTAAATTAAAAATTAAAATATTTTAATATTAAAATTTCAAGGTTTAAAAGGTGTTATTTATAAATAATTTGAATATTTTCTTATTATTAAATCTCATTTTGACTAATTTTGACAGCCATTTTTTACAGCCATTTAAAATTTCAAAGATAAAGCACAACTCTTCTATAATTAGTTTCAGCTTGCATTGTCTTTTGATTTCTTCAAAATCAAAAGATTTTAATGTACTCGTATTTAATATATTAAATATAATATATTTAAAAATAATTAATATATTTAAAAATATATTAAACTGATGAATATAAATACATACATATCTTTAGAATAAAGAATTGAGATATTAAGAATAAAATTGATCAGGAAGAAGGTGGATTAATAATGTAGAAGTTGACTTAAGACCAAAAAATATGAGAAATTATGCTTAAGTAATGCATGACAGATATGCTTGGATGTGTGTATCGGTCCATATTAGGCTATGAATATGAACACAGCCGAGGCGTGAAACTGTTATCTTCCAAAAATCTGTGATCGACATTATATTTCAACACTGTCACTGCGACGAAACAATATCATAAAGTAATTAATATTTATGTACGGTAGTTTTTTTAGCAAAAATAATGAAATAATTTAAAAGAAGTGACTAGATAGAGAAAATAGTGTTATTGTTTTGCATTAATTTCGGCCAGTATAGGCCAGCAACTTGCTGTTTTTTGACATATTTGTGAGCCACCAAAAACGCCTTATGTTGAATATATCATTAGTATAATATTTTAACATAAACATTGTACCTGTATTAATATATCCCTGTTACGTTCTGACTACAAAGCTCAAATAATAATATTAAAAGTTTAACATATTTATATATAAATATAGTAACATCATAATTTAAGGTGTTTAATTATAATTAACTGATCAGCCATAACTGTTATGTTGACTTTATGATCAGTTATAACAAAATTCGATAAAAAATATTTGAATTAGGGTGAACTTCGATAAAAATTTGTAATACAGAAAAGATTAACGAATGCTTAACTCTATCGTTTTGAATATTATTGTAGAAATAATCAATTTCTACTATTCATATAGTAGTCATATATGGTAGGATAGACCATATATCCTACATATATCTATCCTACATATATGTAGGATAGACTAATAAACTTCACTACATAAATTACACTTATAGTTCACTTTAAAATGATATATAAGCGAGCACTTGTAATATATACGCTCAATAACTTCAGCATAGCGATAATCCAGACACCTTCATATTCGAACACAATTATTATTGTGATTTCTTCAATCCAAACAAAACGAAGAAAACATTATCTGAATAATACGGGATTAAAACTTTTTATTTCTTTCCAGCATTTTATATTCTTAATTCTTTTTTTGTTTTATATGTATACGAACATTTTCGTGAAATATTTTTAAATATAGCCAGTAATGTAGAGTTATTTGAAAGTTTGTTATATAAATGATAAATATATAGATATCTTGCACAAAGAGATATAATAAATTTATTATAAGAGTTACATATACATGGTAGATGCAATCATTTCGGTAATTCAGACAAGCCATGAAACATAATTATGCGGATTATGAATAGCAATGATATATTAATGTTATGCGGTGAATTTAAAAATGCTTATACAATTCACTTATTATGGTATTAACGTTCTTAAAATGATGTATCAGTTAAAAGTATGTTTTGTTAAATTGTGTAGAATTATTTTAATTCAATATAGATATATATATATATATATGGGTCCCGAATAGTATTAACTAACTTCAGTGTAATTAATCTCAATTACGTGAAAAATAATAGATAATAGATAACAAATGAATAGACATCAAATAGCGCAATGTAATGTATTTAGTGAAATCTGCCCACAAAAAAGAATTACTTAATTGTTCGTACTTCAAGTGTTACCAAAAACAGATGATGTATCGAGTTGAATAACTATAGATATTATAATATTTTTCGTGAATATCTGCTAATTCAATTGGATTAAGAAGATATAGCTTAACCTCATCAAAGTCAGTCCTCATATTGTTCAATTTATGCTGTGAATAAAAATTGTTTATACATCATCTAGTTCTGACACTTGATGTGATATTAATTCTAAAAAAAAATATTATAAATATTAATCAATGTCAGTTAAAAGCATAAGTTTGAGGGTTTTCCAATAATAAAAATTAATCAGAATTAAAATCACTAGGCAAAGCTACGAGACAATAAAAGCTACCAATCGTTGTTTGTAATAAATTAAAAAAAAAAAAAGAAATTTCCATATTTAAACAATAAAACTTCACGCACTTTATAAATCATTTTGTATTCACTTAAAGTAAATAAATTAATCAAAATTCATAGTTTTTTTTAACAAAACTTCAGACAATAATTTTCCTCTTAATAGACGAAGACGAGCACATGAAATGCTTTTTTACCTGCGTTATAAACTGCATTGCGTGCAGTTTTTTATCTACATGCAACGCGCCGCGGCGCTTAAATGTTGCGTGCAATTTGTGTAAATTTTGTGCTTATTTTGTGTGAATTTTGTGTCTGCGTTAATTGCATATGTTTGCGCGAAATTTCCTTGACCTTATTGTCATTTTCTGATTTTTTTTATGCTCATCTTTTAATATTTATAGTCACGTTAACTGAAATGTTTAACTGCTTTTATTCGTATTTATCTATATTCACTAGTAATCCATAATCAAGATTTTTATAATGCTAAATCAAACTTCAAATGCATACATAATGATGGTATCTATGATCACCAGTAAGTATCTCGGTAAACGGGTAAAATAGTAATATTGCACAACGACAAGAACAAAAGATATTTCGAGTACAGCTATTTTGTTAGGTTTGAACTTTTGCTAGCAATAAGATTATCAAACCCGTTGTATGAGATCGTCAATATTCCTAATTGTACTTACGTGGTATTAAAAACTCTGTTATAATTATCAACGAACATGTTATCAGAATTTTATTCGTTTATTTCTCAATGAAAAATACTATAATTTAACTTAAATGATGCAGTAATTTAATATGGATTCTTGCTTATACATTTTAGCTTAATCATCAATAGAACACATTTATAGGTCGCCAATTAAAACATTTTAACTAACGTATATGTCTGAAGGAACAGGAACTCAACTCCCTTTAGGAGGAAATAAGACTTCTAAAGATATTATTTGTTACTGTGAAGATTTGTAATTGTTAATCCAATATGAGTATACTATGATAGGAGCTTCTTACTCGAACGATATCATTTATTAAGACTAGTTAACTAACTAGACTTAATTGTGGGCACTTTATATCATCGCCTAATCACCTAACCTAGATGAATTTATTTAAATAATATATTAGTCATCCAGACAATAGTTTAAGTGCACCGTAGACTTAATAAGCTCTATTTGGTATTATTTATCAATTTTCGAAGTCTTCAAAGCTACTGACAAAAAACTATTATATCAAAGTAATATATAATAAATATAGGAGTTTTTATCATTAAACAAAGAAACTGAAACGTAAAAAATCTTTGTGATAGTAAGAGTCTCTCAAAGAAAAAGTTTTTGTCTTATATTATTTACTCTGTTCTAAGTTAATGTAGAAGGGGAGCTTATAAAATACAACATCGAAGGTATTAGTATCGATGGAATAAATAATTTACTGTTATCAATTTTTATGGTAGCTGTGATCATCTTTTCCGGGTTCATATCGTTCTGGTTTTTGGTTATTATTTTCTCGAATAATACGAACAAAGTTAGCAAAAAGTAAATACTAACAAAGTCATCATTCTTTACTTCAATTTTCATTTTCTAAATAATAATTTCTATATATGATTAATTTCTATATGGATTTATTAATATGGACTAATTGATAGTCAATATGAAATTGTTCCAACTGTAATACAAACGACTAATCTGTCTTCTTAATTAAGAAAGTTTAGTATAAAGAAGAAAAAAGGAGTTATTATGATTATAATTTGTATTTTTGGAAAAGTTTGAGGAATAATATTTATCTTTCTTATTATATGTAATTATGCGTTCCTACTAATTATTATAAAACATGAGAATAACAGAACATGATAATAATAAAAATGTATCAATAACTGACAATAATAATAGTTGTTGGAAATACGAGGGTTATTTGATAAGTCAGTGACTTTTTAAATTTCTCGCGCAGTTATTCCAAATGCATCAGTGCTGCCGTCAGCTGTAATGTATAAGTGGGCAACTTCCTAATTTTGAGCAAGCTACGTCGTTCAGTTGGTATTTGATAGCCGTTCAAAGCAGACAACCTCGTGAATTTTTACGAAAATGGAAAAAAGTGAATTTCGTGTGCTGATTACGTCACGATGGCCAAAATCCACGAATTGGGATACGAACTGATACCCCATCCAGCATATTCTCCAGATTTAGCCACCTGCGACTATTTTCTGTTTCCTAAAGAAACCTAAAGAAATGGCTGGGCGGTAAGAGATTTGAGTCGAATGAAGAAATCATTACCAAAACAAACGCGTATTTTGAGAAAATTAGAAAAACGCTGGACTAAATGTATGGAGCTAAAAGGTGGTTATGTAGAAAAATAAAATGTTTATTTGCCGAAAAAAATTTGTTTTATCCAAAAAGTCACTGACTTATCAAACCGCTCTCGTATTTTTTGTTCTTGTTACTGTACACTGTTATTATGTTACCGAGTTACCGGTTTCCGAGATAATTACTGGTGATCATAGATACCAATATTATGTATGTAAATAAGCCTGAAGAATACAAATATTTATTTTTGTATTTAAAAGATTTATTAGCGGCGTCTGATCCTTAGGGGGCATTTACTATTTTAACTAATTAGTTGTGTAAGGAATGAAATGTTTTATGTTATTTTTTATGAAAACAATATAAAACCAAAAATTGCTTAAATGTGAAGAATAAAGTCATTACTTTTAATGAAAATAATTATGGTTTACTCAAAATTATGGCCAACAAATTTTCGGAAATAAAAATCGCACAAATAACTTCGGGCGTAAAATTTTTAATTATACACAATTTTCACAAAAAGTATGAATTAAGAAAATATACATATTCATAAAAAGATTATCTTTTTAAATTAAATGCAAATTTTTTTATTTATATAATATATATTTTTAATTTAATTTTATTTTATTTATTTTCGTACAGTTTTTAGCATTTTTATTTACTTTTTTAATTGCGGTTATTATTTGCTAAGCAGCCTTCAAGTTTGTTTTGTTTCGGAAGCGCATGAAACTCTTTTCTGTTTTTATCTCTTGCAGAAAATCCAAAGCCACGAAAACCAATTGAAAGATCATCAAAATTTAGTTGGTAAAAAGGTGTTACTGATATGTAATTACCTTAGTGAGTAGTTATTGTAATATGCTTAATATATAATTACCGCAGAGGTCATTAGGTTTATTGGTTAAAATTTTTTGGTTTCACTAACAAGAAAAATCAAAACCTTGAACTGCCAGAAAAGGTCAGAATTTTGGTAAATTAGTTAAGGAAAATTTAAGTTTTAATAGAAAATTTATTTTTATGTGCTGTGAAATACAATTATTTGTATGAGTTGTGCAATATTTTCTATTTCCGCTTAAATTATCAACCTATATCATGCATTTTAAGGCGTTAAGGAAATCTATAAAGCTGTTAAAAGAATTAATAGTTTTAATATTGCTGCATCTTCCATCTTACTGCTATTTTAATAAGTATAAAGTACTATGTAATAAGAATAATAATATTGGTTGTATCCTATTTTAATATGTTTGAAACTTACAGTCAAACTCGAATTTTCTATAACTCCAACTATATAGAGTACAACAGGGTTTAGAGAGCCAATAACATACAATTCTTTAACTCGAAGTCTCCATAAGTCGAACCATTTCTTTGCAAAATGCAGATTTGAGTTATGGAAGTTTGAATGTACATAAATACATACTAATTATATATATATATTCCTTAAATAACAAACCGATCTAATTAAGTTACTAAATTTTATGGAAAGTATAATTACATTATTTTTTGTAAGCAGACTTTTTATCAATCAATAAATGTGAAGTCTGTATATTAACGAAATTATCTGATTCTGTTATTATATATAGTCTCTACAAAAAAAAATATGTTGATCTGTCAACGAATTTAAATAAAGACAATTGTGAACCACTTTTTCCTTTACAACAATACAGTGCTTTACAACAACACACCTTCAAGGTATTGAATTTTAAAGTTAAAAATTTTTATATGAATACTACCAATAACTAGACTAGACCAATAACTATAAATGTTTGGTGTTTATATTTCGTCAAATATGTTTTCAGTTTTAACATTATTTTTTATCAAAAAAAATATCAATGGTTCACAAAAAAACACATTAAATATTTTTCCGTTATTTTTAATAAATTGAATATTTTTCCGATACGTTGCACGTTTTCGGCTGAGAAAAACTGGTCCAAATTAAGCTTACATCTGTGAATTAAACATTGATTCTTTACTGAGATATGAAACATCTTTTTCAATGTGCCGATCTTTTAACATTGTTTCTTGTTCATATATGTTGGTTGTCCGAAGGGTATTAAGGCTTCAGTAAAGACTAGGGTAACTTTTTAATTTAATTTTTTTTATATTGTTATATGTATTGTGTATTGTATAATATTTATTGTATATTGTTGTTTTGTATATGTACGTCTTGTATATATACGCTGGGCACTTGCATAGAATATGTTCTTATATTGTTTTGTAGGAAGTTCAATGTAGAGTTTAATATCATTTCTGCTGATCCTGAGGTGTTCAGGATCAATGAATCTTCTTGACTGCGTATACCTGTTTGGGCTCTTCAGTGTAGATTTTGTTATTAATATTTTGATATTAAGTTATTTATGAAGCTATTTGTTACCCCACAGCAGACCTTTGGACTAATGAAAGGAGTATATGCACCCTCTATTGCTAGGGAATCTAACATTTCATTGCGCTCATAACCCTCATATCACGTTACCAACATAAGAGTAACATAGTTCTTTAATGCTAGAGTATTGAGAAGTTGAAAGCATTCCCAGACTAACTTTGATTGGAATGAAGAGTTTGCCAAAGATTTTAGAGCTGCTTGGGTGTCTAAAAGAATGTATATTTTGGTACATCAGGTATAACTGCGTAGACGGTTTTTACCACTGCGATGACTTTCCGAAATTTCGGTCCTATAATTTCTGCACGGCCATCTTCGATTTTGGACCCATCAGTACTATAAAAATTTGACCCCTGTTTAAAGGTAATTTCGTTATTTCTCCAAGTTCCTCGGTCACTGACACCCACTTCCTTTAAGAAATGGAGAAAGCTAGTCTTATATTCATCTTATCAAAGACCTTAAGACACGGATAATTTCAGATTTCATCCAGAATCTTTATGTGCCTTACTAAATTGCCCTCTTTAATATTACATAGATAAGGGAGCCTTATTAAGAAGTAGAAAATTTACCATCTTGTATTATTAATCAAAAAATAATGATTAAAGGCTAAAATGATTATAGCCACACTATATAAATTTAATTTTAAATTGAGTACAAAAACTCTATATGGTCAAAATATCACCACTACTATTAAAATGAGCATTTACGACTTTACGAAAATTTGTGTTTCTAAAGTATCTATCGTTGCTACTAATTATATGATTTTAGACAGAAAAAAAAATTTAATGAGATGATCTTAAAAAATATACTTCACTTATAAACATATTAATGCTTGCAAATTTCTAGTTAATAGATCCAAAATTCATTTGGATCTTGAGACTCAGTTAATTTCTTTCACTCTGCAAAGAGAATCACTAATAATTACATGTTAATTTGCGTTCAGAAAACCAATAGGGACAGCTTTGACGAAACACTCACCTGTAGTAATTAAGATTCCATATCATTGTAAAAGATAATTTAGCTGATTTGATCAAAAATTCTACAGCCCATTTAGCACAAAATAGGCATAAAAGGATTTATATACAACAAAGTCAAGACTTAAGAAATAGCCACATTGTAAAACATTTAATAATCAGGGAACCGGAATATCAGAGATTATAAACAAATATCTTCTAAAACATAAGCTACAAAGTAGATTGTTCATCACAACGAATGTAATGGTAGTTCTCTACTCAACATAATTTTTAATTGTAAAAATATATATCATATATATAAATACTTGAGTGAAGAAGTTTTCAGTATTATAATAATTAATATAGGGATTACATATAAGATCAAGTTCATCTGTTCAAGTTGGACTAGAAGTGTATTTGTTTGCAGATTTTTATGATGAATACAACGATTTAAAATTTATATAATACATATATGTTACCATGTTAATTTATTTTTTGTCTTTTTATAAAAATAAATTATAAATTTTAGAATTTTATAAATCATCTTTCCTTAAATACTAATATATTATTATTTTTTTATCATAGTGTTAATACTTCTTGTAATGCTGCACAGCACTTTGGCCGATTCTGGAGTAAATATATCAAATCATTTATAGATTCAATATTATATAATTTACAACTTTCTTTAAATAGACACCTGCACGTGCTTTAGCTAAACGAACTGGAGCCACACAATTCGAAGAGGAAATATACGAAACGAGTCCCGACTCTAATGAACACAAGCACCATCTTAAAAAACGTTCGTCAGATGAGGATGTAGACTATGAAGTCTACCAAGGTGTAGTTGGTCGACCTGGTATAGATTTCCCCATATATCCACGGATACCAAAAACTTCATTTAGTTGTAGATCATTCGGAAATGGATATTTTGCTGATATGGAAACTGATTGTCAGGTAAATAAGAGATTTATACAACAATTTCTTTTATTGTTCGGATAGGTGAAAATGTAATATGCATTTATATCATTATTTTTAGGTCTTTCACATATGTGAAGAAGGCCGCAAGATATCTTTCCTATGCCCGAACGGAACGATATTTCAGCAAAGTGAACTCATTTGTGATTGGTGGTTTAAAGTCAATTGTTTGGGTTCATCTGGTTTTTATGCTGAAAGCTCCGAAATTTTGAATAAGCAGAAAGTCCAACGTCTACGCCCATCGGTACCTGTGCAAGGCTTTAATATCGTGGGCGGCGGTTTAAATATAAAACCAAATATAGGTAACAGTGTTGGACTTGCAAGACCACGTAATAAATCAGAACGTCGTATTGACTCCAATGAAGAACCATCTGTAGAAACTATCGATTTTGATGATATTTCTGCCGAAAAACCAAAAGTCTTAACAAATATCGATAACAATAACAACGAACATGAAGCACAAGAGACTGCCGAAAGCGGTTCACTTATAGGCGCCAATAGACGCAACAATTTCAATTACGATAAAGGTAATACCGATCCCAGTACTAATAAAATTAAGCAAAACAGTCGTGCCAATACGACACCAAACAATAGCAAACGTTCTAACAATGAACGGGGAGCACAAACTAAAAATAATTGGAATCCACCAAATGGTGAGCCCAGCGAACGCGCACGTAATGGTCAACGTGGTAAACAACGCTACAGAGAGGACAAAACACCAATTACAGCTTCCGTAGAACTTAATGGTAGCGGTGAAAAAACCACCGTATTACGTGTACAAAAACCATTGCAAGTTGTACCATTCGATATAAGCGGCAGATCCAATGGCAAAAGTAGTATTAGTGCGGAGCCAGCTGACCAAACTGATTACTATCAAACACAATCTACACGCACTATAGAAAAGTCGAAGAGTACTACACCATCACATTCAATTGGCACTTACTCCACAGCTAGACGTTTAGATTCCACAAAAACAACTGCATTCTATACACCAACAGTGCCATCGGTTTCCAAGCCAAAGACTACAGAAGGCAAAAGTTATTACGTGAAGGGTAAAGGTGGTGTAAACAATCCAGCTACTACACCAAACACAAATCGTTTTAACAGTGCGACTGGTACGAGTTTGGTACTTGAATCAAGCACTACCCGCAAACCTACTACATTTGTTGCTGAAACTGAAAGCACTATTTCAACTACTTTCAAACCAATCGTCATAGGCATGCGTCATAACTATGATACTCCAGCTGAAATTCAAAGATTTAGCTTACAATCAGGTAATCTATTGGCCTCACAGAAAGACAAAAAAAATTTTGAGTTTACAACTACAACAGCTGCACCTACAGGACCTACATACTTGCCTAAGAGCGCTGCATCACCAACAGGTAACGATGATGCAGGTGGCGATTCGGTACTATTTGCACCCATTCCTGCAGTAGGTGATACGATTTCACGCAATGTTAACGAAATGATTAAAACAATTAATTTAATAAAAGATGAATTTGATGATGTCTCGCAAAATAAATATCAAGGCGAAGTACGTGCTGGACTTGAAATTCCGCCATCGTCCGGTCCAGATGCATTATTCTCGCTTGCTAAATACTTTGCTGCTGAACAAAATGGTTCATCTGCAAACGCTTTACCCGCTGATGTTAAAGAGAGTAAAACTAAAGCGTTAGGAAATGTAAATGTGGGTTCAGCAAGATCAGCTACAGGCTTGAAACCTTCTGATACTACTGCTTTATTAACCACACCTGCCACAGATAAAGTAAATGTCAAATCTGATGATATAGCGGCAGGGTTACTAAGAGAGAAAACTGTAACACAATACAGTAATCTTTTCGGCCTTAAAGACGCAAAAGGCAAACAACAAGAAGACACTGAAGTCAGCAAAACCGAAACCACTACCAGTTCACACTCACAATTCGACAACACAAAAACCAGTCTTTTTCCACAAATTGGAAGCACTGATGCTACCATACGCCAACTAGCTGAAAAAGCCGACTCACGTAAAATAGCGCAAGTGTTTTCAAATGCACTTAATACTTATTTAGAAGACCCCAAGACATTCCGCGCACAATTGGCATCAGTACGACCAACAGAGCCGTCCGCGCATAAACCCAACTTCGAAATTGTAACAGTAACAGATCCCTCATTATTTAAGTCAGGTACAGGCGCTTCATACTTACCCACTAAACCTACACCAGCTATTGAAAGTACAACTAAACGAGGCAACATCGCGGCGGAAATAAATACAAACTTTTATTACTCCACACGATTTGCTGATTTTACTAGCACTACCGAGATTCAGGATGCCACCACTTATAAGCCAAGAACCGCTGGTTCAACACATAAGCATAGTCTACAATTCTCCGGTGAATTGTTGCCACCTGGTGCTGATTCCGCAGAAGGTGACGCCGATGAGTTCTTACAACGTGAGCAAACGCAATCATTTGTGAAATCACGAAACAACTTAAACTTATCAAGCCAAGAGACTAAACACAAAGGTGACAAACATAATGCATTTAAACCAACTGAACATCCTTGGCAGCAAGTATCTCAAGCAGAGTTTCTTGATCCATTAACTATTAACGATGGTTTAATGAAAGGAGCTAAAACAACCACATCAAGTCCATTCACATATTTGCCCAAGGAGACAACTACACAATTTAGTACAACTTCTGAAGGAAAACTGCAAGTACTATCCTCGTCTTCACATCGTTTCAATGGTCAACGCAATAGCATACAACAGGGCAATGTGGATAGCGCTAAACATAGCAATACTGTCCAACATTCAACTACCACAGATTCTTGGCAAGAAATCTTCAACAACTACGACATACCACGCGAAACTCTGCCTTCAAGCAGCGGTTTACAACGAATTGCTAATAAATTATTTGGTGGACTTAACGAATCTGAGGCCCTACATCTCAAAAATGTAATGCAACAAGCAGAACATAATCGTCAAGTACTCAGTTTATTACTTTTACTTATACAAACCTGCGATGATCATAATGGCAAAGCTTTGGAACGATCTCGTAAACAACTTCTTAGTGCGCTAATAGATATGGATGGAAAGATAAAATATAACAAAAATCAAAATGGCAGCTATAAGGTATTGTCATCAGCTGTCAGTGGAACTACAACACGTGTTCCGGTGACCACTTACAGACGGGGCAGTGATGATATTTTCACACAAACTACTACATACTCCCCTACAAGCACCACTACAGACTTGTCAACAACAACAATTTCTTCTACTTCATCAAGCAGTAGCCTAGAAGAGACAACGAAATTCGAAATACGCGTTGAAGATCCTGAAGAGGAGTACACTACGCCCTCTTCAGGTACAGTGAACAGGAACTCTACATCGGATAAGAGAGCGCTTGAATTACTTAAGTCATTATACTCCTTAGCTTCAAAATTCACAAGTAGACGATAAAAAATAGTTATGGGACTAAACCAAAATACTCAATTCCTATTAGCAAAGATGGAACACGAAAATAAAAGGAACACAATAAATTAAAAAAAAAACTGGAAAAAAGAAGAAGAGAAAAATAAATGCAGTTAAGGTTTGAGGTATTTTTGCTTATATGCTGAGGCTAACTACGCTGAATGTTGAAGATGTGTTTTCTAGCAGTCAAAATTAAGTGTAAATTTTTATCGTTCAGACTTTATATTTAACTTTATTTAAAATTAAGATTTATATTTAAATTACATAAATATTTGAACTTATTTTTTTTTATTATAAAAAACTCAAATTATTTGAACTGCTAAACCTTTCTCCGGTTCTTTGATTCCCGGCGACTATTATTTTAGTGTATCCATCTTTTAAAACTGTTCTTATAAACAATTTTTTATTTTAATTTAATTTTTTATTTTGCTTTTATTGTATTATTATATTTAGATTTTAATATTAAGCTTAAACTATTTTTATTTTCAAATGCTATTGCAAATTTTTATCAGATCGTAATTTATTTAAAATGAAAAAAAAATATTCGAAAACACTATTTAATTTGCATAATACTCAATTTTTTTTTATTTTTATAAGCTTAAATATTCAAAATATTTTAATGTATTTATCTGTCACTATTTAACTTGAATGCTGCCTTGTTTTTATGTAAATATTTATTTTTAATTATTTTGTAAATTTATGTTTTGTAAATTGATTATTATACAATAAAAAATAAATAAAAATAAAAAAAATAAAACAAAATAATTTTTAATACAATTTCTTATTGTTCCTAAAAGCAGGCAATATTTTTAATCAGATGGCAAATAGGTTTTTCCAAAAAATATGCTACATGCTTAAAACGCTGACATATTATGAAGGAAAACGAACTAGAAGTTTCTCGCTGGTATCCTTATAACATAAAACGTCTTACACTATGTTCAGACAGACAAATTTCATGTAGGTCCATGAGTCATCTGGCTGCGCTCTATCAACGCTGAACATCGGCAGTTTGGTTCATGGATCGAAATTAAAAGGCTCTTGACAGACATTTTGTGGAAAAACTTCGTCTCCACCCTATGCTCTTACTCACAGCGGTGTCTTTACCCAATATATTATAGATAAATACATTGTAAATACACCAAGGAAATAATAATAATAATACACTGCCGGACTTTAACGGTGCCCTCCTGTGGTCCATACGTTCAAATGTTGCATCATTTTTGAGTTGTATTTGTAGAACCAAGCTTTATCACCTGTTACAATTTCGTTAAAAATGCAGGACACCATTTTAAAATTTTTAAAAAAAATATTGAGCAAAACACAAATGCCTCTCTTTTTCAACTTCAATTAGTATTTGAAAAATCCATCGCGCTAATTAATTTACATCGCGATTACTTAAAATATACAAAAATGCCACGACACTTAAACCCAGTTTATTAGCAATCATTTCTTGAGTCACTCTTAGATTGTCATCAATCTTAGACTTCATTAAAGCGACACTAATATCACAAATCGAAGATTTTAGATGAAGTTCGTTGAAGTACCCCGTATAAACATTTGCGACTTGGAAACTCCGAAACATCTTTGAGATGATTATAATCGATGGATCATTTTCTCCATATTATATTTAGTACTTATTAAATATTACTACATTGAAAGAATTAATTACAAATAATACGAGGGCAGTTTGATAAATCAGTGATTTTTTGTATAAAACAAATTTTTTTCGGCAAATAAACATTTTATTGTTCTACATAATCACCTTTTAACTCGATACATTTAGTCCAGCGTGTTTTTAATTTTCTTATTCCCTCCAAATAATAGGTTCTCTCAAAGCTCTCAAAATACGTGTTTGTTTTGGTAATGACTTCTTCATTCGACTCAAATCTCTTACCGCCCAGCCATTTCTTTAGGTTTCTTTAGGAAACAGAAAATAGTCGCAGGTGGCTAAATCTGGAGAATATACTGGATGGGGTAGCAGTTCGTACCCCAATTCGTGGATTTTGGCCATCGTGACGTTATCAGCACACGAAATTCACTTTTTTCCATTTTCGTAAAAATTCACGAGGTTGTCTGCTTTGAACGGCTATCAAACATCAACTGAACGATGTAGCTTGCTCAATATTAGAAAGTTGCCCACTGGTAGATTTCAGTTGACGGCAGCACTGTTGCATTTGGAATAACTGCGCGGGAAATTCAGAAAGTCACTGACTTATCAAACCGCCCACTTAAATTCCGTAAAGAATTGCAAGCAGATTTCTTACTACGATAGCGACTATTCATCATTAAGTTTATGTGATTTTCCTGCTTCCATTTTAAATGCTAACTATAAATCTTCAAAGGAAATATTGTAATATCAGAATTCGAATCTGGCTCAAAGATTCAAATACATTAGTAAACAATGGACATGGCAGGGACCACTTTGAGTCGAAATTTTTCTATCTTTCTTTTGGCAAGCTGTGAAATTACATTTACTTATAAACTTATCTAAATGATTGGTTACACTTCAGTATTTCTTTATCGGAGTGAGTACTCGTTCCGCAAAATGAATACTGTAAGTCCATAAAGGTTTTAAAATAGTTTTTTTTTTGAAGTTTTTTATTTATTTTGAACATAAAGTGCAGAGTTTGAATTAAACAACCACTCTAACTTTTTAGCTATAATTTTTGTTACATTTATATGATTATCTGCAGGATAAAGTCTATAACAAAATATTTGCTTCAATATTTTGAAATGTCCTATTGCCAACAAGCCCAATTATCCTTTTGAAGTGATAAGGTGGTTTAGGTTGACTTGGTGGATTTGTCTTTTGCTGCTTAATGTTCAAGAAAATCATTTTTATAAAACAAAACATTTTATAAAAAGTTTTTTTAAACATTTTGTAAAATATATCAAGGCTTGAAACGCCATTAATATGACCTTGAAATGTCTTCGTTAACATACTCTTACACCTATATTTATTGATCAATAAATATTTAAATATTTTAAAAATTAAGATGTATTTGTCTTTAGTTTATTATATAAAACAATGAAAAATTAACATTTTATTTTCATTTTTGACTTGGTTTTGTAAAGATTTAAGCAATAGCCAATCAAGCATAGGATTTCAAGGTTCCAATCAAATTTAATACCCGAAGGATATAATCTAACCTTAATTAAAATAAACGAAAAAAGACATCATTATTTTTATGATAGAAAAGTAGTACATTATCTATGAATTTGTATATGTGCAATTGTCAAATAAATTTTTGCACTTGTTAAGTTAAATCCAATTATTTCCAAGTTTGTTTCTGCGATCTTCAAACAAAAGAACAATAAAGTTTTTAATCGCAAACCAATAAATCTCAAAGCTTTGCTAACGAGGCGCCTAAGATGCGCTCGCCAAGCATTGAGGTGCAGAATTTGAATTCTAAGCCTCAAGAACCGCGATGATATCGCCAAGAAACATAAATTTTGAATATGAGAAACAATGCACTCTGATAATACTGCTACAATGTGGCATAGTTCATTTTGGAGGAGCACACATCAAAAATTCTGTATTGGTCAATCTTGCCACAATAGACCGCCGCATGAGTGGAATTGATGAAGAAGCTTTTATGTCACTTGGGTTATATCATTTTTTGATATAAAAACCAAAACTTTTGAGTAAAATGCAGCAGTTGATATTAAGCACTTCGGTTGAACGTATTTACTGTGCGTTAAGTGTACGCGGGAGGTTACAAAAGTTCTGAATCACATAAAGTCTTGAAAGTGGTGCTAATTAAAGTTGTGAAAAGTATAATAACTATGAAAGTGGTCAAAGAAGTTTTTATTTTATTAGGTATGTTTGTAATTTCGCACCAAAAATATATATACGAATTACGTGGTATATTGTAAATCTTATGTAGAATATATAATTTTTTAATATTTATAATAACTGTCATTTATAATTGTTAAGCATAAATCGGATACAATATAATTCATACATAAGTTTTAAGTTGGTATTATGAAATTCTAATAAAAATTAGACAATTATTTAAAGGAATAAAATTAAAATTAAGGTATCGCACAAACTTACCTTATTTATTTGAGTACTTAGGATTCTGCAAGTAAAAAAATTGAAATAATTAAATAAATTTTTTGAAAAAGTTCAACACATTAAATAAAAAAATCCACATTAAGTGTATAAAATTTACAATTTTGTGTATTTTATAAATGACATATGCCTTATTAGATGAATACGTTATTTTAGATAAACATAATTCGGGATGGTTCATATAAATATTGTATAGAATCAAATTTGAAGGTATTTCAAGGAATCCACTGAGGAAGTTATAATATTTCTTATAAAAAAATCTTCAATGGAATAAGCGAATCCAGTTATTGCATCAGACGAATACAGTAAATAATAATTGATAAATAAACTATGTTCAAAAAAGTTCTTGGTGGAAATACCTGGAAAAATGCGTTTTCGAAATTAAACTATAAGATCTTATGCACTGGAATAAACTTGCATAAACAAAAGGAACTTTCTCTAATGGAAATACTCTAATGGAAAAGTTAAGCTACAAAATCAAGGTTCTGTAACCAACACTGATGCATAAACGAAAGAATTTTATATACGGGTATCTCATATCAAATAAAGAAATAGAACTCTGTAACGAAGGTTTCATACTACAATTTATAGAAGTATTTAAAATTAAAGAAATATTCTAAGTTCATAAAGGGAGCGCAAGGGATCTATACATAGTAAAGCAAGTTCCACGACATAATAATTATACTACTGGGTACATCTAATACTGGGTACAAGTACATATTAGATAAATACAGAGAAAAGAATAATATCATGATCATAGAAAATACTGTATACGATTTTCAACATTGTCAGTATGTTAATTAAAAATAATTATTAAACTCACATAAATGAAACCAACTATTTATAATCTCCTATTTGTTCCATTTAAAATGTAAAATTTTGTATTGCATCATAATTTTCTAAAGTAACAAATTCTAAATTAAAAAAATATGTCTGCGCAATACATGTCTGCCTTACAAAATTAAATTCATTTCGATACAAAGTTAACTCTTTCACTTCATTCACGCATGTTATCCGTAGAGAACTTAGTTGAAATATACTTACATATATTAAAATAAACAAAAATCAAAGTATCAAATAACAGTAACCAGAAGCGAAAAATAAAAAAAGAGATAAAGATAGATAAAAATAGATAACAATAGATAAAAAATAGATAAACACTGAAAATAAAAATTGGAATTAAGTGCTAAATGTACGGAATAAAATTGAGAAGATATTTATGTAGGTAATCACTCTGTACACATTTTCAGGGTAAATAGAATAACTATTTTACTGGTTAAAAGCAAATTTTCGAGTAGTTTTATAAGAGTACATCCAATAATCAATACTCTTTAATCGCAATGGAATACAGCATTCTGAGAGTCAGGATTAATGTATCTATATGCTAATTGGATGTCGAAGGTACTATATATAATTTTAAAGATATGATTGTTTTGGAACAAGTTTGCAGTAATATTCTTTGAAGCTTAAAAGTACTTTCATCTGTACTTTCATCAATATTCTATCACTTTTAATTTTAAAAGTTAATTTTAAATTATAGTTATAGATATATCAATAAAAAAATATATGTCAATATAAAACACTTTCAATATTCTCTAGAACAGACATCACATTTTTATAAGAACTTCAAAACTAGAACAATGTTTGATACTTCTTTCAGAGAATGTTAACAACATATACACATTGTTGAATATGAAAGAGAAGCTATGAATATAACGAGGGTTGGCGAGCAAAACTAGTAATGGGCAGACCACTATAGTCTTTTAAAAAAACAGAGCTTTGCGAATCAATAGCAGTTATAGCAGGATAAAAGCAGCCAAAAGATTTAAATGTTGGATCTTAAATCATTTAGAGACCATATAAAAATGGACTTTATAGGCTATATGACTATGAAACAGGTGCCGTTAAGTCAATAGTATTCGATTATCACTATATCTTAATATTATAGTATCTAATTTCTAACAGCTCAGATTGTGTATTTTCCTTACATTTAATGTGATTACGAATGTGATCACATTTATGTTATTATGAATTATGTTATTAATACTCGTAATTTAATTAATTTTTAACTGATTAAAAGGATTTTTTTTTATTTGAAAGCCAAAATATTGAGGATTAAAACAAATTTAAGAAATGCGTAAAATTTAATTTTAGATTGAAGATTGAGATATATATATATATATATATATATATGAGCTATAAGAGGATATTGGAGACTTACTTAGCAATTGATATCAATTCAATTTACCAGAGTAATTCATAAGTAGTACAAACACTTCTAATATATGACTTAAATACTTCAGTAAATCAATTTTTCGATTTCGTTATAATTTATTAAGCTAGCCTAAATGCATAGAAGCAATATGGCAGTTACATTTAACAGCTATTCACGTATTGTCACTTTCTATCCATAAGTATATTTATCATATTCAGTTTACTAAGTACTTTTTCTCATTTCAATATTTGGCTTATGTACATAATTGTATTAACTAAGAACTTTTTATTAAAGACATCATCTTCGCAAAAAAATTTTGATAGAATATACGTATGCGAGCTAACAGACTGGAATGCATTTTCATGCTTCAGCAACTCAAGCTCTACTGGCATTTTATGTAAACTTCCTCTTTAATCCAAACTACATAGAGGTAGTATGTACCAAGTTTTCTTCTACATAATCTTCCTAAAATGCAGAAGATATTTATATAGAAAAATTCATTTGCCGTGAATTTTTGTATATTTATGTGGTATGCAGCCACGACTTCTCTTTTAATATTTATGGCCCAGACCATACACAGTTATCATATTGAAAAATATCAAAGACTTATTTCACGAAGCCGTAATAATTAAAAATTTTAAATTACAAAAAATCATTTCAGTTTAAAGATGCAATTGTTTCATGGCAATAATCTGCCAGTGTAAAAGTGTACTTGACCTTAAATTTCTTGCAAAGGCTAAGGGCTTCAAAGTAGTTTAAGTTCAAATGTATTGACTGTTTTTCAAATTGGCAATATCAATATTATTATGCTTATAATAACATAATATGCATAATATGCATATTATTATATAATAATAAAATAACAATTTTTTTATAAACGAGAAATGGTTGGTCAGTTACAGTAGAATAAAACATGCTTATATTATCTTTAAAAAATTTTTGTTTCCAATTATAAAAATAAAAACATTTGAGAATCTACTGTATCTGTTAAGAAGGTAACCCAATAAAACTCAAACGTTTACGTAGATGAAGTAAGTAGATCTTTAGGATACATCCCAAAGGATGATCATCAAAAATTCGTATTGTTAATTTTTTAAATCTCTACTGTTTTGCCGTAGTAGTAAATAAATGTAAATAAAAAAAAATATTTGGGAATAGGCCTATTAGGATAATAACGTTTTTTGAACTGGTTAAAAGTACTCATATAGAAATTATCTCTTAATAATTTATATTATTAATTTTATGTAACATAATAATTATTATTATATTATAATTATATTATATTTTTGTTATTATATTATATTACTACGTGATCCCGCGAACTTCATGCCGCATAACAGTCAATGAATATTATATTAAATTGCAGGTAAACTAAATTAAGAAATTTTTTAACGTAATAAAATGAATACAAAAAATTTATTATGTTCAATAGTTTCAATAGTTAGGATATTAATATACAATCAATTATTTCAATGATCTGTCAGCAAGAAGCTGGGTTGCACTCCAATTGATTCTCTTCACTAAAGTACCTTGTGATATACGATATTTTTTTTTTATCAGGCGCAAGAACAAATAAAGCGCTTAAAAACAAAAAGAAAATCAGTATCACTCAAACTGTTATACTGTCAACAGTTTGAAACAGAATTTATAAATTTATTATTTATGTTAAAATAAGTGCATTTTTCCAATATTTTATAATATATGTATTCTGCTATTCGGATAATGGCAAAATATATCAAAGATAATTAAAAATCGGTTCGGCCGTTCTTAAGTTATAAGTGGTCTAACTAACACGACTTTCTTTAATGTATATTGATTAAATTAATATTATTATATTATATTATTAGTTTTTATATTTGTTACTGCGCTTAGGTCGTTTATTTAACACATAAATTTATGAAAATATTTTTTTTTAATAAAATAAAAAATCACACTTTTTAAATTGTGTTAAATATTTAGTTATATTTTAATTTTTATACAAAATTATTTATATTACGGATATTTTGATCCACTTCGTAGACCATCTTCAGTGTACAGCAATATTAAAAAAATAAATAACATATATAAAAACTAATTGAATATAATTAACATAATAATAATTTATAAATATAGGAGTGTGTATAGTGTTTAGTTTAAGGAATGCTATTTTTCAATACCTTCAATGTAGAGTATCTAGTATAAGTTTAATACTGTATTAAGCAAATTTTGCAAATTTTTGCGTAGCATTAGATTAAAATTAATGAGATTATTAATAGTAAGAACAAAAGTGATTTTATACTGCTAAGGTCGTGTGCGAGTTGGAGTAAATTGAGGTAAAGTAAATTGAAATTTTCTAGGGATTTTTTGTACTGCACTTAAGTAAATATGTATATATTTATTTATTGCACTTATTTATTATTTTTGATTAAAATTGTTCAAATTTATTTATTTATTTTTTAAATATCTAATTTACTTAAATTTTATCTACTTTATCCTACTCGAAATTCTGGTAAATACCAACATTTGCTGCCATACCGACATAATTTACTATTTCCCTCAATTACTCGTCAATTTACTCGAACTCGCACACGGCCTAAATAATTTATTCTAAATACAAACCATTTTGACATTTTTAATGGCTTTAATGCATACTTTTAGGTGCCATAAAAATATAACTACTACCTGAATGAGATTTAATTAATTACTCCTTAAAGTAGACTAAATTTTTATATTGTAAACCTATAATTAAACTACTAGATTAGAGTTTTAATCGCGATACAAACTCAAATCTACTCTTAATCTCATGTAAACAAATTGTTATATATATTTTATTTTATTCATATTGATTATTATTTAAATGTTCTATGTACACTGCGAAAGAAATTAATTAACCTCAGCTAATACTTTTTTATTAATATAAATCCGGTGTCGCTTTAATTTTTTAATTAATTTTCACAAATAATTTTATTTTAGGCATTCTACATCTATGTCACTATTGTTTGGTAAGTAAAATAATTTTAAATACATCAACAAATTTGTTTAAATTATTCATTTTATTAACTTTTATTTACGTTTTATGTTTTTTATATTTACGTTTTTTATGTTCATGTTTTGAGCAGTGTTTAATTACATTAATCAGTAATATTATAGTGGAATTGAAACTGAATCTTAAGATTTTGTTACAGAAGTGAGAAAAGATGCTATTTAAAAGCTGTCAAATTAATAATTTGGGATAATGTGTTTTCATCTGAGTTTCTTACTTTTTCAAAATTACTGTTAATCACTAAAAATTTAATTTTAGAATCGTTGAAAACAATTAATTTCAATTACTTCACTAACAAAACCATTTATTTCAATTACTTCACTAGCAATTTTTACCATTTTATGGTTAATGTTAATGGTTTCTATTAAAATACATTTCATATAATTTATTATAAATATTTCCTGAGGTTTTTTCTTATTCATATCAACTATAATTTGGTTTTAATTATTTTTTGATTATATTTTTATGTTTAAAATATTAGTGTAAATATTGTATAAAAAGGTTTTCAAAAAGTAGTAAACTATAACAACAAAAATTCATTTTTATATTATTTTAATCTAATGAATTTCTAGCTGACCATATAGCTGTTTTGAGTATGGAGTTGTGTTGGAAATAATTCTTGTATTTAATTATTCTTATATAACTTTTTTTAAGACTGCAAGTACCAGGAATCGAACTCGTGTCCTGCCAAATTTGAAGCTAAGAGTCAGCGCCCCTTAACCAACTGACCCAAAGCTGTACTTGACTTTTATGTTCCTCCATTTTTCTGGAGTTTTGTTAATTTGCTGTGAAAGTTTTATCAACAAATTCACTTGCTGTGTTGTATTAGAACAATATTATAAACCAGCTGTAATTAATTGAATTAATTAATTATATTTTTATATGTAATTGTTAAGTTTCAATACTATTCTGTTTGTAAAGGCATTGTTTGTTGTGTAATTTATATATTCTTTCTCATGTATAGAACATAAATCTAGGAACATAATACTGAAAAAGTCATGCTAATGTTTTTCCACGACTCACACGGGCGAAACTGGTTATTTTTAGGACTAAAGTGACTGTTATATTTAATAGAAACTGGTATATTTCATTATGAGGTTTTCGAAAAGTAGTAAACTACAATAACATAAATTCATTTTTATATTATTTTAATTAATTGAATTTTTATAAAATGCAGTATTATTATATTCACAATATATAATTCTCAGTACATTCGCAATGTAAACATTTCAGCTGCGGTTTCAGCTATATCAAGTTGGAAAGACCACAACATTGGGCAACTCGAAATTTCGAAATCAAAATACATGAGATATGATATATATTGAAACATAATATGAGGAAGACACATTATATTACAATTTTATTAGTGTATTTTAAGTTAAACTTTGTTTCCCCGTAAACTCACAAGCTGACTCAATTTGCCATCGGTCACATAAAATATCCAAGCAGCTTATTATCTATTCTTTATATAATAATTTAAACCTACATATTGATTTTTCTTTCACTCTCAATTTTATAATTTGCATTGAACACAACAACAACTTTGCTCATGACGAGCCCATGACACTCTGCATAACGTGGCCTTAAGCATTTTGAAGGCACCATGAAAAATTAAAAACATTATCTACTGTATATTTGTTTAAAAAACATGATTTCTAAAATTTCAACTTGTCAATTTTGACCTGTCAAAATTTTGAAAATATTTTCTTATAAGTAAACTATCATTAAAAAAATTAGTAGATTAATAAATTAATTTTTCTTGATTCTAAAAACATAAAATATGGTAAGAAGGGCTTGAGTATTAAAAAAAATAATTATACATTATATATATGTAATACCTATATATCTTGAGCACATACCACAATAAAATAAATATAAATTTTACAATAAAAAATGCATACACCATAATATGTAGGTTTAAAATTCCGTGGTATACCACTCTTTTTAATAGATCAGTTATGTAGAAATATAAAATAAATTTTAAAAATATCAACTAATTTCTATTTTACTTTCTTTTTAGATTGAATAAATGTTTTGAATATAAACTTGATTTTTCATTTGATTCACTGTGAACAAGGCAGATATTTTAAAACACAGTTGTCTTAACATAACTTCCACCTGCCAAACAAATATATAAATTACAAATATATAATACTATGAACATATAATATAAACATATATAAATTTTAATTCAAACACCACTTTGCATTATACAAATTTTTGTTTTTTAGTCTCAACGCGGTTACAACTATATTGGTCCTGAAGTTGCCTCTGCTGGTATTGCTCAGACCAAACCATCCACGATACTAGCAGGAGGTGGTCAAGGTGGTTTTTCTGCAAATGCACCGTCAGTTGGATATCCAATAACTCAAACCGGCAATGAAAATTCACCGTATGTTGGCGGTTTTGTTGGACAACCACAAACACAACTAACGCAGCGCACAAGTGCCATCGGTGCCGGTAATTTTCCTACTGTGCTGCCAACTGCAACTGGAAGTGTTTTTCGTACTGGAAATGCTAATGTACAAAGACCGGCTGGTGCCGTTTTCGGTGGTACACGGCAATTTGCTGGTGCTGGTACCGGTGTTGGTGAAAATACTGGTGTAGGAATAGATGAATCAGAAGGTGACTATTCTGCTATACCAGGTTTACCTGGAGTAGACTATCCCATTTATAGCGTCGTACCGCCCACAACATTCGATTGTCTACAACAACCATTACCGGGATATTACGCTGATGTTGAAGCACAATGTCAAGCATGGCATATTTGCGCACTCAATCGCACTTATTCTTTTCTTTGCCCAAATGGCACGGTTTTTAGTCAAGAAACTTTGGTATGTGTATGGTGGAATCAGTTCGATTGCAGTATTGCTCCAAGTCTTTATGGCAATAATGCGTATATATATGACTATGGCAATGAACGTGCGACAGCTCAAACTCCACAAATCGGTGCAGCTTTCCGTCAGCCTACAAGCTTTGTTAATCCAAATACTGTACGCCCACCAGCACAAGGTTCTAATATCTTTACTAGTGGTGGATTGCGCACAACTATTACTGGTGGTAATACTTTTGCTAATACACCAATGGGTCTACAAGCGGGTTTTGCATCAAACGTTCCTGTAATTAGTAATACAGCTTCAGCAGCACGTTTTCAACCAGTTAATGCTGTAACTGCAGTTCCAACATATCCCACGGCGGCAGCAGCAGCAGGAGTTGGTGTTACTCCTGCAACGTTGGGTGCTGTCATTAATCGTCCTTCTGGTGCCAATGCTGGTGCAGCAACAGTTGCTCGACAAGGAAGACCGGGAACTACGGCTAACCGTGAATATTTACCACCAAGTAGACGTTAGAACGATTTTACTCCAATTTTTTCTGATTTTTAGTACTAATGTACTAAAAAATGGCACACGTTTATGATGTTCCTTTTAAAACACGAATAAATCTTAAAAAGTGTACAGATGAAATGATAATTTCAATTCTGTTTCCACTTTATGTATATTAGGTTTATAGTATATTTTTAATTTCATAATATGCTTTACTACTTCATTTCATCCACTCTATGTAAAACAAGGCATGCCTTTATGTATCTTAATCTTTTCTTCATTTTACTATACATTATATATTTAAGTTTTCAATAAAAAATGTTTAATGGCAAGTAATTAATATTGTTTTAATTTTTGTAAAAAAAAACTACAACAATAAAAGTTCTTTTTATATTCTCCAGAAAAATGCGCGAACATAGTACGGCTTTGGATCAGTGTGTGCGCTGACTTTGAGCTTCAAATTTGGCAGGACACGAATTTGATTCCTGATACTTGCAGTCCCACTCATGATGGATATTTGGCAATACTCAAAACAGCTGTAAGGTCACCCAAAAATTCATTAGATTAAAATAATATACAAATGAATTTTTGTTGTTGTAGTTTACTACTTTTCGAAAAAATCTATATATTATTTTAATTAATTGAATTTTTGGGTGACCATGCAGCTGTTTTGAGTATTGCCAAATATAGTACTCAAGCTAGCGACTGTAATTTAATATGGGGCAGTACTACAATAATGCATATACTCGACTTCATTTTTGATATTTCTACTTACGCTAGTTTAATAGTAAGCTTTGGATTTGAAGAATTTGAAAGTATCTCTCTTATTGTAAAGTTTTGAAGTATTTAGAAAGTTATATTTAAGACACATGCATACTAGAAAGTAGTAACTATTATCTTTTCAACAGATAAAAATATCTTTGTTTTTTTCTAAAGAATGTCCTTCAGAAAAAATCCTTTCCTTTGTATAAAGAAGCAGATATTACTAGGAAATAACATGGGTGACTAAAAATTATGCATATTAAATTGATGTCAAATTGAAAAATCAAACTAATCAATCCTTATAATTTTTAATAATGCCGAAATAAGTTTTAAAATATCTTTGTGATATTTCACAATTATTATTTTCTATTGATTTTTTTCATAAAAAAAGAGAGTGTAAGTTAATGAACATCGCCCTGGTACATTGTTTTTATTACAATATATACCCATAATTTATGATAAAGTTACACAATGAAATGTAACAGTACAATTATTGTGTATTGTATTGTGTGTTATACCAGATGGACTGATAAATACCCGACCTAAGTAATAAAGACCCATTTTTTTTGGAAAATTATATTTTATGATTCAATACAGTCCCCTTTTAGCTCGACATACATATTTGGATTCCTTTTAAATAATACGATTTATTAAGTCCTCAAAAATGTACCTCTTTACACTTCATCATTTGATGCAAGTCTCATTTCCTAGAGCCATCTATTCAAGTTTAGAAACAGGTAATATAGTCACTGGAATCCAAATCTAGAAAATGCGCTGAGTAAGGAAGCAATTCGTACCGTAATTCATTTAATTTTGCCATGGTTTTCATAGACGTGAGAACGGATAATTTTTTCTTCGACAAATGTGTGTCGTTTTTTCTTGATATCCTCATCAAATCGATCCAATGTTATGCAATGGCAGTCTGATGTTAATGTTTTTCCTTTTTCCAAATAGTCCATGAAAATTATTTCACTTGAATCCCAAGATACGAAAGCCAAAACTTTTCCAGTCGATTGTTGAGTTCGTGACCGTTTGGGAACACTACCCCCGGACTCTACCCATTCTCTGGCTTATTGTTTCCTTTCAGGTGTGAAGTAATGGATTTATGTTTTATGAATTGACACTACTCGACGCTCACAGTCAGCTAAATTTTGATATTAGATCTTGCCTCTCTAACTGTAACCTTATAATTTATATAACCACTTATTTTTACTTTTAGAAAAATTTATCACTTGAAAAATATGTCAAGTGATTTTTTTATGTAATTTTAAAACTAAGCGAAAAATGTATATTAATTAATTAATAATAATATAATAAGAAATAAGACAATGATTCTAAATAGATTCCAAAAAGTATGCATAAACATTACGATTGCAATTATAATCCTTGGAATTGTAATAATTTTGTTGACGTCTAATTTTAAACATGAAAACGAAAAGCTTAAAACTGTATTGATAGCAATCGCGCTCGTTTGGCTGATAAAATATGTTATATTTGATCTGTTAATCCTTGTAGCATTAGCATTCAGTGATGTTTATTGCAAATGTTATAAGAAATTAAAACGAACTAGGCAAGAGGACAAACCACAGCAAAATGGACATATTGAGACTCTCAAGTTACAGGTAGAGAGCTACAAGTCAAAAGTACAATTACCAGAAAAACACACACATGAAACCACCAACTTAAAGTATAAACAAATAACCGCAGACTTGTGGGTCTACGGTAAACAATTTTTACTGCTTTTAATAGTGATAATGGGAATACATAATGGTCTAACCTATTGGAATGCGGTCATTATGAGACGAGTGCTCACAAAAAATGAAGAACGAGACTATTCATTAAATGATGTCAAAACTCCAGACCAAATATATGAATTTATACGGAACTTACCGATACTGCAATTCAATGATGGTAAGGATTACAACAATATGGAAATTAAGGAGCAAGGTTGGATATCATATGAGCTGGGAAAACTGATCGGTGTAGTACGTTTAAGACAGTTTCGTCGCACAAGTGAAAAGGATATAATTCGTAATCTAGTATATGAGTTTCGTCATTTTATGCCTGGTTGGCAACTGCCTTACGAAAAATTGCATTATGTAGATAAATTTTGGCGTATTACTGAGCCTTGGTTACCAATGGAGGCAACATCTTTTCAAACTCATAACGATTTCTTCGCTTTCACGCGTTCGGGGGTTTTGGATGATTATGATGATGGAGGCTACGTGGCAGTACTAGCTAGAGACGTAAACAATAGTGAAAATGTTGTACAAATGCTAGAAGAATTTAATTGGATTAACGAAAAAACATTAGTGGTGTTTATTGAGTTCACAGTGTACAACACCGATACGAATATTTTCACTGTTTCTAGCATTATGATGGAGCAAACACCTTTTGGTATTATAATGTCCTCTTGTAGCGTACTCAGTTCAGCTCTCCTACTGAATATTGACCAACTCAGCTATATAGGGTTAATAGTGTTATTGCTCTACATACTACAGTTGATAGAATTCACAACAGTTATTTTTCTAAGAATTTGGCATGCCCCAGAAACAATTTGGTTACCATGGAATTTAGTGGATATTACTATTGTTGCGCTAAATTTGATTGTCGTAGCGCTCATTGTATGTAGAGAAGCTTTATTGGAAAAACTGATGGATTATGTATATGAAGCCGAGAAATTGCATTATATTGATTTTCGTGTACCAGCAGAAATTGACTATATTACTTTGTTTGCATTGGGTCTGCTAGTTGCCTTGACAACGATCCGGCTTTGGAAGATATTACAATTCGCTAAAGTATTTAATGCGTTTACTACTACACTTTTTGAGGCCAAATATGCTTTGATCTCAACAACATTACTAATATTTCTTTTCATATTTGCTTTCTCAATAACATCACTAATTATAAATGGAAATAATGTTGAATCGTTTCATAGATTTTTCAAAAGTTTTTCCTGCTCTATAAGTATAGCCGTTGGTTTTAAAAGTGATGGTAACCTAAGTGATGTGGAGCATGACAGCCAATTTTTAGGTATAATATTATATATTATACTTGTGTTCGCAGTTAGTATTGTGCTAATCAATTTGTTCATAACGCTGAGCCTTAGTTACTTTAGCACCATTAAAGCCAGCAGATCAATGGAAATTGACGTCGATCTGAGTTTCTTTGAATATCTACGAATGGAATACAAATCATGTTGTCAGCGCTGCAAATGCTGCAGGACAAAAGCTCAGAAAACTAAAAGTCAAATGACAGTAAAGGAAGATGTTGAAAGACAAATAGAAGAGCACGAAAAACTCAACAAAGGTGAAAAGGATGACAACTCTGAGGAAGCTGATAAACCTAGTGAAACAATAAAACAAACAGAAGAAAACATAGAAAAACAAGCTATGGAAAAATATGTTGATGAAATTAATAAAATAGAACGTTTACGAGAAATTGCAAGAATATTAACTTTACAAACTGAGTTACTAAGTCGAGTTCTAAATGAAGTAGACAGTGATTTCGAGACTGACGACGAAAATGAAAACGAAGGACATTCAAAAAACGGTAAAATTATTGAATTAAGGATATTCATCTGTTTAATTAAGTTGAAAGAGAACTGCGAATTTGACTATAACTATCCACAAAAACAGCTATTTTGGATTTTAAATTTAACTAATAGCGCAATAAATATATATAGTTAGTTATTTACATAACATCACTTTCTATAAAGTGATTCATAATTAATTCAAAATTATTAAAATTATTATTATGATTAAAAAAAATAACCGAAAATTCTATAACCGAAAAGATCGTCAGTCGAAGGTTAAGTTGAAAATTGTTTTTAAAATAAAGTAAAAAAAATTCTAATAATACATTTTTGTTTACATGTTATTTATATTTTAATGCTTATCTAGTTTTCGATAATGTGCTAAGTTCTTGATTTAGATAAGCTTTTCCAAAATAACTTATTCCGAATACTTTTTCTAGAAAAAAACTGGAAGGAAACAGAAAATATAAATATATTATATTTCTATATTAGTGTTTAAAATCAGAGTTCGTATTTGCGTACCCATGGGCGGCTCATTTCGGCTCATTTTGCTCACGGCTCATGAGCCGGCAAAAAACTCTTTTCATACGATGGCTCACGCTCACGAGCAAGCACAACTGCAGAGCTCACGCTCACGAGCAAGAGCCGCCATCACGGTTGCCACTTGAAAATTTTTTCCTGTACCAAAATTGGTTTAAAAAGGTACCATTTCTGTAAAAAAATTTCCAAAATTTTTTTGGACCTTTTTGTTTTTTCGTTCTGTATTTTTCATAGTGCTATAAATGAACAAAATATAAAATAGTGCAAAGTTGAATTTATAAAAAAAAATTAATTGGAAATATCCACAATAAAGTTGGGTCGTCAAAAATGTACCATTTTTTAAACATGAGTACCAAACGAAAAAAAAAGTACCAATTTTGGTACTAAAGTACCATAAGTGGCAACCGTGGCCGCCATTAAGTTATAAATGGGCTTACGCTCGTGAGCAAGAGTATGAGCTGCGGCTCATGAAATCTTATGTGCCCAATTTAAGATTTTGCTATGATTTTTTTTTTTTTCGAAAACATGTCATTAAAAAGATTAAAAATATTAATAATCTTGAACTAACTAAAATATGGAAATAATCAAAGTTCCTAAAATAAACAATAAATATATTTTTATTGTTTATTTGTGGAAAATAATAATATTTTATAAATTTGTTTTTCAAATTCAAATTATTGTTTCATTATATTGTTTGAAGGCTCACGCTGGTGAGCAGCTCTTCAATATGAGCCAATTATGGGCTTACGCTCATGAGCCAATTTTGGGCTCACGTAAGAATTGGCTCTTGCTCGTGAGCCTGAGCTGCTCATGAGTGAGCAAATACGAACCCTGTTTAAAATACAATTTTAAATTTCCTAAATGTGTAGTTAAGAAGCGAACCTTAAGTATTTTACAAACTGGATAAAATCGGAGATGTATATCTTACAGCTGCTATCAACAATCAGAAGTTATTTTGTTAATAAAATGTTTTCTATATAATCATAAAATATTTTTTTTTCTTAATTTATATT
The DNA here is from genome assembly GCF_002237135.1 of Teleopsis dalmanni. Taxonomy (NCBI): domain Eukaryota; kingdom Metazoa; phylum Arthropoda; class Insecta; order Diptera; family Diopsidae; genus Teleopsis; species Teleopsis dalmanni. The sequence continues at coordinate 124,650,588 of NC_051847.1, forward strand.
ATTTTTATATTAATTATAAATATATTTATAATTATTTATTATATTTATACTTTTATATCAGAAATTTGTTAAGCATACCGATTTCTTAACGGCACTTTTTGTGGTTGATTGAATTTCAAATTGTCTTCAGACAAATGTTACTAATTACAAAAACAATCAATGTATAAAATGTTTATATTTTTATATATATATAAAAAATATATATGAATATATATTATAACATATATTCCATATAAACTATGTGAACTGTTGGAGCATTTAAAGTTTGTGCAGCCTTGGCTTCTTGTGGATAAACACGATTAGTCATCGCTTCTAATTTGACAGGAACGAGTTCTAAGCCTGGCACTTGCAGTCCAAACAAAATTATATACGGACTATAAACTAATTAAATAAAAATTCGATTACTCCAAAGACCACTGATGAAGAGTACTTGGCAATACTCGAAACAGCGTTGTATGGTCAGCCAAATTTCAATAAAATTAAAATAAATTTTTGTGTTTGTCCTTTATTTCTTTCTTTGCTATTCAAAAACCCCTCTAAATTTTAATAAAGCTTCTTTGTCCCTACACAAAGAAAGTCTAGCTTTACAGCAACACAAATACTTTATTCAATAATATATATATTTATTTTATTACTTTCTTGTTTGGGTTCAATGTCTTCAGCAATTCTCTAAACAATTTTATCAGAAGTTTTTACATCAACTAATTATTTAATCATTTTTATTTGTAATATAAAGTACAACGACGATATTTTTGAGCTCTGTACAAATGCATATAACATACATAGTATAATCTATATGATCTTCATAATTTTAAAATGTAAAAATAACACAATTAGTACTTTTTGACCGTGAGAACAGAGAAAATAAATAAAATGGCACTCTATTAACACTAATTGAAGTTGGGAACTACAACTCAATTTCACCAAATTAAATATGTCATTATATTTTATATATATATATATATATATATAGATGTATACTGAATAAATAAAAATTTTTCATATAGGAACAAAAAAAATTGTAGCATTCATCATTAATTAAAAAAAATAATATAATTATTAAATTATATAAATTTGTATCACTAAATTAAAATCAGGTAATAACTCGCCAATTATTATTATATATATTTAGTAATGAAAATATCAACAAATTATTTAATTTGAATATAATTAGACTAAATACAAATACTCAAAAAAGGTGTTATAATAGAATTAAATTTTATAGGTTTTGAGGAAATGCAGAACAATTTGTTACATTGTTTAAACAATTAATTGCAGTTATATTAGTGGAACTACTGAAAATATTCCATTCATGAGTTCATTTATTACAAGCGTGTATAGACAGAAATTCATAATAACATAATATAATTTTGGTCCGGTACTAAAGAAAGAATCGATGTTAAGAACGACTATTTATCTTTATTTTATGTTAAAATTTTAAAGAGTTCGATTCATTTCTAATTAACTAAATATTAACTAACATATTTATAACTTTTTGTTACAACTCACCTAATAGGTGCTTCCCTCAATGACCTAGCTATGTGCGCTAACGTTCAACTTATCTGAGTTCCTGGTCATAGGGATATTGCGGGTAACTGTAGGACGGATGAGTTTGTCAAGACTGGGGCTCGTCTCCCTGATATTCATTTATTAGAAGTTGGCGTTCCACTTGCAACAGCTAAACTGGCAATTAAACAAAAATATCTAAGCATTGCTCAGCAACAATGGGCAAGTGAGCCCAGTTGTCACATTTCTAGGTCGATTTGGTCTAACTTGCATAAAAAGCGTACGAGTAAGCTGCTCCAAATAAAGATAGATCTGCTCAGTACTACGGTATCGGTGCTGACGGCTCATTGCTTAATAGGGAGGCATGCTATGAGACTAGGGGTTCCTTAGGACGAGGAGAAAACTGTGTTCCATCTCATGTGTCAGTGCCCATCTTTAGCCAGAAGAAGATCAAAAATCTTGGAGTCCCCTTTTCTGACCGATCTGACTGAACTGTCATCCTACAATGCGGGTTGGTTCTCCTTCACCTAATTGGGGAGTCGTTGCCTCTCTGTTGGGCGTTGGTCGTATACTGATCACCTTGTCTATATACGAACATTGCTTCTTCCTTGTGGTACCACAACGGGCCATTATTTGTGCTCAAGTGGGCTTTCTTGGTAAACAAGGCTGCCACTCCAACCAACCAACCAACCAACCTAATAGGTTTTCTTAACTGTTCCAGAAAAATAATATTACAGAAAAACAGATTGTTTAAGAATATCTTAATAAAAATAGATGTAGTAACCAAAACGAACGAAGGCACTCTTGAACGAAGTCCCTCTACTTTTTTTTTAACTTAAACTTCTTATAATACGACTTGTAATCTTACTAGAACTTTAAATGCTTCTGGCGTCTTCGATTGGTAAATCTGGGGTTATTTTTTAATCGAATTTCACTGTTAGTGCAATTTTATTTTCGATTGGCAAATCTAGACCGAAATGTATAACACTCGAGATTAATTTTTTGCACTCTAGATATTTTGCCAGAGTATCAAAATTACTCTCAAATTAACAATTGTTTTATATGACTTATATATCAATCGATATATGCATTTATGAAAAATATAAATGTCTATGAAGATTCTATAAAGATGTCTATGAATTTCCTCATACATAAGGCACGTTTTCTTCCAGTGATCACACTTAATATATTTGGCTAAGCTCTTTACAGGATATTAACGTTGAAAGCACTTGCATTGCCATACAGTTGATAACCATATGTTAAAATTGGTGTAATGATGCTGTTATATAAGATAACTTCATATTTTCAATTTAAAGGCCTTTACCTTTGGCTGTTGAGAAACCAGTGTAACCTAACATTTCAAAGTTTGTGTCTATGTGCTTACGAAATTTTAATCTTCTACTTAAGTGAACAGATACTTAAGTTATCTGTTTGGGGAATTCGATGAATCTATTTTGTTCATTAAAATTGATACGCCATAGGGAAACTATTTACCATTCTTTGTGAATCTTTCAAATATCTTCAGGCCAATATACTAAACGTGTTAAATACCTCTAAATATAATCATTTTAATTCTTCAAAAAAATACAAAGTTCCACTTTAAAAAAAAAACTTTAAAACTGTTTTAATACTTCTTTAGATAAATTATCTATTCTGAAAAGAGACCGATATAAAGTTTCATTTAATTTTTGTCTATTAATATCTGTTATTGTTTTTGCTTAAGATTGATTAATAACGTGATAGTAATGAATAGATGGAATTTCCAGACAAACAGTATAAGAAGAAACCTTGCACATATCTTGAAGCATTAAATTGAAGATAAACAAAAGCTTAACCGATGGAATAGACTGACACCAAGCAGCAGTACCGAATAGCAACAATTTGTTGTGCCCTGTGCTTCAAAATAGATTATCGGAACCTTTATAAGAGTTTCGTGTTATCTATAATTTGATAACTCAAACTGAGTACGTAATTTATAATAAGGTATAAAAGTACAGATTCTCTATATAACAACTGATAAGTTGGAAAAACTGTGGTTCTCTGTGTTGATTATACTTTATTATAGAATTATAGATGCCTTTATTATATTTACCTTTATCCATACAGCTACAATAATAAAGAAACCAATGATCTAAAAAAATACTCCAATTAACTTAACGCTCTCCCAATCGAATTGCTAATTTGTTATAAAAAAAAATTAATTTCAAATAATAGCAAAAATAATATTAAACCACTTTGTGAAGCGTAACCACTGTATTTAGAAGAGCGATGAGTTAAAATATTTTCAAATTGAAATTAAAATTAAAACATATGGAATGTATATGTATGTATCTAATGAAACAATATTTGGGAACATATATAAAAGCCTAGCTCAGTAGTTTATAAGCAAACAGTTCTCTTCAGACCGCAAAGCAATAACTAATCCAAAATGAGAGCTGCAAATTTATGGAGTTTCGTATTTGTCATTTTTATTGCTTCTGTTATGGTATTTAATATTTTAGTACATTAAAATAAAACAAGATATTAATTAATTTACTTCTCTTATAAAACGATTTTATTATATGTATTACTGCAGTCGGGGGAGTTACACCCAGAAATGGTGAAAATGGCACAGGATTGTCTTAAAGAATATAATCTCGAGGAAAATGAAGTCAATAAACTACAATGGGATAACATTGATTTTCCGAGTGTAAAGGATGACATCAAGTGCGCAACTAAGTGTTTCTTCGAAAAGAGTAAATACATGGACTCAGCAGGAAACTTTAATGCTGATTCCGCAAAGAAAGACTTCGAATCTGATAAAAAACTGGTGCAAATTATTGATGAATGCAAAGTTATGGAATATGACAACTCATGTGAAAAAGCTTTCCGAATTTTGGCTTGTGTAGTTCAGAAAAAAATGTAATTTAAAATGTGGTGAGAAATGTGTTTAAAATAATTGATTTACTAAACAAAATATTGAAAAATAAAAAAAAAATGTGATAATACGACGAAAATCAACATAATTATTTTGCTTTTATATTACACTGCCTATTGAGAGTAATGCTACATTATTGATATCTGCTGTTTCAGCTTCAAATTGGTTAATATTGCTATTAGTAAAAATCTTACAAAACAATCCTAATACCTAATATCCTAATATTGAAACAAATGATTCGAAAGAACTTACATTCTTATTCGTTTTATGCATTTCGTTCAACCACATACAGCATTTAAAATTCGTATTTAAGGATCTAGTTTTTTAAAGACCTAATTGAAAATAGCTAATGACAAGAAAAAAGAATAGTGTTCACCCATAAAGTGTCTCATGTCCTAATTAGTTTATTAGAACGCACAAACCACAGCTATATAAATTATAGCTTATATATATTATTAACTATATATATTATTATTCACTAATTAATTAATGTTATTTTCACAAAAATACTTTAATTTTAATTTAATTTAATTTGTTTGTACAATCAAATCTCAAACTTTAACTTTATGATATTTATTGGATTTATGGCATTAAGCATCAGGTAGAACTAATTCGAAATGCCAAATAATTAGTCGCATATAGCAAAGCTGCCGACTGTACTATCCAGAAGCTGCAAATTACTCAAAGTGAGGCTCTCCAAAGACTCTTAAAAATGCCATGGTACATCCGCACGAGTGACATACTAAGAGACCTTAGAATAGATCCGGTCAAAAAACCCATAAGGAACAGACCCCTGAAGCTATATGCGAAAACCGGCAGGCTCTCCTACTTAGCATTATCTAATCTCAGAGTAATCACTAACCGCAGAGGGCGGTTTGCCGAACTTAGATCAGTCATTGAATAATCACGAAGCTTACGAGGAATACACAAGTTAGTCAGTGAGATGGGTGGGACTTTGTAGGTCAAACTTTGTAGACCTCTCAGCTATCAAAGAGTAAAAGTGCCCAGATACACTAATTCGGAAAAGGCTCAACATAATAATAATATATTTCCGATATCTTGTTTCTTAGATTTTTTAACTGAAGATAATATTTAATAATATTTTCAATTTATATTGAAAACTTTGCAAATACCTATGTGTGTATGTCACACTATCATGCATCAAAACAATAGATTTTTGCATTTGAAATGTTGCCTCTCAAAGTAGTCCTTATATTATGTTGTCTTTTTCAGTATTCTTACAAAAGATAAGTATATAAAGAAAAGGTTAATGCATAAACAGAAAAACAGTTTTCTTATTATTATAACGGAGATAATGAACCACCAGCAGTACAAACTTTATTACTTTATTATCATATTCAACGAATGAACTTCCAGCAGTTTCAGCAGTCTCTTGGTATGTTGTAAGAATGGATAACGATGCTCCAGCGAAAAAGGTGCTTGAAGCCGCAATTTGAGAAAGAAGACGTAGGAGAGGACAACATCAAGTTAATGGAGTACTAACCGGAGAAGTGCTAACCAGAAAGAAATGCTGATTCTAGGCTAAAACACAATAACAGGTTGTTCGGGACAAATAAATAGATGAGTAAACACACTAAACTATACTATAAAAATGAATGCATCTCTTAAAAATATCCAACTGAACGAAGTAATGATATTTTTGAAATTTTCAAGAAACATAATTAAACATGGTGTTGCGCCACTTATTTTATCTACAATATAGTTACGTTTTTAACTCAATACACCGAGTCCAACGATATTTCAATATTTGGATACCTTCATTATCATGTTTCATTTTCAAGTTTGGAAACATGTCAGTGGAAACCAAATCTTTTAATATTTGGATACCTTTTAAATAATACGATTTATCAAGTCCTCCAAAACATACCTAAGTTTCCTAATCCATTTCATCATTTCTTGCAAATCTCTTTTCCCAGAGCCATCTATTCCAGTGGGTGTAGAAGCAATTCGTATTGTAAACAAGTGAGAGGGTGCATTATTCTGCAAAAACAAAATTTT
>NC_051847.1:124657116-124661824 GCF_002237135.1 Teleopsis dalmanni
TTTACTCGCAAAAATTTTTACGTCTTTATTTTTAGTGCAGTCAAATTCAAAAATCAGTCTATTGTTGCAACATTCCAATCATCCGTTTAAATCTGCATGAGCAGAAATAATCAATTACAATATATCAAAACAATAAGATAAAAAATGCTTACCATTACCATTCTATTATTCATTTTGTTTTCTTTTATTTAAATTAATTAATTATTAATGTTTACAATTTTCATATTTCATATTGTAACACAACACAAAAACAAAACAAATGTCACAAAAAAGCATAACATTTTTTAAAAGTGATGCCAATTTGTTTCAACAAGACCTAAAGATGTTTTTTTTACAACTGAAAGAAAAAATTACGGGAAAAAATAAATCTCTATGTTTTTGATAAACATATTCAATATTTAATTAACACTGCTGCAATCTGTTAAGTGTTATGTTTTGGTAAATAGCAAATTTTGCATATGTGCACATATTTCAAGAAAATTTCATTTTGTATAAAAATAAATAATTCGTATAAATTGGAAAGTAAAATAAATACAGAATTAAAAAAAATTGTAAAAATGTTGAAAATTTTAAACATAAATTTTAATTTATGAATTTGGTTTGAATTTTCATTAACATATAATTTTTGACATATAACTGCAATATTCGTTGGAGTTTCCAATTTTCCAAAGGTTCATAATAGTTTGCCTATTGCGTTGGTAACACTTTATTCTTTATTGGCCGAAGTGTGTAGCCAGTATACAACTACTGGCCTAGATAGAGAAAATAGTTTGTTGTTTTGCGTACATTTCGGCCAGTATAGGCCAGCAACTTCTTATTTTTTGCTATACTTACCAGCCAACGAAAACGCCTAATATTAACACAACTTTTGATATTAATTATAAATGTTATAATACTCTCAATAAATTTATTCAGTATTCAATTCATACAAAAGAGTCATTTAAGTCACAATAAATTTTATAGAGTACAATTGAATTTTTTGCAATTATTGATGCATTTTAAAATGACTGTAATGATCAATAATTTTAAATGTGCTAGTTATACGCAAGAATGTACAATTCTTTTGCAACACTGGTCAATGTGCTTATGGTTTTCTAAATTTTAAATTTAATATTTTTATTTCGCAACACCATGATGGCATATGAAAAGAGCTAAAAAAAAACAGGAACCGTTATTCTATATTCAATGTTACGCTTACCACATGTAGATCATTAAAACTTCATCGTGAAGTTATATATATTCAAAAGATCAAACAAAAAAAAATGTGCGCAATCGAATAAAACAACAGAATATGTCAATAGTAATTAAATAAATTTTATATTGAATGCAATAAAATTTTTGTTAAATGGAGAGAAATATGGAAAAACTCGTGGACACGAAGGATTGTAGAATGAAGGAAATTCTAAAAACTAATAACGAAAACGTAAGCTGTAATTTGATAAATTCATATTGTTTTTCTTTTTTTCAAAATACTTTATCTACGCAAAGGTTTTACAAAGGAGTCCAACTATTGTCAGTGATAAAAGAAATGCAAATACTGACAATCCAGAAAGCATTGATTTAAATAAATTATTTGATTTGAATGCAAACATGGAAAAATTTGAAAATGAAGATGAAAACTGCAACAAGTATGAAAAGTTCCAAAAACTCAGCGACACAGGGAATAATCAGATTTCAGCTTTTGGAATAAACAATAATGAAATCGTAAGCTATTTTTTATATTTCTTATTATACCATTTCTGATTAATAATTGTATGTTTTCTACTTACTGGAGATGTGTCCAACTAATGCCAATGCAAACTATAATGGCCATTCCACCAATACAGAAGACGCTGGATTAAGCAAAGTGTTTAACATTGGGACTAATATGGAACAAGATGTTAATAAAAATAATGATTTGATCACATGTGAGAACACAAAGGTAAATATAAAAAAATAATTGTTTTTTATGTTCTTCTATTTTTTTGTTGAAAAAGTTGAAAGATGAAAACAACAAAACCGTCGCAAATCAAGAGATCCTTGATCCCGGAGATGGATATACAACAGAAAATATAACCAATTCCTTGAATAATTTTTCATTACCGAAAGATAATGTTGAAGAGCAAAACAAATTTTTAGCAAATTCCAATTATAAACAGAAACACAATTTTTTCAATACCATACAAAAGAAGTCAATCTTCGAAAAGAAGATTGATAACGATGATGTTGACAGTTTTTCATACATATTTGCTATTCATAATAATGCAATTGCAACTAATGCAATAAGCACGCATTATACTGACAGCGATGAACTATTCGGAAACACTGTTTCGTCACTCCGCAAAGTTATAGACATAAAGGACACCGATTCATTTTCAGTTACCCCCTGTGTTAAAAAATCAGTAAAACAGTTACCAAACTTGGATATAGAAAGCACACAAAATAATAACGAAAGCTATTTAGGTATTGACCAAGTCTCTCTTAATACTAGTGCCATATCACGAGCCTCTTCGATCGATGAAGAAATAAATAATATATTTAATTCCAATGACTACGAAGCCGAATTGTTAGAAATGATTCCATGTAATGAATTTAGTAAAATTGAAACAGAAATTGTAGCAGAACACTCACTTGTAAAAAAGATTGAACAAGCTAATGTGGTTGAAAGAATTAAAACCACGAATACTAAGTCAATTGATATTGATAATAATAAATTAAGAGAAGTACTTCACAAGCCTAATACAAACACCAAAATTATTATTAAATCTAATGATGTAGAAACAACCACTAAGAAGTCAGTTAAGCAATTACCTAATTTGGATATCCAAAATATAGAAAACAACAACATAAAATGTTTGCCTATTAACCAATACTCAGTCAACACAAATGGTATATCACAATCCATCTTGATCAAAAAAGAAAACGAATTTGTGATGGATCTGGATGTCGAAATGGGTTCGTGTAGTGATATTGTTAACAATATACCAACGAATACTTCAGGAGCAAATTCAACAATAAAATGTTTAGTAGAAAAAAAGACGGATAACGCCAATACAAACACAGTGAATCCTCAAATCGGTAAGGAAACACCAGCAGCAGTTACAACTTCTACTAAATCAAGAAAAAGAAGAGTTAAAGCAGCTAAGAAGAATGGTACATTAAACGATATTTATGACACTAAACTAAAAGAAGCTCTTCACACACCTATACCACCCGAAAACAAAGGTTTTCAACTAATGACAAAAATGGGCTATATGGCAGGTACCGGTCTTGGAACATGTGGTGAAGGTATTACGGAACCAATTTGTGTGGAATTAAAACGAAATCGAAACGGTGTAGGGCATCAAAAAAACGAACAAATCAAATGTTCTAATCAGAACTCTAAGTCCATGGGTTCTTTAGCAGCGCTGGAAGCTACTAATAAAAGAAAAGCAAAAGGTAAGTAATCACAAATCCTATAAATTAAATTAAATTTAAAATACATAAAACTTATAAGCAGTAACTATAACTACCCAAAATGTAAATAGTAACAACACATCGAAAAAAAGACGTACACATTCGCCAATTACATTTCATTCTCCAGATAGATCAACACCACCGCCACCAGCACCGTCATTTCATTTCTCTTCAAACGGACATTTATTGAAATTAAGTGATGTTTCAACAAAACGCTTGAAGTTATCAAACATCTTAAAATATAATCCAAATGTTCCACTAAGCAAGAAAAATATCCAACGTATTAAGGAAGTTTTTGATCATGAAATTTCATTACTACTTGAAAGACTACAGCACGAATCCCTCATATTTGGTTGCAGCAAATGGAATATTTTTCCTTGCATAATTGCCTTAAATAACGATAGCATGGCGACGCACACATATGAGTTTATACAAATGGAAATATTTAATTGGATTACTAGGCACCAAGTACAGAGGAATATTACTCCAAAATTTTATGGTATAATGCGCAATAATAAAACAATTAATATTGCTTGTGAAAATAGGTACGCTTATGAATGCCTAGAAAATTGTCTTGAAGCATTGACCACTCGACCAATGTTCGAAAACTTAACACTTACTTTACAGCCCTGTTTTAATGATTTAAGCTGCTATGGAATTCACTTCAAAGGTGTATTACGCAATCCAGACATGCTTTTACCACAACTACAAGCGCACGAACCAAAATTATTTACTGAACTGTGGCTCCTCATAACTCACGTAGTAAACTCTGAAAAATTTGAAACTTATTTCATGGTTTTAATGGACGAGCAATCTGCGCTAGTAATCGAGCATTTGGTTAACAAAATATTGTATGTTTTGACACATAAAGTTACCTTCTCATTTAAAGGCAAACTTCCCAAAACTAACAATAACAAATGTTAAAATTTTTAATAGTTTTCATGATTGAAAATTATATTTAATAGATAGTAGATAACCGAGGATAACTTAAATCGTCCTAATTGGTAAGGTCAAATTTTCGACCATATAAAATTTTTTTATTATCACAAATAATATAAAATATGAAATAATTTACTAAACTTGTTTATAATTTTTTTTCTTAAAAATACAAAATGTAATTAATAATTTACTCAGTAAGTCAACAAATTAAATTAAAGCTATCAATTTGCAATTGGTTCATTACTATGTTTTACTCCTTTACAATGCTATGATTTATAATTTAACTTTGCAAGTTCTAGATTTACTTCCATGGACTCTCATCTAAAAACCAGTA
>NC_051847.1:124661924-124677549 GCF_002237135.1 Teleopsis dalmanni
CCCACTGGTAGATTTCAGTTGACGGCAGCACTGTTGCATTTGGAATAACTGCGCGGGAAATTCAGAAAGTCACTGACTTATCAAACCGCCCACTTAAATTCCGTAAAGAATTGCAAGCAGATTTCTTACTACGATAGCGACTATTCATCATTAAGTTTATGTGATTTTCCTGCTTCCATTTTAAATGCTAACTATAAATCTTCAAAGGAAATATTGTAATATCAGAATTCGAATCTGGCTCAAAGATTCAAATACATTAGTAAACAATGGACATGGCAGGGACCACTTTGAGTCGAAATTTTTCTATCTTTCTTTTGGCAAGCTGTGAAATTACATTTACTTATAAACTTATCTAAATGATTGGTTACACTTCAGTATTTCTTTATCGGAGTGAGTACTCGTTCCGCAAAATGAATACTGTAAGTCCATAAAGGTTTTAAAATAGTTTTTTTTTTGAAGTTTTTTATTTATTTTGAACATAAAGTGCAGAGTTTGAATTAAACAACCACTCTAACTTTTTAGCTATAATTTTTGTTACATTTATATGATTATCTGCAGGATAAAGTCTATAACAAAATATTTGCTTCAATATTTTGAAATGTCCTATTGCCAACAAGCCCAATTATCCTTTTGAAGTGATAAGGTGGTTTAGGTTGACTTGGTGGATTTGTCTTTTGCTGCTTAATGTTCAAGAAAATCATTTTTATAAAACAAAACATTTTATAAAAAGTTTTTTTAAACATTTTGTAAAATATATCAAGGCTTGAAACGCCATTAATATGACCTTGAAATGTCTTCGTTAACATACTCTTACACCTATATTTATTGATCAATAAATATTTAAATATTTTAAAAATTAAGATGTATTTGTCTTTAGTTTATTATATAAAACAATGAAAAATTAACATTTTATTTTCATTTTTGACTTGGTTTTGTAAAGATTTAAGCAATAGCCAATCAAGCATAGGATTTCAAGGTTCCAATCAAATTTAATACCCGAAGGATATAATCTAACCTTAATTAAAATAAACGAAAAAAGACATCATTATTTTTATGATAGAAAAGTAGTACATTATCTATGAATTTGTATATGTGCAATTGTCAAATAAATTTTTGCACTTGTTAAGTTAAATCCAATTATTTCCAAGCTTGTTTCTGCGATCTTCAAACAAAAGAACAATAAAGTTTTTAATCGCAAACCAATAAATCTCAAAGCTTTGCTAACGAGGCGCCTAAGATGCGCTCGCCAAGCATTGAGGTGCAGAATTTGAATACTAAGCCTCAAGAACCGCGATGATATCGCCAAGAAACATAAATTTTGAATATGAGAAACAATGCACTCTGATAATACTGCTACAATGTAGCATAGTTCATTTTGGAGGAGCACACATCAAAAATTCTGTATTGGTCAATCTTGCCACAATAGACCGCCGCATGAGTGGAATTGATGAAGAAGCTTTTATGTCACTTGGGTTATATCATTTTTTGATATAAAAACCAAAACTTTTGAGTAAAACGCAGCAGTTGATATTAAGCACTTCGGTTGAACGTATTTACTGTGCGTTAAGTGTACGCGGGAGGTTACAAAAGTTCTGAATCACATAAAGTCTTGAAAGTGGTGCTAATTAAAGTTGTGAAAAGTATAATAACTATGAAAGTGGTCAAAGAAGTTTTTATTTTATTAGGTATGTTTGTAATTTCGCACCAAAAATATATATACGAATTACGTGGTATATTGTAAATCTTATGTAGAATATATAATTTTTTAATATTTATAATAACTGTCATTTATAATTGTTAAGCATAAATCGGATACAATATAATTCATACATAAGTTTTAAGTTGGTATTATGAAATTCTAATAAAAATTAGACAATTATTTAAAGGAATAAAATTAAAATTAAGGTATCGCACAAACTTACCTTATTTATTTGAGTACTTAGGATTCTGCAAGTAAAAAAATTGAAATAATTAAATAAATTTTTTGAAAAAGTTCAACACATTAAATAAAAAAAATCCACATTAAGTGTATAAAATTCACAATTTTGTGTATTTTATAAATGACATATGCCTTATTAGATGAATACGTTATTTTAGATAAACATAATTCGGGATGGTTCATATAAATATTGTATAGAATCAAATTTGAAGATATTTCAAGGAATCCACTGAGAAAGTTATAATATTTCTTATAAAAAAATCTTCAATGAAATAAAAGAATCCAGTTATTGCATCAGACAAATACAATAAATAATAATTGATAAATAAACTATGTTCAAAAAAGTTCTTGGTGGAAATACCTGAAAAAATGCGTTTTCGAAATTAAACTATAAGATCTTATGCACTGGAATAAACTTGCATAAACAAAAGGAACTTTCTCTAATGGAAATACTCTAATGGAAAAATTAAGCAACAAAATCAAGGTTCTGTAACCAACACTGATGCATAAACGAAAGAATTTTATATATGGGTATCCCATATCAAATAATGAAATAGAACTCTGTAACGAAGGTTTCATACTACAATTTATAGAAGTATTTAAAATTAAAGAAATATTCTAAGTTCATGAAGGGAGCGCAAGGGATCTATACATAGTAAAGCAAGTTCCACGACATAATATTTATACTACTGGGTACATCTAATACTGGGTACAAGTACATATTAGATAAATACAGAGAGAAGAATAATATCATGATCATAGAAAATACTGTATACTATTTTCAACATTGTCAGTATGTTAATTAAAAATAATTATTAAACTCACATAAATGAAACCAACTATTTATAATCTCCTTTTTGTTCCATTTAAAATGTAAAATTTTGTATTGCATCATAATTTTCTAAAGTAACAAATTCTAAATTAAAAAAATATGTCTGCGCAATACATGTCCGCCTTACAAAATTAAATTCATTTCGATACCAAGTTAACTCTTTCACTTCATTCACGCATGTTATCCGTAGAGAACTTAGTTGAAATATACTTACATATATTAAAATAAACAAAAATCAAAGTATCAAATAACAGTAACCAGAAGCGAAAAATAAAAAAAGAGATAAAGATAGATAAAAATAGATAACAATAGATAAAAAATAGATAAACACTGAAAATAAAAATTGGAATTAAGTGCTAAATGTACGGAATAAAATTGAGAAGATATTTATGTAGGTAATCACTCTGTACACATTTTCAGGGTAAATAGAATAACGATTTTACTGGTTAAAAGCAAATTTTCGAGTAGTTTTATAAGAGTACATCCAATAATCAATACTCTTTAATCGCAATGGAATATAGCGTTCTGAGAGTCAGGATTAATGTATCTATATGCCAATTGGATGTCGAAGATACTATATATAATTTTAAAGATATGATTGTTTTGAAACAAATTTGCAGTAATATTCTTTGAAGCTTAAAAGTACTTTCATCTGTACTTTCATCAATATTCTATCACTTTTAATTTTAAAAGTTAATTTTAAATTATAGTTATAGATATATCGATAAAAAAATATATGTCAATATAAAACACTTTCAATATTCTCTAGAACAGACATCAAATTTTTTTAAGAACTTCAAAACTAGAACAATGTTTGATACTTCTTTTAGAGAATGTTAACAACATAATATATATGTTGAACATATACACATTGTTGAATATGAAAGAGAAGCTATGAATATAACGAGGGTTGGCGAGCAAAACTAGTAATGGGCAGACCACTATAGTCTTTTAAAAAAACAGAGCTTTGCGAATCAATAGCAGTTAATTAATGGATAAAAGCAGCCAAAAGATTTAAATGTTGGATCTTAAATCATTTAGAGACCATATAAAAATGGACTTTATATGCTATATGACTATGAAACAGGTGCCGTTAAGTCAATAGTATTCGATTATCACTATATCTTAATATTATAGTATCTAATTTCTAACAGCTCAGATTGTGTATTTTCCTTACATTTAATGTGATTACGAATGTGATCACATTTATGTTATTATGAATTATGTTATTAATACTCGTAATTTAATTAATTTTTAACTGATTTAAAGGATTTTTTTTTATTTGAAAGCCAAAATATTGAGGATTAAAACAAATTTAAGAAATGCGTAAAATTTAATTTTAGATTGAAGATTGAGATATATATGTATATATATATATATATGAGCTATAAGAGGATATTGGAGACTTACTTAGCAATTGATATCAATTCAATTTACCAGAGTAATTCATAAGTAGTACAAACACTTCTAATATATGACTTAAATACTTCAGTAAATCAATTTTTCGATTTCGTTATAATTTATTAAGCTAGCCTAAATGCATAGAAGCAATATGGCAGTTACATTTAACAGCTATTCACGTATTGTCACTTTCTATCCATAGGTATATTTATCATATTCAGTTTACTAAGTACTTTTCCTCATTTCAATATTTGGCTTATGTACATAATTGTATTAACTAAGAACTTTTTATTAAAGACATCATCTTCGCAAAAAAATTTTGATAGAATATACGTATGCGAGCTAACTGACTGGAATGCATTTTCATGCTTCAGCAACTCAAGCTCTACTGGCATTTTATGTAAACTTCCTCTTTAATCCAAACTACATAGAGGTAGTATGTACCAAGTTTTCTTCTACATAATCTTCCTAAAATGCAGAAGATATTTATATAGAAAAATTCATTTGCCGTGAATTTTTGTATATTTATGTGGTATGCAGCCACGACTTCTCTTTTAATATTTATGGCCCAGACCATACACAGTTATCATATTGAAAAATATCAAAGACTTATTTCACGAAGCGGTAATAATTAAAAATTTTAAATTACAAAAAATCATTTCAGTTTAAAGATGCAATTGTTTCATGGCAATAATCTGCCAGTGTAAAAGTGTACTTGACCTTAAATTTCTTGCAAAGGCTAAGGGCTTCAAAGTAGTTTAAGTTCAAATGTATTGACTGTTTTTCAAATTGGCAATATCAATATTATTATGCTTATAATAACATAATATGCATAATATGCATATTATTATATAATAATAAAATAACAATTTTTTTATAAACAAGAAATGGTTGGTCAGTTCCCGTAGAATAAAACATGCTTGTATTATCTTTAAAAAAATTTTGTTTCCAATTATAAAAATAAAAACATTTGAGAATCTACTGTATCTATTAAGAAGGTAACCCAATAAAACTCAAGCGTTTACGTAGATGAAGTAAGTAGATCTTTAGGATGACATCCCAAAGGATGATCATCAAAAATTCGTATTGTTAATTTTTTAAATCTCTACTGTTTTGTCATAGTAGCAAATAAATGTAAATAAAAAAAATATTTGGGAATAGGCCTATTAGGATAATAACGTTTTTTAAACTGGTTAAAAGTACTCATATAGAAATTATCTCTGAATAATTTATATTATTAATTTTATGTAACATAATAATTATTATTATATTATAATTATATTATATTTTTGTTATTATATTATATTACTACGTGATCCCGCGAACTTCATGCCGCGTAACAGTCAATGAATATTATATTAAATTGCAGGTAAACTAAATTTAGAAATTTTTTAACGTAAAAAAATGAATACAAAAAATTTATTATGTTCAATAGTTTATTAGGATATTAATATACAATCAATTATTTCAATGATCTGTCAGCAAGAAGCTGGGTTGCACTCCAATTGATTCTCTTCACTAAAGTACCTTGTGATATACGATATTTTTTTTTTTTATCAGGCGCAAGAACAAATAAAGCACTTAAAAACAAAAAGAAAATCAGTATCACTCAAACTGTTATACTGTCAACAGTTTGAAACAGAATTTATAAATTTATTATTTATGTTAAAATAAGTGCATTTTTCCAATATTTTATAATATATGTATTCTGCTATTCGGATAATAGCAAAATATATCAAAGATAATTAAAAATCGGTTCGGCCGTTCTTAAGTTATAAGTGGTCTAACTAACACGACTTTCTTTAATGTATATTGATTAAAGTACTATTATTATATTATATTATTAGTTTTTATATTTGTTACTGCGCTTAGGTCGTTTATTTAAGACATAAATTTATGAAAATATTTTTTTTTAATAAAATAAAAAATTACACTTTTTAAACTGTGTTAAATATTTAGTTATATTTTAATTTTTATACAAAATTATTTATATTACGGATATTTTGATCCACTTCGTAGACCATCTTCAGTGTACAGCAATATTAAAAAAATAAATAACATATATAAAAACTAATTGAATATTGGTTGTAGTAGCAATTTATTAAAGTCTATATTATTATTATATAATATATAATTATAGTATATATAACAATATTATATAATATAATTTACATAATAATAATTTATAAATATAGGAGTCTGTGTCAATTTTTCAAGAATAGCAAGAAAAGAAAAATAAGATAGCTATAAACAACTAAGTCAAAAGTACATGAAAAGTTTTGCCAGACATCGCATTACCAGTTAATATAGAAGACAATTAGCACAATACTACACCAAATAAAAATTCAATTAAACAGAAAAATCCATATAGTTTACCAGAAAAGCTATAAAAGTGATGGGCATGTGATAAAGTATATATGGGTATTACAAAAAAAAAGTTCAGGACATCATTAAAACTGAATGGTATTTAAAATTCCATCGAAGCCTATGTTTTATTTATATTATATTGTATGTACGTATGTTATATGTATGTATGTATGTATACTATATTGTATGTTCGATAATCTATAGATACCAAGAATGTCATCAAAGGTTAGTCATCAAATATCATCAAAACAAAAGTTATTTTTTTGCAATGCTTTTAATTGTTATTATTTCAAGCACAAAGGGCTATAAACATATATAGCAACCTATACTTAAGGACACCGAAAGATTATAAATGTACAAGAATATAAATTAATAAATATATTTTTTATTAGTTCATTCTTTGGTTCTGGTTTCTCAGCACTGTCTTAGGGCCATGTCTTGTAAAGTGTCTCGGGCACGGCATGAGTTGTTTTAAATGCAAATTATAAAATTGAGATCAAGAGAAATAACAATATGTCGGTTTAAATTCCGGCATGCGAGCCGGCGTATTTGTGTCTCGGCACTAAGGCAAAGGAGTTTTGTTCAGTAATAAACTTCAGAATTTGCGCCTTTTAAATTCAAATTCCAACTTGAGTTTATAACGTTTTGGAGAAAAAATGGCAGTAAGCAACACAGCCTATTTTATTAAATGCTAATAATCTAATTATTACACTTTCCGATTTTAAGGAAAAGCGTATAATTTTGTAAGTATTGTTAACAATTATTATAAGAAAATATAATAATTAAATAATATTATAACAATGAGTTTCCATGAGTTTTTTCTTGATGGTTATTTTTGGTAGCAAATTGAAAGTGATCATATCTACATTTCCTTTTAAATGAAGGCATAACCAAATAGTACCAAAACATTGTAAAAATATGAAATTGACGATACTGATGTGACAGTCTACATAACATATATTTTCGGCATAGCCCGAAACAACCAATTTTGCCGTGCCCGTTACACTCTACATAACATAGCTCTTAGTGACATAAGTCTTTCAAAATTTATCAGAAGAAGACATCATGTGTTTAGTTTAAGGAATGCTATTTTATAATACCTTCAATGTACAGTATCTAGTATAAGTTTAATATTGTATTAAGCAAATTTTGCAAATTTTTGCGTAGTATTAAATTAAAATTAATGAGATTATTAATAGTAAGAACAAAAGTGATTTTATACTACTAAGGCCGTGTGCGAGTTGGAGTAAATTGAGGTAAAGTAAATTGAAATTTTCTAGGGATTTTTTGTACTGCACTTAAGTAAATATGTATATATTTTTATTATTTTTGATTAAAATTGTTCAAATTTATTTATTTATTTTTTAAATATCTAATTTACTTAAATTTTATCTACTTTATCCTACTCGAAATTCTGGTAAATACCAACATTCGCTGCCATACCGACATAATTTACTATTTCCCTCAATTACTCGTCAATTTACTCGAACTCGCACACGGCCTAAATAATTTATTCTAAATGCAAACCATTTTGACATTTTTAATGGCTTTAATGCATACTTTTAGGTGCCATAAAAATATAACTACTACCTGAATTAGATTTAATTAATTACTCCTTAAAGTAGACTAAATTTTTATATGGTAAACCTATAATTAAACTACTTGATTAGAGTTTTAATCGCGATGCAAACTCAAATCTACTCTTAATGTCATGTAAACAAATTGTTATATATATTTTATTTTATTCATATTGATTATTTAAATGTTCTATGTACACTGCGAAAGAAATTAATTAACCTCAGCTAATACTTTTTTATTAATATAAATCTCGTGTCGCTTTAATTTTTTAATTAATTTTCACAAATAATTTTATTTTAGGCATTCTACATCTATGTCACTATTGTTTGGTAAGTAAAATAATTTTAAATGCATCAACAAATTTGTTTAAATTATTCATTTTATTAACTTTTATTTACGTTTTATGTTTTTTATATTTACGTTTTTTATGTTCATGTTTTGAGCAGTGTTTAATTACGTTAATCAGTAATATTATAGTGGAATTGAAACTAAATCTTAAGATTTTCTTACAGAAGTGAGAAAAGATGCTATTTAAAAGCTGTCAAATTAATAATTTGGGATAATGTGTTTTCATCTGAGTTTCTTACATTTTCAAAATTACTGTTAATCACTAAAAATTTAATTTTAGAATCGTTGAAAACAATTAATTTCAATTACTTCACTAACAAAACCATTAATTTCAATTACTTCACTAGCAATTTTTACCATTTTATGGTTAATGTTAATGGTTTCTATTAAAATACCTTTCATATAATTTATTATAAATATTTCCTGAGGTTTTTTCTTATTCATATCAACTATAATTTGGCTTTAATTATTTTTTGATTATATTTTTATGTTTAAAATATTAGTGTAAATATTATATAAAAAGGTTTTCAAAAAGTAGTAAACTATAACAACAAAAATTCATTTTTATATTATTTTAATTCATTGAATTTCTAGCTGACCATATAGCTGTTTCGAGTATTGCCTCCTTAAGCAACTGACCCAAAACTGTACTTGACTTTTATGTTCCTCCATTTTTCTGGAATTTTGTTAATTTGCTGTGAAAGTTTTATCAACAAATTCACTTGCTGTGTTGTATTAGAACGATATTATAAACCAGCTGTAATTAATTGAATTAATTAATCATATTTTTATATTATATTGTTAAGTTTCAATACTATTCTGTTTGTAAAGGCATTGTTTGTTGTGTAATTTATATATTCTTTCTCATGTATAGAACATAAATCTAGGAACATAATACTGAAAAAGTCATGCTAATGTTTTTCCACGACTTACACGAGCGAAACTGGTTATTTTTAGGACTAAAGTGACTGTTATATTTAATAGAAACTGGTATATTTCATTATGAGGTTTTCGAAAAGTAGTAAACTACAATAACATAAATTCATTTTTATATTATTTTAATTAATTGAATTTTTATAAAATGCAGTATTATTATATTCACAATATATAATTCGCAATGTAAACATTTCAGCTGCAGTTTCAGCTATATCAAGTTGGAAAGACCACAACATTAAGCAACTCGAAATTTCGAAATCAAAATACATGAGATATTATATATATTGAAACATAATATGAGGAAGACACATTATATTACAATTTTATTAGTGTATTTTAAGTTAAACTTTGTTTCCCCGTAAACTTACAAGCTGACTCAATTTGCCATCGGTCACATAAAATATTCAAGCAGCTTATTATCTATTCTTTATATAATAATATAAACCTACATATTGATTTTTCTTTCACTCTCAATTTTATAATTTGCATTGAAAACAACAACAACTTTGCTCATGACGAGCCCATGACACTCTGCATAACTTGGCGTTGAGCATTTAGAAGGCACCTTAAAAAATTAAAAACATTATCTACTGTATATTGATGAGGGACAGTTAGTATCGGCTCTCATGACCAAATTTAAACCAACATATTGATTTTTCTTTTACTCTCAATTTTATAATTTGCATTGAAAACAACAACAACTTTGCTCATGACGAGCCCATGACACTCTGCATAACTTGGCTTTGAGCATTTTAAAGGCACCATGAAAAATTAAAAACATTATCTACTTTATATTATAGTACAGTTATATCGCTTATACAAATTTAAACCAACATATTGATTTTTCTTTCACTCTCAATTTTATAATTTGCATTGAAAACAACAACAACTTTCCTCATGACGAGCCCATGACACTCTGAATAACTTGGCTTTGAGCATTTTAAAGGCACCATGAAAAATTAAAAACATTATCTACTGTATATTGATGAGGTACAGTAAGTATCGGCTGTCATGACCAAATTTAAACCAACATATTGATTTTTCTTTCACTCTCAATTTTATAATTTGCATTGAAAACAACAACAACTTTGCTCATGACGAGCCCATGACACTCTGCATAACTTGGCCTTGAGCATTTAGAAGGCACCATGAAAAATTAAAAACATTATCTACTGTATATTTGTTTAAAAAACAAGATTTCTAAAAATTCAACTTGTCAATTTTGACCTGTCAAAATTTTGAAAATATTTTCTTATTAGTAAACTATCATTAAAAAAATTAGTAGATTAATAAATTAATTTTT
Organism: Teleopsis dalmanni; assembly: GCF_002237135.1. NCBI lineage: Eukaryota > Metazoa > Arthropoda > Insecta > Diptera > Diopsidae > Teleopsis > Teleopsis dalmanni. The sequence goes on from NC_051847.1 coordinate 124,672,629, forward strand.
TTTGATTCTAAAAACATAAAATATGGTAAGAAGGGCTTGAGTATTAAAAAAAATAATTAAACATTATATATATGTAATACATATACTCTATATCTTGAGCACATACCACAATAAATATAAATTTTATAATAAAAAATGCATACACCATAATATGTAGGTTTAAAATTCCGTGGTATACCACTCTTTTTAATAGATCAGTTATGTAGAAATATAAAATAAATTTTAAAAATATCAAGTAATTTCTATTTTACTTTCTTTTTAGATTGAATAAATGTTTTAAATATAAACTTGATTTTTCATTTGATTCACTGTGAACCAGGCAGATATTTTAAAACACAGTTGTCTTAAACGTAACTTCCACCTGCCAAACAAATATATAAATTACAATTATATAGTACTATGAACATATAATATAAACATATAAATTTTAATTCAAACACTTCTTTGCATTATACAAATTTTTGTTTTTTAGTCTCAACGCGGTTACAACTATATTGGTCCTGAAGTTGCCTCTGCCGGTATTGCTCAGACCAAACCAACCACGATACTAGCAGGAGGTGGTCAAGGTGGTTTTTCTGCAAATGCACCGTCAGTTGGATATCCAATAACTCAAACCGGCAATGAAAATTCACCATATGTTGGCGGTTTTGTTGGACAACCACAAACACAACTAACGCAGCGCACAAGTGCCATCGGTGCCGGTAATTTTCCTACTGTGCTGCCAACTGCAACTGGAAGTGTTTTTCGTACTGGAAATGCTAATGTACAAAGACCGGCTGGTGCCGTTTTCGGTGGTACACGGCAATTTGCTGGTGCTGGTACCGGTGTTGGTGAAAATACTGGTGTAGGAATAGATGAATCAGAAGGTGACTATTCTGCTATACCAGGTTTACCTGGAGTAGACTATCCCATTTATAGCGTCGTACCGCCCACAACATTCGATTGTCTACAACAACCATTACCGGGATATTACGCTGATGTTGAAGCACAATGTCAAGCATGGCATATTTGCGCACTCAATCGCACTTATTCTTTTCTTTGCCCAAATGGCACGGTTTTTAGTCAAGAAACTTTGGTATGTGTATGGTGGAATCAGTTCGATTGCAGTATTGCTCCAAGTCTTTATGGAAATAATGCGTATATATATGACTATGGCAATGAACGTGCGACAGCTCAAACTCCACAAATCGGTGCAGCTTTCCGTCAGCCTACAAGCTTTGTTAATCCAAATACTGTACGCCCACCAGCACAAGGTTCTAATATCTTTACTAGTGGTGGATTGCGCACAACTATTACTGGTGGTAATACTTTTGCTAATACACCAATGGGTCTACAAGCGGGTTTTGCATCAAACGTTCCTGTAATTAGTAATACAGCTTCAGCAGCACGTTTTCAACCAGTTAATGCTGTAACTGCAGTTCCAACATATCCCACGGCGGCAGCAGCAGCAGGAGCTGGCGTTACTCCTGCAACGTTTGGTGCTGTCATTAATCGTCCTTCTGGTGCCAATGCTGGTGCAGCAACAGTTGCTCGACAAGGAAGACCGGGAACTACGGCTAACCGTGAATATTTACCACCAAGTAGACGTTAGAACGATTTTACTCCAATTTTTTTTGATTTTTAGTACTAATGTACTAAAAAATGGCACACGTTTATGATGTTCCTTTTAAAACATGAATAAATCTTAAAAAGTGTACAGATGAAATGATAATTTCAATTCTGTTTCCACTTTATGTACTATATTAGGTTTATAGTATATTTTTAATTTCATAATATGCTTTACTACTTCATTTCATCCACTCTATGTAAAACAAGGCATGCCTTTATGTATCTTAATCTTTTCTTCATTTTACTATACATTATATATTTAAGTTTTCAATAAAAAATGTTTAATGGCAAGTAATTAATATTGTTTTAATTTTTGTAAAAAAAAACTACAACAATAAAAGTTCTTTTTATATTCTCCAGAAAAATGCGCGAACATAGTACGGCTTTGGATCAGTGTGTGCGCTGACTTTGAGCTTCAAATTTGGCAGGACACGAATTTGATTCCTGATACTTGCAGTCCCACTCATGATGGATATTTGGCAATACTCAAAACAGCTGTAAGGTCACCCAAAAATTCATTAGATTAAAATAATATACAAATGAATTTTTGTTGTTGTAGTTTACTACTTTTCGAAAAAATCTATATATTATTTTAATTAATTGAATTTTTGGGTGACCATGCAGCTGTTTTGAGTATTGCCAAATATAGTACTCAAGCTAGCGACTGTAATTTAATATGGGGCAGTACTACAATAATGCATATACTCGACTTCATTTTTGATATTTCTACTTACGCTAGTTTAATAGTAAGCTTTGGATTTGAAGAATTTGAAAGTATCTCTCTTATTGTAAAGTTTTGAAGTATTTAGAAAGTTATATTTAAGACACATGCATACTAGAAAGTAGTAACTATTATCTTTTCAACAGATAAAAATATCTTTGTTTTTTTCTAAAGAATGTCCTTCAGAAAAAATCCTTTCCTTTGTATAAAGAAGCAGATATTACTAGGAAATAACATGGGTGACTAAAAATTATGCATATTAAATTGATGTCAAATTGAAAAATCAAACTAATCAATCCTTATAATTTTTAATAATGCCGAAATAAGTTTTAAAATATCTTTGTGATATTTCACAATTATTATTTTCTATTGATTTTTTTCATAAAAAAAGAGAGTGTAAGTTAATGAACATCGCCCTGGTACATTGTTTTTATTACAATATATACCCATAATTTATGATAAAGTTACACAATGAAATGTAACAGTACAATTATTGTGTATTGTATTGTGTGTTATACCAGATGGACTGATAAATACCCGACCTAAGTAATAAAGACCCATTTTTTTTGGAAAATTATATTTTATGATTCAATACAGTCCCCTTTTAGCTCGACATACATATTTGGATTCCTTTTAAATAATACGATTTATTAAGTCCTCAAAAATGTACCTCTTTACACTTCATCATTTGATGCAAGTCTCATTTCCTAGAGCCATCTATTCAAGTTTAGAAACAGGTAATATAGTCACTGGAATCCAAATCTAGAAAATGCGCTGAGTAAGGAAGCAATTCGTACCGTAATTCATTTAATTTTGCCATGGTTTTCATAGACGTGAGAACGGATAATTTTTTCTTCGACAAATGTGTGTCGTTTTTTCTTGATATCCTCATCAAATCGATCCAATGTTATGCAATGGCAGTCTGATGTTAATGTTTTTCCTTTTTCCAAATAGTCCATGAAAATTATTTCACTTGAATCCCAAGATACGAAAGCCAAAACTTTTCCAGTCGATTGTTGAGTTCGTGACCGTTTGGGAACACTACCCCCGGACTCTACCCATTCTCTGGCTTATTGTTTCCTTTCAGGTGTGAAGTAATGGATTTATGTTTTATGAATTGACACTACTCGACGCTCACAGTCAGCTAAATTTTGATATTAGATCTTGCCTCTCTAACTGTAACCTTATAATTTATATAACCACTTATTTTTACTTTTAGAAAAATTTATCACTTGAAAAATATGTCAAGTGATTTTTTTATGTAATTTTAAAACTAAGCGAAAAATGTATATTAATTAATTAATAATAATATAAGAAATAAGACAATGATTCTAAATAGATTCCAAAAAGTATGCATAAACCTTACGATTGCAATAATAATCCTTGGAATTGTAATCATTTTGTTGACGTCTAATTTTAAACATGAAAACGAAAAGCTTAAAACTGTATTGATAGCAATCGCGCTCGTTTGGCTGATAAAATATGTTATATTTGATCTGTTAATCCTTGTAGCATTAGCATTCAGTGATGTTTATTGCAAATGTTGTAAGAAATTAAAAAGAACTAGGCAAGAGGACAAACCACAGCAAAATGGACATATTGAGACTCTCAAATTACAGGTAGAGAGCTACAAGTCAAAAGTACAATTACCAGAAAAACACACACATGAAACCACCAACTTAAAGTATAAACAAATAACCGCAGACTTGTGGGTCTACGGTAAACAATTTTTACTGCTTTTAATAGTGATAATGGGAATACATAATGGTCTAACCTATTGGAATGCGGTCATTATGAGACGAGTGCTCACAAAAAATGAAGAACGAGACTATTCATTAAATGATGTCAAAACTCCAGACCAAATATATGAATTTATACGGAACTTACCGATACTGCAATTCAATGATGGTAAGGATTACAACAATATGGAAATTAAGGAGCAAGGTTGGATATCATATGAGCTGGGAAAACTGATCGGTGTAGTACGTTTAAGACAGTTTCGTCGCACAAGTGAAAAGGATATAATTCGTAATCTAGTATATGAGTTTCGTCATTTTATGCCTGGTTGGCAACTGCCTTACGAAAAATTGCATTATGTAGATAAATTTTGGCGTATTACTGAGCCTTGGTTACCAATGGAGGCAACATCTTTTCAAACTCATAACGATTTCTTCGCTTTCACGCGTTCGGGGGTTTTGGATGATTATGAAGATGGAGGCTACGTGGCAGTACTAGCTAGAGACGTAAACAATAGTGAAAATGTTGTACAAATGCTAGAAGAATTTAATTGGATTAACGAAAAAACATTAGTGGTGTTTATTGAGTTCACAGTGTACAACACCGATACGAATATTTTCACTGTTTCTAGCATTATGATGGAGCAAACACCTTTTGGTATTATAATGTCGTCTTGTAGTGTACTCAGTTCAGCTCTCCTACTGAATATTGACCAACTCAGCTATATAGGGTTAATTGTGTTATTGCTCTACATACTACAGTTGATAGAATTCACAACAGTTATTTTTCTAAGAATTTGGCATGCCCCAGAAACAATTTGGTTACCATGGAATTTAGTGGATATTACCATTGTTG
>NC_051847.1:124677649-124689662 GCF_002237135.1 Teleopsis dalmanni
GAGGATGAAAAAAGCGATGGATGCTGTAAACCAAATGCGAATGTTTGCAGTAATAATTATCCGTCATTGCTTTTAACACTGAAAGCGATTGATTTCTCCCATGTTTTACAGGTAATTTTTGATTTGTTGTTTAAGCATATTTAAAAATATATATTTATTTAAAACATTTGACAGTAAATTAATATCGATTAAAAATTAATATATTGTATATTGGTTCTGGTATTCATTTGTAAAGATATTTGAAAAGTTGAAGAGACTTTAAGGTGCGCAACATGATCTGCTAGAAATCGCCATTAAAATATTACTTACTTACTTATGTGGCCATAACAACCCGTTACCGAGTTTCGGCCTGACGCAGCATGTCTTCCCAGGCGCCTCTGCTGCGTGCGCGCCTTTTCCAGTCTCGTATATCAAGTCCAGTTAGTTCTCCCTCAACTTGATCACTCCACCGGAGACACGGTCTACCTCTACGTCTTCTTCCACCAACTACTGCTTCAAACACCTTTTTCGCCGGTGCATCTTCATCCATTCTCACGACATGACCAAGCCAGCGAAACCGCTGGATGTTAATCCGCTGAATTATATCAATGTCTTGATAAAGCCATTAAAATATACAATATGATATTTTTCTTAATTAATTTACTTAAAAAATATTAAAGGATATTTCCTACGTGGGAGGTCCTTTCGCACGAAAATCAACAGCGCTCTCTTGTCAGTCCGATCTATAGAAGCAGGGGTTCTTCAGGGATCGCCACTTTCCCCCACTCTCTACAACATTTATACATCTGATATTCCAATGTTAGGTCCCTCGACTCTGGCGTTATATGCTGACGATACATGTATGCTATACTCAGATAAATGTGCTCTCAACATAACGAACACATTTCAAGAGCATATAGACCTCATTCTGGAGTATTTTCAGAAATGGAAAATAAAAATCAATAATGAAAAACTAAGGCTCTATTTATAACGCATAAGTGGAGACAGAATCCGTCGAGAGTGAGAGTGGAGGATATGGTGATAAACTGGGAGGAAAGCGTTAAATATCTCAGTATCATGTTGGACAAACGATTAACATGGCTTAAACATGTTCAACTGAAATGAACTAGCTGTGCCAAAATTTTTCATTACCTCCAATAACTTTTCAAAGTTCCATGGTACATTAGGACGAATGACATCCACAGGGATATCAATATTGATCCCATCAAAAAATACATAAAGGATAGAGCCCTGAAATTATTTGCGAAATCTGACAGACTTACCAACACTGCGTTATCAAATCTCAGAATGGTTATAGGTTCCTCGGCTCCTTAGGTATGCAGATCTGAGGTCAATTATTGCTTAGTCTGATGAAGTGATAAATAATAATCTAGTCAAGGCGTAAAGAGGGGTTTTGAAGAAACCTGGCAGTTAATAGAGGTTAAAAGTGCTCAGGTGCACTGACTCAACTAGCCTTAATCATCTCTTTGGTCGCATCACAACGACGCTTTTTTTGAATGAAATTCAGCTAAAAATCGCCACAAAAAATTTTTCGATTTCTTTGTATAGACGCCAAACAAAAACGAATCGTACGATATGCGTTAAACTTTGACAGAATGTGTATAATAGTGTTGCCAGCGTGAAAATAAAAAAAAATTTCCGATTGGATAAGCACGGGAATTCAAAAAAAGAACGAATAAGTTCTTTTTTGATTACAAGGTACTAATACTCCCTATATAAAAAAGTTTTATAAGATTCCAAAATTTTGATAGTAAATCATTAATATGACAACTATATAGAAGGGGGCTAAAAATCTTGCTTAAATAAAAAACAAAAAAATTTATGAAAATAATTTTAATTTTATAACTACTACTGGATTTTTATGCGATTAACTACGTCAATGTCGCTGTATAGCTCATACATCATTTGTGGTGTTTACGCTGGTTTCTAAATAAACAAAGCTTTTTACAACTTCGAACTTATAATTGTCAACAGTGACATGGGTCCCAAGACGCTCACTGGATTTTTTTGTTGACAAAAAGTACTTTGTTTTGTCCTCATTTATCACAAGACTCATTTGCTTCGCTTGTTTTCCTAAATTGGAAAATGCTGCATTGATGACGCGGGTGCTCAGGCCAGCAGCATCACACTTTTGTAGAATATTGTGCCAGTGCGGTTTAGATATGCTGCTTGAATTATCGTTTCCAACATTAGGTTAAAGTAGTCATACGACACGGAGTCACTCCGTCTGAAACCTCGGTTCAAACGGCTCGGAGAGGTTTTTCCCGATTCTAACGGCCCTAGTGGTGTTGATTTTTTTACGTAGATGATCGATACTCCGATCTTCATTTATTTGTTTGTATTTATATACATATATCATTTATTGCAATTTCTTATTAAAATATATTCTTTTATTCAATACTCACTATTCTTTTCTTACATTCATACGTATAAAACAAACATAACTATTCAAATATTTTTTAAGTATCTTATTCACAAATTGTTCGAAAATCATTCGCATGTTCCATTAGATATTCGCGAATTCCTAAATTTACTCCAGTGAACTTCACAAACTTTTTTGCTATTAAGAATAGCAATAATTCCGTTTTTCGGAATTATATGAAAAATATCATGTTTTATATTTTTATATATATTTTACTTGTTGTATTTTATAGTTTATATCTCAAACACGCATTGAACAGAGCATATTAGATTTAATGCTTGGGCTTTTGAATATTAATAAGCAGGAGGAAAGTAAAAGAAATTCTTGGTTAGAAAACTGTGAATCGAACTGTTCCAGCTTAGAAATTTTGCGCATACTAACATTAAATATTGGAACCGATGAAATTCACCAATGCTTCCAAAATGATAGTTATGCTTTCAATAGACCATTGAGAAATAATAGTGACGGCTTCCAAACAGATGTTGAAAAAGATAATAATCAGTGCCGGAAGCATACACATATGTTTTTAGAAAGGGAAAGAATGCTTATAGAGCAGTTACTATCAAAAGCGAATGAAATATGCCCAAGCATTCTTCAAGGTTCGTAAATTGGTTTGCTTAACAAATTAATGACTTTTTTATATAGACTTTAATAGCAATCACGATACTTTAATTGCACATGGGTTGCGCATAATATGGTCATCTGTAGGTGTAATCTTGGATCATATACTACTTTGGTGGATGGATACTCCAATAACATGTTATTCTGTAATTCATATTGATTCCATAAGACTTTGGATGCAAATGCAGAAAATTGAAGGTTAATAAATTTTCGTGAAAATATAATCTTTTATTAATATACTATTAATATATGCTCCAGATATTCCAGAGCCAGTACATTCTACTCTTAGAGGTGTAAGTGAAATTCTTACTAATTTTGTGTGTAATAATATTTGGGATCAACTTTTTCGATTTACGTTTATTTCGAATAATTCTATAAATGTTTTAGTAACTAAAATATCTGATGCTTATCATGGATGCCCAAAGAATGTACGATTATATATTTATTGGATATGTATTATTTAAGTACTTTAAATGGGTTTTTTTTTGATAGAACTTGGGTACGGCTACAGGCACAATTTGGATAGTAGTATTTTTTAACTTAGTCAACTTAAGCAATAATTTCTTTCCTACTATTAACATGGGAAACTCGTCCTTAGTTCCAGTTTCTGAACAAATACCAATTTTACATCGGATTGGTAAGTTACAAAAATAAACAAATTTAATATAAATATATTAGAGTGGTCCCACTAATTTGATATTTTGTTGAATCTCCATTCCTTTTCATTTTTTTTTTAAATAAAATTTAAAATAAGTTTAATAGTCTCAGTACTGTGAGGTCATGTTGATTATCAGAAAGAGAATTCTAGTTACCAGGATTACGAGCAATAAAACCGGACAATAGTTCAAAAATGTAGATATCTTTTTGGATGACAATTCAATCATTTGGTTATTTTTCTGCAAAAGCTTTCGCCATGTTTACTTTCATTTGGACAGGAAATTTATTATTTAAAACGATTAAGCCACTAATTCCTTAGTAAGATACCACAAATGTCCATAATACTTTTATGTTGTTAATGAATAATTTTTATTTATTTACCAAGTTTTTATGTTTATTTTTTACAATAAATATACTATCTCTTTTTTCTTAAAATTTATTGCCAATCAAACGAAACTCATTTCGAGTATAAATATATGAAATGATATGGTAAAAAACGTCGGGTGATCGAAACGTAATTTCATATCGTTTAGCCTAAGATTTCATAACTAACTGCTAGTCGTTTCCAGTCTGTTAAATAACAACTTGTGTCTTGATCGATACTGTTTGCCAGAAATTGACCAATTCATATATATGGTGTCTGAAAACTTCGTATAATAAATCTTCTCCAAGTTTACGTTCCAATAAAATGCAAGTATTTTTTATTATTTCAGTATTTGACGCAATAGTGTCACAGCACAAGGACTCTACTGTATGCAAAAGTTTATTTTTAGCTAGCAAGTATTTTTAGCTAGCAAGTTTATTTAATAATATTAATTTTTAATTTTTAAATAAAATTTGTATAATTTTACATAATATTGTTTTGATTTGCACTTTAAATTAAAAAAAACAAATTCGAAAAAATGATTTTTCTGATTTGTTAATAAAAACCACTATTTTGGGGAAATTTGGGAAATGGCAAATAACTTCTGAAATTTTTATTCGATTTTTATGTTAAGCCACTCGAAATGTTTGTACTAAAACAATCTTTAACATTAATCAAAAAAATAATTTTTTCAAATATTTTAGCGGGAGTCCCATCACAATGAAAATCGAAAAAGTTGAAAAAAGCGTAAAAAAAACATTTTCATCTGTACATTTTCAGCTATAGCAGCGAAACTAAATAAGTTATATTAACGTTATGTAGCTTAAAATGTTCATACAAGTTTCACTTTTAATTTGATATATTACGCACTACTATAGTAACTTCTAAAAAAATAAAGTTAGGGGGCCATGTGAAGGGTGATGTTTTGAGAAAAGTCAAAATAACGGTTTTTTGCAAATAACTCGAAAATGGTACGCAGGAAAAAAAATCGTTGTGATTTTCGAGTTCCATGGAAAATTTCCCTAAAGGAAATATTTTAATTATTTGTAAACTAGTGTAATTAATTCTTAGTTCTTAGTTAAAATTCTTAGTTATTTTTGTGAAATAATTTGAGATTTTTTAACGGATATGTCTTTCGCATACGTCTGGTGTGAGACGAGAGATACATTAATTTTTAAAAAGTATTTCTTATTCTTTGCCTTCAAAAAAGATTTAGTTTTTTTACAAAATTTTCTAAATCTAAATCTAAAAATATTTGATGTATATTTTCATGAATGACAAATATTGGTAATTGTTTATTTGTATTTTAACCAACTTAATTTTATTAATATAGATCTTATCTGAAGTCAAAAAGTGAATGAATATCTTGATTTTAATATATGTTAAATACAATTAATTAAATAAGGATAGTCCACTATTCAATAATGATTATACATTTCCAACAGTAATTAAATATAAACGATTTTAAATGGACATTATATAAGTAAAGTATTCAATTATGTTATTTATCTTTACAACGTAGGAAATTTGAATAGTCTGTCATTCACAGAGCGTGCGAATGATCTAAAATGCAAATTCTAAAATCCTCATGTACCATATTCCTGGTATCGCTCCGGAAGAAGCTTTTTTCCCGAGATATGCGTATTTTTGTTTTAAGCTCATAAAAACATTTCAATAAATCGAAGGAGATGGTGAATTTTTATCAAAATCTCTCCTGTTTGTAAATAAATTCCGTTTTCCGATCACAATTTTCATTGTAATCTGTATAATCGCGACACTATTTTTTCTTGTTTCCTTTTTTGAGTAATTGTTATTCCTAATTAGAATACAATATGTTATCGCATACGCACCACCAAAATTTTTTCTGCCTTAGCAGTAAATATAAGGTACCAAATATATAAGGTACAGGTAAATATCTCGTATCTACCTAGTAAATATATTATTCCATGTATATAGGTATGTATAACATATTGGATGTAGTTTAATACATTACTAGAAAAATAAAAATCTCTTGATAATCTCAACATTTTGGAAATCGAGTTAAACCTTATAACATAATTGTTTCGATTATCGAGGGCATACTATATGTACACATAATAAATTTTATTCTTTTTACTCAGATCATTCAGTCCATTCAATGCGCATATGGGTTACTGAACAAACAAAATTGTTATGTTGTGAATGGAAAATGAGTCTCTTTTTCAAGATATTAGAACAGGACGTGCAAATCTGCCTAAAATTATTTGATAAATTTAAGCTGCCAAACTTATCTTCTAATTTGAATGACATTTTAATGCTGGTATGCATTGCATTGCGCACAAAATTAATATGTGAGGTCAAAGTCAATATTGAAAAACTAAAGGTAAGAAACTTACGTTTATAACAGCACCGATTATAACTTATATTAAGAAAATACATATATTATTTTAACTTATACACTTCATTATAATAATTTTTCAATCGAAAATTTTGCTAGTAATATTCATTTACTGACTTGTATTAAGATGCATAGTGTTAGTATTCATTTTATTTATACAAAATTCACTCACACTGCTCTTTAATTTTCACATATTCGAAAATTTTCCAAAGAGTAAAGATATGATATACTTTGCTTGCTTACATATATAGACGTGAATATGCATGTAACATGAGTTAACACATTAGAATACTAGACTAATACAAAAATAAGAATATGGCTACCTAGAATAAGAATCCACTACCTAGGCTGTGTTTGGTTCAGGTTATCCCATCACTGCTTTTTTGTGATTTAATTGTATTATATAGTGATATGTTTAAACTTCCTATAGTGCTAACGACCTTGATTTAATGATGAATGATGAATGATGAATTTCATGAACTATTATATTTACATATTATTTGTATAGATTTTAAATAATAATAACAAAAAGAACCGGTTGCGGGCGTTAGATCAAATGAACGAAACCGGTCTCATTACTAGTGTTGGGAAGAAAATATTCATCATGCTGAATTATATCCTAATTCTTACTTCGCTACATAAATATATTATTATTACTAATCTTTTACTAAATTATGATAAATAAAGTATATATTCATTTTATTAGAGACAGACGACTCAAGAAGTCCCTTACTTTCAGTTTTTAGCGTAATTGAAAAACACTTATTGGTCTTAAAAAGTCATAAATGAAAAAGCCATTTCAAGTTTGTTGTTTCTGATATACCATATTGAACTGAAAAGTAATAAAATTGTTGAGTTTTAAAACGATTTATAGTGTTTATTAAAAATCTATAAAAATTAATATCATGCTTACGAATAAATCCTTTGCAATACAAAAAATTCTCTACTCTTTCGTGTTCTATTATTTTGGGCATAAAATATTACAATTTATTGTATATCCAGATCAGTTTATATATAATTAGTAATTAATGTGTATAACGCTTTTGTCAACAAATTACTAACTTCTAACTTTAATGACTTTAAAATATCATGAAATTTTACAATTACTTGTATATAAACATATTTTATTAGAATACTACAGAGGAATGTGTTAATATATTATCATCTGTATGCCGGATATTAAGTTTGGCCACTTTTACACTATGTTTTCCGCCAGTTACCCATTGGCAGCAAAATACATATAATGCGGAAGTGAAGTCTACCTATGTCGATTATGTTCTGGACCAAATCTTTTTACCCATAATACAAGCAACAACAGAACTTGCAGTGTTGAAACTTATTTTAAGAATAATATGTGAGTCCTGGCTAGACTTTATTTATAATAAACGCATAAAATTCAATATAGCCGGCGCACTACGATTGCTGAGTGATTTTGACTATGTTCGTGAATGGATATTAAATTGCAACTTCATAAATCAAGATCAATTAGATAAGTTGAGTAATCATGAGGTTCTTCGCATGTGTAAGGGTGTGGGAAAGATTTTACTCCGCAAACCTGAAGATATAATTTCAATAACAAAGTCACCAGCATATGATCATAAATTAAGTATAAAATTTCTATTAATTTTATAGCTCAATTATTTTTATTTTATTATTTTTGACAGACGATGAAGCGTTACAGGAAACTCAACTGCCTTCAGAAATGTTCGTTTCCAACCAGAAGAATTGGCTACAACTGCGGGCTGGAGAATCTAGTTTTTTATATTTTAAAATGTGTTGCAATGACAATACTAATCTTTAATACATTTTTGAAATAAATGTAATTTTAAATAACTTGAATTAATTAAAGTGCAGCTTTATTTAAAAAACATTTTTTTAAATATCAGAATTAGGTAGAAAATGTAAAAAAATTTGAACATTCTACAAACTAAGAGTGTAATAGAATTTAAAAAACTTAGACTTTTGTATATTATAAAGGAACTTTTCGACAAATAACATTCAGCAGCTCATTAATTCGATCACTTTTTCCAGTAAATTGCTTTGGATGAGGACCAATCATTTGAATTATTGCTGCCACATCTGCAGATACCTGAAATATAGGTATAGGAAAATATATATTTAGTTTATATATAATATAACATATAATGTAATATTTATTATTATATTATATTAAATAGGTATTTACACATTAACATAATTTTCTTAGATATGCAAAACCATTTTTTGTTTATTGAAATTATTTAATTAAAGAATTGGATTACTAAAAATATATTTAAAAATAATATGCATATATATAATCACCTCACCTCGAGAAATCTTACAAGTGCTTTTAGAGTACGAAATATTTGCTCTTCATTAGGACTACTTTGGTAGAATTGTAGCACAGCCATAGTTAATTCTACTGCTACATCATCAAATACCTGTAAAAGATTGTAACGTTAAGGAATGATCTAAATATATAGAAAAAGGTATATTTAAATTCATTATATCTTACAACCGTCTTAACTTCTTTAATTGCAATATTGTATAAAATCATTGAACCAATGTTTTTTAATTGAGGACAATTCGATAATATACAATGGACTGTAACTTTTGTCGTTACACGTATATTTGAAAGCGTTTGTCCGTTATAGTCCCATTCTGATATATATAGTAACCATTCTGAAGGGCCAACATTTTCAAAAAGATTGCACATCTTTCAAAAAAAGCTAATATTATATAATATTTATGTATCAAATCAATATCTACAACTTACAAACATGGCCCAAGCCTGCTGTTCTTCAGGTGTATGTTTATCAATATCCTGAGCAAAGTTCATCAACGAATGATCCCTACGATCCTGATGTAATATAATTATGACGTCATCTTTAAGTGCTGCGTAAGCTAGTGTACGTATCAAATGTATTCTCGTATCAGGCGAAAATGACTGTTCGCGCAAAACACGTTGTACAAAAACTAAAAAATTATCTCCTAACGACCATGATCCATCATCCTCAATTAAATATTGATGTAGTTCTTCCATTGAAACCTCCTCGTCTTTATAAATTTTTCCATCAAGTAACTTCACAAGACATTCTAATTCTGTTTTAATCTTAAAAGTATATATCAATTATTACATATGTAAAATGTTGTACGTATATATGTTATTATTCGTAATAAAAGATTCGCAAATATGAACTCAAATTTAAACATAAAAATAATTATATTTTGTCCATGCACCAGATTAAAGGGACAAAACGAATTGATTAAGTCTTGTAGACACTAAGAAACGTTTATTACATATATTAAATAACGCATTAATTAATTTATTTATTTATATAATTTAGAATTTTATGTTCTTTTTACACATGTATGTGTAATACTCCATCTCATATGTCTGTGCCCATCTTTAGTTTAATCCAATATTAAAAAAAACAAATATACTCTGCTAAGATAAACTCTGAATAATTGCCTGATGCATTTTAATATACAGGTACTAAAATTAATGACTTTATGATTACAAAGAGATGAAGTGCCTTACATCAATGTCTCTGCATACTAGGGAGGGTTCTCGTGGACTTTCATTATCTTCAGTGGATTTAGAACGATCGCGGTTGTCTTGCTGTATTTGTTGAGAAGATCCCTCAGACATGGTGTGATATTTTTAATAATCAATTTGCCAAAAACTGAAAAATATGTTATATTTAATTCGTTTTATTAAAATTTTTAGCCTTTCTTTTAAAATTTAGTATATCTATAGTATAAATATTTTTGGTGTTTGCATAAATTTTATGTTAGTTATGGTTATTTTTGTTGTTATTATTTGAATAAATAAAGGTCTCTATAATGATCATTATTAATTGCATTATTGCATTATCTGCTTCATACAATCAATATATTATATATGTATGTACAATGCATATTTATAATATAACAGAAACAGAAATGCCGAATCATTTTGTATGGATTTAAATCGTTTGTAGTTATAAAGCTGTTTAATTGTTGCCGTCATATCAATTTCGGATTTAAATGACCTATTTAGTTTAATTGTATAGACATAATAAGTTCGATATATAAAACTATCTGTTTTTATGTGCTGTGGGTTGACAAGTTTAGAATTAGTTATTTATATTAAAATATTTTTCATTTATAAGTCTGCTGCTAAAGATTTAAAACATATTCTACTTTGGATCAGATTAGATTTGGGAACTAATCATCACATCACTGATTCCTTTGAGGATAATTGTGACATACCAGTTACTCCTTTAGTTCCATAGAGGAGTAGCAGTTAAGAACGCATTATGTTCTTTAGAGAGATGTTACCTAATTTCATTGTAAGTGGATAGGTAATAGAAAGGTACCGAAGTCTGAGTCTGGCGAGACTATCACAGTGACACAAAATGTGTTCTGCTGTTTCCTCTTCTTCGCAATAAAGATGCAGCTATCGTCTCTAGTAATACCTAGGTTCGATAGATGCTTTTTAACTCCACAATATCCGGTCAGAAATCCTATGACAAGTCGGATGCCACTTCTGTTTAGCATAAGTAGCTCCCTAGTTCTGGCTTTTGATCGATACGGCATGAATTCTTTAGCTTGTCTGCAGGCAATTGTATTATCCCAATCAGTCTGAGCTGCTCTTTCCAGCCACTCATTCATTTTAGTTTGAAAAAGCTTAAGGACCGCAGAATGGTTGTGGTCCAATATAATATGAGGCCGCCCTTTTTCTGGCTAGTTCATCTGCTTTTTTGTTTACCTCAAATCCGCTGTGTTTTGGGATCCATATTAAGTGAACCCTGTTCCTTTCAGCAAAGTTTTTGAGAAGTAGAAGGTATTCTCACACTAGTTTTGAGAATACTTTGGATTATTATCGATATAACAGAGAAAATAAGCAGACAAAAGTAAGATTTAAAAATTTCAACAATAATTATACAATAAATATTAAAATCAATTCAAGTTCTTTTAAAGCTATAAAGTCGCTAATAATCTTCAATTAACTTATTAAGCACAAGGACACTATACGAAATATGTGTAGACCAGATATGGGATACTTTGGGTCGAGAATAACATTTTCAAATAACTTTACATCCGAAATCATTACAGAAGTAGACAAAGTATTACGCGTAGCAGGTATTATATGGCGCAACAAGGATTTAGCCATTAAAGACTAGTGATGTAGGCAGGAAAGTCCAAAGGGGGAGAATATACAATATTTAT
Organism: Teleopsis dalmanni; assembly: GCF_002237135.1. Taxonomy (NCBI): domain Eukaryota; kingdom Metazoa; phylum Arthropoda; class Insecta; order Diptera; family Diopsidae; genus Teleopsis; species Teleopsis dalmanni. Next base: position 124,689,284 of record NC_051847.1, read on the forward strand.
TGGTTTTGTATAGTTTAGTGAATTAATTATGAATCAATTTGCGATAGTTTCATTTATATACACATCTATATTAATAAAATGATTATATTATATCCTGTAATGTGTATTGAAAAAGATCGAAAAAGATGTGAAATTCTAGAAGCCATTAAGTAGAAGAGGAAAACCAGAAAAAATAGTAAAAGCAAATGCAAAAAATGGAAAATTACAATAAATTACAATAAATTTTTAGAATCAGAATAGCAAAAGCCGCAAAACGTTAAAAACATGGAACGAATGTTGGACATTCAGTTCCAAAGAAAATTGAAAAATGTGGTATGTATTGTGTATATAATTTTATATAGCGGATATATTGATATTAATGTACTGTGATTGTTTCATC
>NC_051847.1:124689762-124706754 GCF_002237135.1 Teleopsis dalmanni
AAAACTGGATGAAAACCCGGATCTAAAAGTGCAACTCTTTCAGATAGCATCATTGTATCAGGTAAGTCGCGAGGTGCAGTTGGATCTGAACGACCTGTGCACAAAGCACATGGAAGCACGGGCCACTGGCAGCCACATTTTATGGTACTATTTAGAAATAAATGAAATATAAAATAATCACAAAAGATGATAATTATTAATTTAAATTTAAAACTAAAAATCTAAGAAAAAAAATTTAGAATCTTGAAAAAATAAGTACCTTTTATTAACAAATATAAATGTTAAAGGTTTTGTTTAATATTAAAATGTTCTAAGATAGAGATAAAGTAGCTAGATTTCTTTCTGAACAGTGTAGACATTGAACTGGCTTGCTGCCAATTTTTTATTACGAGGAAAATAAAGAGGTGGTTAATATCTTTGTGTTCTTTTTTGTGCGTGCTGTTTTTAATATAATACTAATATTTTTTTAAATACTCTAATTAAGCACTGCTTTATGTGTTCAATCGTTATTGCTTATATGTTTGAATATTACATTATATTTGGGATAAGTGAAAAAATTAAAAAATTAATTATTTGAATACAATTTTTGGGTTACTTATAGTGATTAATGTGAAACTAAACTGATAATGGTTATCAGCTTCAAAAGTTTTGTTTAATAAAACAATAATTAGAAATCATACAATAGGTTTTACAATTTTAAAATGAAATAATAATAAAAGAATAATATAGACATTTCACAGAAGTTAAATTAAACCAAAAAAAAACTATTTGCAGTGTTATTTGTAAATCGTAATTCTCTCCGTACCTTGGGCGTGCTGCTTTCTTTGAGATTGTATGTAAATTTGTAGTTTGGAGTAATTTTCTCTTACGAAATACGGCTGTATTAAGTGCGCGTGTTCTACAGCAACTTTCTTCACTAACATCAATCGTACTATCATTTGTCTCTTCACAAATTACTGCACCTTTGCCTTGTGCAATTTCTGCACTAACTTTATGAATATGTTGTATCTTCATTTCTAAATCCGTAATTTGTGCAACTGCCCAAGACCAACGTGTTCCAATTTTTGCACGATCACGTGAATAAACATACGCAGCTCGTTTTACACTAAAAATAGAGTTTTGAAATAATCTTTTATGTGTACAATATATTTTCAACTTACATTGATACTGCTCGTTGTATTGGGTTATTATAAGATATCATTTCATCAGCTGATTCTTCGTCAGAACTTGATTCAGTGGCATCTGAATCTATTGACTTTTGTAAATCACGCATTGCCGTTTGCAGTAAACCAGCCACGGTTTTGATTTCGTCAATGGTTTGTAGATCATATGTTGGTACTATAACCATTTCACTAGCATGTGTGCTAGATGATAGCGTTGATGTATCTTGGGAGTTTTTCTTATTCTTTTTATATAGGTTACTAGAATTTATACCAGAAGAGGCGATGGCGGACAACTGCTGAGAGTCATGTGCTTTGCGTAGCTTTCGTATCAATGAATACACTTCCATCATGGAGATAAAACGTTTTTTATCGGTGTTGGTCGGTATTACATTTGAACCAATACCAATTAGATCATTATTACTCGTATTATCTTGATCGAGTAAATGACTATTGCGTTTACTGATACGAGAAGACCATTCAAAAAGACCAGCAATTTCCTCACTACTATGCTTACAGATGTAGCGTACTTGAATCATTCGCAATCGCAATAACATATCTGCAACTCGTTTTTCCAGAATTTCATTAACTTTAATAACTTCTAAAGTATCCTTATCAATATCATTACTGGGTTTTGTTGATGCCGCTGTTTGACTATAATTTTCATCATAATTAAAGCCATTAACTACTTCATTAAATAGATTATTAATATTAAGATCACATAATGTATCTGCAGGGACTTGAGCAAAACCTTTAAGCATATCTTCGATATCCTCTTCTTCAAGCACGGTACCATCTTTATTATGTATATTTATGCTTGGTGACATATTAGTTGATATGTTCTGTTGATTGAAAACAATCGGTGCTTGCGAAGTTGTTGCCAAATTTACCAATTCTTGTATACTTTGCTGTTGTGTAACATTTGCAAGCTTACTAGAGTCAACTGTAGGAAGTGCGTTTAAGTCTGCATTTGAATCGTTTGTGCTAGGCTGTACACAAGGCATAGGAGGTCCAGATATACTATCCAATTGGCTCAATCGCTCTGTAATGTGTAAAGAATAATTAATAAACTATATTAAATTAAAAATTCAGTGTTAAAATTTATAGGTACCTTCTATATTATCCTCAACTTCTGAAGCAGTCATTGTGGAATCTGTACTAAGAGCTTGTATATCTACCGCAGATGTTGTGACATTGGTGTTACTTTGAGGTTCAAGTGCAGGCCCTTGAATTACCGCACAGTTGCTTGGTATTTCGTCAGAATTGAAATTATCTATGTTTTCATAAATGTTACCTTGAATTTCAATTGCACTATTCACTTTTGGTTTATTGTCGGGATCAGTAATTAAAGGCGGATCCATGTGCAGTGTGGTATTCTGTTCAAGTACACCTTCTGAGTCTGCTTTGATTACAAAAATATCTTTTGGTTCGCTAGTATTGTTTTCTTTTACACCTTTATCTAAATTCGCGTCCTTTAACTGGTTACGTAAATAAATGTCTGCACTTATAGCCCCTTCAAAATTACTTGTTAAGTCAGCTAAAAGTTGAGCAGTTGAATCCTGTTTGCAAATTGTAGTTGGCTCAATACAATTATTATTTGAACCCAAAATTACATTCAACCCCAGTTGCTCACTATCATGCACATTATTCTCTTTCTTTTGTATATTTTCAATATCGCTTTTTGGTGATGATGCCTGCTTCTCGTAGTCACGTTGACTTGCGTCTCTCGAACGTGTGACACGAGTTGAAGTGGTTGCAAAATGATTACGATTTCTTTTGTCTTTATTAGAATTTACATTTGATTCAGTAGGCGAAGTAGATTCTTTCAATGATTTTTTATTTAAACGCGAGGCGGTTGCGACTCTTGTCGCCCTCACCGAAGTATTGTTTAAGTTATCGGTTGGACTTATAGGCTCTGTGAGCGCTGGTGCCATAGTGAAGATAACTTCAACATTTGGATCGGAATCCGCGACCCGAGCGCCGTTTCGCCTACGGTCCAGCTGATTTGTCGCTTTGGACGAAATTATGGTGCCTGTCGTATTCGCTTGATTATTCTCTTTTCCAATATAAAGTAGACGTCTTTGTCTTTTCAGAATAGGTGTATCATTTACGCCCATTCAACTTTCATTTAACAAACGTTTATTACTACAAAACAAAAAATTTATATATATATATATATACATTAAAACATATTATGCTGTGCCGGCAACAGTAGTTAATGACAGTAAACAACACTAAACCACAATAAACATAATAATACAGCATAATGCTAAAATATGTTTTCGATGTGATTTAAACACAACATTTTAATGGAGTGATCTCAACACAAGAAACTGTTCTCAAAACCGAAAAATTTGCGGGACTGTAGTACAAAAAAAAAAGAAAAAAAAAAAATAAGAAAAACATAACCCAACACATGCAACATTGATGAAATAAGAACAAAAGCGAAATGAAAAAATAAGCTCATGTTATCGCGTTTTGGGTTTTTTTTTTACAACAAAATTGAAAACGCCGAAATTTAATTACAAATTTAGTGAAAAATTAAAAAGATGCTTTTATAATTGTAAATTAAAAATTAACATGAATATGCTGCGCAACGAAACAAATTAATACATAAAGACTAGCATTATTTTATGGAGGTGGGAACACTCACTGCACATTGCCCGTTTTACACGAAAAAAAATTTTGATGCTTTTAATTTAAAATTTCATCATAACAGCATTGTAATTAACGTATTTAAACTGGATTAGTTTTTTTTATTTAAGAAAATAGCAATTAAAACACTGGTTTGTTTGAAGCACATACGAAGAGAACTGATTTTATATAATTTATTTTTATATTGCTTACACTCCCGCCTCTTATATCAATTTTTTTTTTCAAGTAATTAACAACGAATAAAAATTTTTGACATTTTTCATTATTTTAAAATATGTACATACATAAAATAATTCTAAATTTTGAAAAAAAATGTATTTTTCATTATTTTAAATTATAATTACTTGTTTAAATTTTCATTAAATGAATTTGTGTAACGTATACATAAAAATAAACCAAATGTTTTACGATTTGATTTCTTCTTAACTTTAACTTAATACGATTTAAACGTTTCTCGTAAAAGCAATGGCGGACACGATAGCGAATTTCATATTCCACAAAATCAAGCAATATTTGTCTTCCTCTTTTGGTTTTTGAAAAATTACTTTTGTTCAGCTCACACTAATGCAATCGAACAGAGCGACGTGTCGAACCGTACTCAATTTTTCTTATTGCTTGCTCAACTGTACGCAGAATATTGTATATTACACTCACTCTTGCATTACTGGCATGTGCAGCACTAAAAATATATTGTCAACCATCCTATTCCAGTATTTGTTACGCACTTTTTATAGCATTTGTGATGTTCTAATTGCGTCGTAGTTCACAAGGTTGCATAAATATTGTACTCCTTAGTAAAATGATTTATTAAGAAAGATATTAAGTACGTGTGCGAGTTAGACTAAGTTGCGTTCTAAATGAGGGAAATTCTAAGTTGTGCCGATAATGTACTGATGTGTCAATACGTGTTGATAAATGGCTAAAAGTGTTCAGTGCAAAAAATCCCAAAAAATCTCTCATTTAGTTTAGCCTAACTCGCACACGTCCTAATTTAACACATTTTTATAGATATGTAATTATATGTGAACAGTCAAGTAATTCAATAAGTATTTAATAACATTAATCTCTAATAATATTAATAACAGTTTGGCACAAAAACTTTCGTTTTGTTTATATGCATATTTGCATTGCGCTCCATACTATAAAATATTTTCTGATATTGTATATTAAAAATTAAGAAGTTTGAAATTTTTTTTCGTGGTTTCCAAATGTATATGAAATAAAAATAAATATGTTTATTATATATGTATTTTTTAATTTAAAGGTATATATTAAATGTACCAAATTAATGCTATGTTCAGACAGCCAAATTTCTTTAATTTCGTTAAAGTGAAATTAAGTTAATTTCGAAAGTGTTCATAATGCCCCAAATTAAGGAAATCATATGTTTTTTGTTCACAAATCGAATGTTAAAAATTACATGCTCCAAACACCATTTGTATCTGGGAAATTTTTAAATTTGATTATTATAACTATAAAGGATGAAATTCAGTAGTTTTATTAGCTATAGTAGATTTTAGGTATGTAAATTATTGTTTTTCACTCTATTAAAAATTAATAATAGTTACAGTTCTCTCCTATATTCAAATTCAAAAATTCTCACTACTTTTAAAAGTAGTGAGATTTTCCTGGTTTTGTTAAAGTCAACTGTTAGTAATATTTATTTAAAAAAATGTCACTTTTTCGTTATCTCAACTTTATGTTTTATCTTACGCATAGTTGCATTTAAAATCTCCCTTAATTTCAGCCTTCGTTTTAATTTGTTTCTAACCATACCACTAAATTTTATATGGAAAAAACAATTTAATTTCGCAGAAACGAAGATGAAATTAAGATTTTTGCGAAATTAGTATAATGTTGAATATAATGTTGGATATCGTATAATGTTGGATATTCTGTGTCCTTACAGTATGTGTAGTCTGTATTGAACAGACTAACATTGGGAAATTTTAATGGGTAATACAGATGCCCTATTTGATTGAAAATGTGTGTTTGATTAATATATCTTAAAAATTGTTGTTTCATTTTAAGTTCAATTTATATTAATTTCTAAAAATCCAAAAATTTAACGTTTAAATATCAATAACAACAAAAAAATAAAATTGAGAAAAGTACACGACACATTGATGAAAGATCAATTTAACATATCAATATTTGCAATTTATTTCCTTTTATTTTAATTTAGGACGTGTGCGAGTTAGGCTAACTCCAGTTAGGTTTATATATAAAAAATTCAGAAAATAATTGTGTTGAATAAATGAAATTTTATTTTATTTATTAATGAAGTACTAAAACCGTATTTACATTCATTACAAGATCTGAATTAAAAGGTAAGTCAAAAATTATATTTGTTATGAAGACAACAGCATACGAATATCATTATTATCAGTAACATCCTAACATGTTTGATCATTTCTATCAATTAGTTTGCTATTTGCATTAAATGATAGTAAGAACGTACACAATCAAAGGCACCACATTGCAAAACTTGCAAGATTGGCTTCTTTGACAAAGTAAAAAACATCTTTTTCATGTTCAGCTTTTTGTACTACATCATTTATCGGTAGCTCAGTGAAATGAACTACCCAACTAAAGGCAGGTTCATTTACTCTGACAGCCAGGCTGCTCTTAAAGCTCTTTCTTCTTGGACTTTCAAATCAAAACAGGTCCTTGAGTGTTACGATCTTCTGCAATCACTTGCAGCTCGGAATAAGGTAAACCTTTACTGGGTTCCGGGCCACAGAGGAGTTTTGGGAAATGAAAAAGCTGATGAGCTTGCCAGAACTGCATCAGAAACTGCTTTTATAGGCCCTCAACCCTTTTGTGGAATAAACTGGGCTAGTACAAAACAGATTATCAAGGAAATGGAAAATCATATGCGGCTAGAGTACTGGGTAAACTTTCCAGGACTCAGACAAAGCAAAGCACTGATAACACCTTACTCCTACAAAAACATTCTTAAATTCTCAAAATGTAATTTAAGGATGATAACGGGTTTCCAGGTCATTATGGTCTGAAATATCACCTTCATAAACTACAATTATCTGCTAACTCGGAATGCAGATTATGCCTCGAAGATGAGGAAACAACCATGCACATTCTTTGTGACTGTCCAGCTTTAATAACGCACAGAAGAAACCTGTTTCATAAGGAATTTCTGTCACCAGAACAGATTAAGAACTCTTCTCTAGATTTAGTTCTAGACTTTATTCACAAAGCTTTAAGGGGCTTTGTTTAATCAATAGTGAAACTGGTACAATAGGTCTCTTCTGGCCGCAGTACCGGCTGTTGGGCAATTTTCACGAATACCTTTTATTATTATTATTAAGGCAGGTTCACCTTTTCAAATTGTTTACAAACAATGTTGAACACAAACAAATTATTCAAATGTCAAAAATTACCAAAACAATATTGCCAAGTCAATGAAAAGAAATTCAATTATTTTTTTGGAAACAACCACTATAATAAAATTTTATCAAAGAAATGTTTATAATATTAAATAAATGTAATAAAAATTTTAAAAAATACAGATATTTACATTTTTTACAGATATTTACGAGTTACATTTTGACAGCTTATATCAGCTGTGAATATGTTTTGATTTCAGAATTTTGTTTACATATTTTGCAATAGCGGAGCAAATTGACGAAGCATTTTTATTTATGCAATTTTTTTAATTAATTCAATTAAATAATCGTCGTAAGATATTGTTAAAGAGATTCTTAGAAGAATATCCAAAGATAATTATAAAATAATTTCATTAAGTAACATAAATTATCAGTTAAACTATTTAGCGCTGGCTCTTATGCAAAAGTGGATATTCTTCAGAAATATTTAGAGCTGTTGTGTGAAACAGGATAGTTCAAATTCTCTCACCATATGAACAAACTCGTTTAGATATTCTCAAAATTCATTCACGTAAAATTGACTTGAGTCGTTGAATTCATTTACGTAAAATAGTTGAACTTATACCGGGAGCTTCTGGTGCAAAAGTTAAAGGCGTTTGCATGGAAGCTGTTATGTACGCGTCGTGTGTATGTTATTCAGGAAGATTTGAAATGTCTGTCACCAAAGTTATGCAGAAGGATTCAGAGGAGAACATGTCTATTAAGAAATTATGAAAGTAAATTTTAAAACTTTTATTTATTTATACACCGAGTATCATGAAATGATTATTGATTTGTAATTGAATTATTTCTTGGATCTTCACAATTAAAAGTTAAAAACTTAATATAACATTTACGTTTTTTGTATTTGCTAATTTTTTGTGCTATTAAAAGCGTTGTGTATTAGATTAAGTGTTGGTTTCTAATATTTTGGTCTTATTACTACATATTTTATTACAGTTGTAGATGATTTTAATTTATATTTTAAATTTAGTATGCATACTTGAATTTTCACAGTGCGATTTGGTAGCACATATATTTGGTCTACAAACATATAACATCGCTTATATAATGCTGCTTTTCGGCATCTCCGAAGTGTAACAGAGAAAAAGAAGTTACGTATTACGTTACGTTACGTGACACATTGGCATCACTGTTGCAATCTGTCATATGTTATGTTTTCGCAAACTTTGTGCACATAATACAAGCAAATTATATTTAATAAAATAGAAAATTTATATGAATAATGAACTAAAAGCAATATGAAGAATGAAGGAACTTTTGAAATATCCTTTTAAAACAAAATTAATAATAGTTTAAAATATTTATGGTTGAATAAATATTAGCTTATTAGCAAACAATGTGTTAAAAAATTGTGAATTTTTTTAAAATATTTATTATCCATAATTTGGCATATTTTTAAAATATTTATTTCCACGATTTTCAAATTTGTGAAACTTATTGTATTTTAATTTTTTTAGTTGAAATTCCAATGAATATTCGCAATAGATCGCTTATCGTTTGGTAACATTTTTTGTTAAAGTCGCTAAAATGTGTGCAGACTTCATTGGTAGTCGGTTGGATAGAAGGAGGGGTGTGTTGTGTTGCGTATAAATGAACAACTTTAAGCAAACGACTTGTTTTTTGATACACCTCTGAGAGGCCGAATACACCTGTTGTAGATATTGCAGTTTTATTTTGTATGGAATTACAAAATACAACTACTTTGTAACATATGAAAAATGCATTTTATATTTTCGTTTTAAAAATATTCGGCAGAAATTGCGAGTTATTCATGATTTTTATATTTATAACGCAAAAGTAACAGTTATTTGTGCGTTTTAAAATATAAAGCAGAATTATAAGAGTTACTTCTGCGCGATAAAATAAAAGGCACATAAAATAATTATTTTTGAGGAATATAATATAGAGCAAATTTAATAATTATTTTTTGAGTTTTATTTTAAAATGCTGATATTTTATTTATAAAAATTGAAATTTATACATATTACTTTCTTGAGAATATAATAAATATATAAAATAATAATATAAAGCAAATTTAATTATTATTTTTTGAGTTTTATTTTAAAATGCGAATGATAATACTTAAAAGGTGATTTTTATTTTTTTTATGATAACTGCTACGGTCCCTGGTATTTTATTTATAAAAATTCAAATTTATACATATTACTTTCTTGAGAATATAATAAATATATAAAATAATAATAATAAAAAATTCTTTTACGCATTGTGGCATTCTGAACTCACCACACATGTTACGAGCTATGTTTATTTTTGACAAGTTTTTGTGTCAAAATGTGGTGAATTCGTATTTTCTACGTTTGGAATTTATTAGTCTTGCGAACATTAGTGAGTGTGTAGTACAATTGGTGCAGTGCGGATGGATGGTGATAGTCGTGAATTAATATAAATAAGTAATGAAAACTAAATTAAATTATCATAGTTTTGTAATAAATAATAACAAAAATTATTGCCAGTATTAATATGTGGCTATAAGTTTTTGAAAATGTAAAATGATGGCAGGACAAAATTAGGGTGGTGACGAAAAGTCGTGTGAAAATAATTAAGAAAAAGGAAAGAGAATATGCAAGATAACAAGAAGAAACAAAGTAAATGAAGATAAAGAAATGTGCTTGTAATTTGTTGTAAAATGTGTAAAACTTTATTAATTAAACAATTGGCGCGTATATAATAGAGAAAAAATTAACCTTAATAAAAATAATACTAATATACTATTAAGTTACTTTTTTTTATGCTCAACGTTGTTGTTGTTAATTGTTAGCATTGCAGTTGGGAATTTTGTATGAGTCAGACGGAAGCTTGCAATAACAAAATTGTGTGGATACGAGTGAGTTTAAAAATAAACAATACTGACTTGGTATCAATTAAATAAAATAGTAAATATTAACAATTAAATTACTAAAATGACCAGTTTTACAAGTCTGAAAGGTTGGTTTCGTAAGAAAGAGCCAATATCAGAAATAGGAAATCCAACAAATTTTCAACGACATTTTCATGTTTCGAGAAACAAAGAAACCGGCGATTTGGAAGGTCTGCCAACGCCATGGCTTCGTTTAATGAACGCACAAATTACGCGTGATGAACAGGACAAAAATCCTGACGCAGCCTATCAAGCTGTAAAGTATTACAATTATTCCATAAAAAAGAAGGATAATGATATTTTTAAGCCGCTTATAACCGAGGAGGCCATACACGAGGAATCGAAAGAAATTGATAATTATGTAAATTATAAAAATAAACACAAATCCCAAGATTTAGATAAATCAGATGATGAATTATATAGCGGTGGCAGTTCTACTGCAGAGAGTGGTAGCTCTAGTGGGAATAGCAATAGCAGCAGTTTAAACGATAATCACAATTTCCGAATTACAGGACTGAATGAAGTGATTAAAGAGTTAGAATCAAATTTAGAACAACGTGAGACGCTTAAGGCTGACACATTTAACATTGGTGGTGAAGTACCACCGCCATTGCCTGCCAAAAAACCACATACATTGCCACCAAAACCAGTAATAAAACCAAAACCAAGAGGAGTACCCAAAAGTCAATTATCACGTGGTGTTTCAGATTTAACTACTATTCCTCACGACGATGAGCCGCATAAAATCAATACGGATACAATAATAATTAAGCCGGCTGTCAATGCAGATTTGGATGCTGATGGCGATGAGACCATTTTGCGTCGTTCAAAAGATAAACGTGCACAAAAGACAGATGCAGAGATTTATGATGAACTTAGAGCTATATGCAATACAGATGATCCGCGTGAACGTTATAAGACAACGCTTGAAGTTGGTAAAGGTGCGTCTGGCATTGTGTTTATTGCTGCCGATATGCAATCCGAAGCGCAAGTAGCAGTTAAAACTATAGACCTTAAAAATCAATCTTCCAAAGATCTTATACTTACTGAAATACGTGTGCTTAAAGACTTTAATCACAAAAATTTGGTTAACTTCCTCGACGCATATCTCTTAGAACCAGAAGATCAACTCTGGGTTATAATGGAATATATGGATGGTGGTCCACTGACAGATGTGGTAACTGAAACAGTTATGAAAGAGAGACAAATTGCATGTGTCTGTCGTGAAGTATTGTACGCAATTAGCTTTTTACATTCAAAAGGCATTATACATCGTGATATAAAATCAGATAATGTGCTTCTGGGCATGGATGGTTCGGTAAAAGTAACTGATTTTGGTTTCTGTGCTAATATTGAAGGTGATGAAAAACGACAGACTATGGTTGGTACACCATACTGGATGGCCCCTGAAGTAGTAACACGTAAGAAGTATGGTAAGAAGGTTGATATATGGTCCATTGGCATAATGGCAATAGAAATGATCGAAGGTCAGCCTCCATATCTATATGAAACACCGCTAAGAGCGTTATATCTAATCGCAGCTAATGGTCGCCCAGACATTAAAAGTTGGGATAAATTAAGTACCAGTTTGCAAGACTTCCTTGATTGTTGTTTACAAGTTGAAGTGGATAAACGTGCAACTGCTGATGAACTATTGCGGCATCCGTTCCTCGACGATTGTAGCGAATTAAAAGCATTAGTACCAAATATTAAGGCTGCAAAGAAAGTATTGCGACGCATGGTGTAGGCAAGGATATGAATGTTTTATGTAAAAAATTGTATATTTTATTTAATTAACGGCGAAGTAGAACAAAAATGTTAAAACTGCTGATTAGGCTTAGTATTTGCAATATTTTAAATTAAAAAACATTCGTTACAATCGACTTAACAAACGAAATGTGGTGCTGATGGGGATATAGAAGAGCTCAAACTTGTATACAATGAATATAATTAAATCAGCAAATCAAAAAATCGCTGGGCGAGGTCTTTAAATAATTCTCTTGGTAAGTACATTTATTTGAATTATATAGATAAAGTAGAATATAGATATAAATCCATTAAGGTTCCAAACAACAGTACCAAACACGCTAAATTCATTTAAAACTTTTGATTATAAGTATATATATTGTAAGAAATGAGGAATAATATTAGTTATGTAAAAATATTATACGTATATACATATATTTAAAAACTTACACCAATATAATTTTTAATAAACAATCTCTGAATAATTTGCATTTATGCAAATTTATATACAAATTTTTCTTGATCAAGTAGTATTAAGAATCAAAAGCGAAATATAATTAATCTTTTTCTGAGAGTTATAAAAATATAGATATAAAACAGAAGCGTTATTGTCTGAGAAATTAAATATACACACATGTTTACGGCAACCGCATTCAAACTAATTTTAAACGAAAGGGAAACAACGAACAGTAATACCGAATTTCCATAGAAAGTAAACTTAAAATAATATAAATAATTTTAATATATTTTTTGTATTACCTCATTTTGACTATAAATTAAATTATTCATAATCTACCTTAACACACAATGCTACATTGTTCATATAATAATTATTTTTATAATCTGATTTAATCACTATATCACTATATGGTGATCACTATATATGGTCACTTTTAATCACTATATGGCCGTGATAACCTTCGTCAATAATGTACCGCCCTTGCTTTATGTTTAGGAATGAAGTTTGATTTCAGATTTTGTCCTATCTTCTTTATTAATCTTTCAATGTGTAAATGCTTTCTCTATATATTCAAAGTCTGTATTTCTGAATGTCATTCATTCGTATCATAACTCTTATAACTCTACAAAAACGCTATAGCTTCAGTACCACTTAACCTTGCTAAACTCTTTGGATTTTATTATTTTGTTTTACTTTGCTTCTCGTCTTACGGGACGGTCGGGTCTATTCGGACCGACAGCCTACGCTTCATATCCATAGATAAGTAATAGGTGGATCATTGAATTTAATCACTTTACTATTGTAGTTAAGTTTAGAGAGGTATACGAGATATATTGATAAAAACTATTGTGTTCAAATTCTTTTACTATATTTTTACTTTGTTGCATAGTAATATGCTGTTACGATAGGTAAATACAAGTGATTCACTGAGAGCTGTTGGCGTAATGGGTTGCAAAATAAATTTCTGAGGGTTTTATTTCTGAATCTTGGATGATTTTAAAGTGCTTCTATAGAAAAGAAATGTAATTAATTAATTTGTTGATAATTATATATATAAACTATAAATATTTGTTATACATATTTTGTTTATATAATAATTTATTAGCCGGCTATTTGGTCATTTAAATAGAAATAAAAAAACTATAATTTAGTATTTGGAGTTTCCCTGAAGATAGTCGAAATATCGGAAAAGTATTTTAAATTAATTTGTGTTTATACACAAATAATAAATTATAGTTTTTTTATTTCTATTTAAATCACAAATAAAAGAATGAGAACATATTTTGATTTTATATTTTAATAATGTTGTGAATATCATAGAGATAACACGAATTATTCAGAGAAGATGACACGAATTTTAACACAAAATATTTTTTTAATTCACATATATTACAATTACTATATGTATATATTATATTACTATATGTATTTTTAACGATTTTTAAGATACGTATAGAATATTATAATAATTTAAATAATATGAGATTTCCTGTTTTGGGCGTAAAATATATATATTTTTTAAACAAATACTAAAAAAAATTATAAGAAAAGTGTAGTCTCAAAGAATATATCTTTCTTTAAACGTTATGTTAGTGTTGGTCAAGTCCAGCATTCCGCGCCGTTCGTCTCTTTGTCTCACATAGTCTTTCTAGCTTAAAGTTGGTAATCTTCTGCAATGTGATCTTGCTTCATCTGATTTTTTTTAACTGGTGCGTCATCCTTAATTCGTACGATATTTCGCATACACAGTTACGTTAAGGCTCTACATTTATTTACTTTATTTACTAATTTGCTGGCTATGTTAATGTAGTGGAATAGTTCAGATAGCTCGTTATTCCATGGAGAATAAAATTTGTGTTAAGAATCATTTTGTGAAGAGTTTTCTTCTTGTTAACTAGTTAAACTCGTTCATTAATTCTTATCATTCATGTTTATGTGCCATATATATTATAATTGATGATATGAACGATTTGTAGAGATAATTTTTGTCTACGATAGAACAGAAAAGGAATTCTAAATTGCATTATAAGTCTATAGTAGCATATGTTCGCAAAATTTTCTGTATTACAAGATTATAATATTATGAATACACTTACTTTATTAGGCTGCTGGGAAACTTATCAACGCGATTTAGGTTACTATGTAAATGATATTCATCTATTAAAAATGAGTTACGTGTTATTATCTCCAGAAGAATACATACATTTACAACAAAGAAATTGTACTTTTTTAGTGTGTTTCTTTTGATACCGGTACTATTTGTGTTTAATGGATAAGAATTTTGTATCTATTTGAAGATTTAGTTATTGTCAACTGGGTTTGACAAGTATCTTTATATATTATAAACTTACTTTTACATTTATCTATATTTTAGATTCATGTATCTAACATCTGTTATGATAATTGAATGATTAATTACTTACGTGCATACATAGATAGATATACGTAATAAAAACTGAATTGAAATAAATTCTAAATAAACCTATCTATCGATCCTCTTCTTTTGGAATTTCTTAACAGATAACTAATTTTTGTTTATGAAATTATATTAAATAAACATTGATTTCAATTTTAACAACAACCAAAAACACATAAATTATTTCTTCACTCCAAATCAGCTTCATTAACAGTTTCATTTGTGATGGACCATTGTGGCATTATAATGCACCATTATAGCATTATAATGCAAATCCTACACTGCGCGGTTATTGGGTTACTTCACCGCCTTTGTCACACACTTAAGCCGTTTAAAAAACAAACCGATAACAAACCGTAAGTGTATAAAAAAAATTATATAATATAAAAAAAGTTCACAAAAATCAAACGCATAATTTGTTAAAGCAGAAAAAAGTTTATTTAGTGTTTATTATTAACAGTGAACAAGTTTTCGAACACGAAAGCCAGCGTTTTTACAAACACAGATATTTTGTTAATTTTTGTTGGTATTTTTGCAATATTTCCTGTTGAAAACTTTATACATTTCGAAAAAAAGTAAAAATATTAATTTTGTTTACAAGTATTCAAGCATTTATCTACAGCTCATACATACACAAACATCACAAGCTTATAGTACATACGTATAAAAACCTAAAAATATATTAGTTTTTTTATCATTATTAAGCTCTGCCACACTCGTAAACCAACTAAATTTATTTTATCAAATTTATTGATAAGCAATAGTGTTTCCCCCTCTGCAGTAGTAAAATTTAAATTGTCTTGTAGCCGAAAGTGAATATACTTAATTTTTTATATAAAACAAAATCGAAAACGAAATAATATGAATAAAATAAAAATTGTTTTTTATGAAATTAAAATCAAATAAAACAAGTATTTCTATTAGGTTCATACAGAGGTTACTATAAATAGTGACCTATATGGCATAGGTGAATGGTTATGTCCTCATTTAGATAAGGTTTAAATAAGATAAGATTGCATGTGCATTTGAAAAATAAATTACATATGTAGTCAAAATTCCTCAATCGAGTATGGAAAGCTATAAACTAAAAACTATAACACATTTCTTATAAACCTATATAAATATGTATCATGATTTTCAAGATCCAAACAAGAACACATTAATTACATGTCACCAGGCTTGACCAGGACTTCAAGCCTAAATGACATTGCAAATATATTTTATTAAAATATACCTTTTCAATAAAATTTTAGTTTTTAAAAATATTTTCTTTTCTGTGATGGTTTCAGTTTTATTAATTTTCAAAGGCAATATATTTTTTGAACAAGAAGAATATATTTATAGTATCAATTTTGAACAAACATTGAGTGAGAGTAGGTTTTTCGAGTTTCAATAGACTTCAATTTCACAACACGCTTTATAACTAGCGAAGAGATATGAGTTTTTAAGTGAGTAATGCAAATAAATCACTTCGCTTAATACTATGTTCAGACAGCAAAATTTCCTTAATTTCGTAAAAATGAAATTAAAATAATTTCCAAAGTGTTCATACTGCACCAAATTAAGGAAATCATGTGTTTTTTGTTTACAAATCGAATGCTAAAAATTATATGCTCCAAACACCATTTGTAGCTGGGAAATTTTAAAAGTTGATTATTATAACTTTAAAGGATGAAATTCAGTAGTTTTATTAGCTTTAGTGGATTTCAGGTGTGCGAATTATTTTTTTTCACTCTATTTTAAATTAATAACGGTTAAAGTTTTTTGTCTATATTCAAATTTAGAAATTTGCACTACTTTCAAAATATTTTCCTGGTTTTATTAAAGTCAACTCTCACCGATACTTATTTTAAAAAAAATGTCACTTTTTCGTTATCTCATCTTTATTTTTTGCTTAAAATTTATCTTACGCATAGTTGATTTTAAAATGTCCCTTAATTTCAGCATTCGTTTAGACGAAATTAAGGCAATTTTCCTTAATTTCGTACTAACCTTAAAACTGAATTTTGTATGGAAAAAACCACCTAATGAAGATGAAATTAAGATTTTTGCGAAATTAGGGTGTGTCTGAACATAGTATAAATCTGAATGATAACATAATACTAAAGAGTTACAATTCGTAGAAAAAATTCTAAGAATATCGTATTTGTTACGCATGTTTTTAAAATTATTAAATCAACATAAATATATGTATGTATATAAACAAGTTGAAAAAAAACAAAAAAAAAAAACACAGCTATTGTAATTATTATTATTATTATATTATT
>NC_051847.1:124706854-124715546 GCF_002237135.1 Teleopsis dalmanni
CCAACTAAAATCGTATCTAAAATAAAAAAGCTATAAAAAAACTTAGAAAAATAAAAAAATAGAGCTTCAATCAAGCCTAAATTAGCAAAAATTACAAAATCTACAAAATGTTCATAAACGTTTAACTCTATAGAGTATCACTTGGGCCCAATAGAGGCAATTGGATAACTCTAACCAAATCTAAATAAAATAATTGATCTGATTGAATGCATATCGAGTCGGTCGTCCGACGAGTCATGTTCCAAACCAATGAGAACCAAGAATAGCTTTATTGAACACACCTGTATGACACTGGTATTTTTTTAGAGGTAATTGTACGGTCGAAGTGAAATATGGAATACTTGTGTCTCAGTAATTGTGGGTTAGTGCGTACATTGTATGATTTTGTAGAATATTGTTTAAATGCTCATTCTATATTCCATTTTCTCGAGGTAGACAGTAGCATAAATTTTAATGCCACTATATAAAAGCACAAATGTAGATCGATTATCGACTGTTACGGTGGTCCAAGCCATTACAAACACTGGTACTTGACTTTCTGTGGTAAAGTCGAAAATGTAAATATTTCAAACTTCTATACTGCAATTTGAAACTTAATCCTTTATAACATTTTTTCTGCGGACCTATTTTTTTTTCGATCACTGCCAAGTCGTTCTGTAATACTGCCAGATTTATTATAATGTAGTATGGTTCGACATTCGAAACATGTTATTAACATTATAGTGTTTGAGAACTCAAATCATAGCTTATTGTAGTTTTTAGTTTATATATAATACTATTACATTACCACGTTTAAATTCCATTATGTACAAAATAAATTAAAGTAAGTTAAATAAGTTCTGATTTTTACACTTTTATGGCAGTTGCAGAATTTAGTCAAGCGATTTATTCTATTCCTACAAATTTTAAGTGTTCATTTTTATAGTCAATTTAGTGATAATCTACCTCTGATATTTATGGATTAGTTTTTGTTGTAAAAAAGGCAAACATGTGGGTGTAGCGAGATCAATTCCATTAAATATATTAGGTTGAGCAAAAAGTATTCGGTGTTTTTCTGTTTGTTTGATTTTGAAGTGTAATGATGTTGAAAAAGCAACTCTTTTTGACATCTGATAGATTTGTAGGTTATTGATGGATATTTTGTTAAGTTTAGTGTTTTGTATTTAAATTTATTACAAAGCAAAGCTAAGTGAAATTTGTACTACGATAATAAAAAGAATGTGGGACAGATGTATAATAAGATTTGCTTTAGTTATAAACATTTCGGGAATAATTATCAGGAATTCAACAGGATCCATTTGCTTTCATTTTTAAAATTGTACTGTGAAAAATGCTTCTGCTTTGATTGCCCTAATATCGAACCATGAAATTTTGGTCGGGTTAAAGGACATCGCTAAGAACTTGAAGTCAGTCGCGATACTATTTTAAATAACTTGCACAAATTAAGTTAGTTTAAACAAAGCTCAATGTTTTGGTGTTTAATCAGTCAATATAAAATTAAATAATGTTATGCGGTTTGGTTGAAAAAAGATGAACCTCTACAAACGGTCGAAAATCTGGGACAAACTGTGAGAAAGGCTATGCTGTATGTTTGGAGGGGTTACAAATGTATCATCTATAATTAGCTTCGAACGTATCACTAAACAATTGATTCGAATTTCTACTTCCAGCAATAATTTCGATAAATCTAAGAAATTAGAAATATGGCCAGAGTAGCTTATAAAATTTTCATTTGGTCAATTTTGTTCAACTACATTTAGATATTTTTGTTAAATTGCCAACAAAACTTACAAATTGCAAAGAATATTTTAACGTTGTAAATGGGAGACCAATGTGCGAAACAAATGTACTTCTTCTTGTCATAGCTAAGTCGTTAAGAGAAGCTCGGTATTCTTGAATTGCTAAGCCTGTAGCTGTAGCACTTATTTAAGATTTGATAGCAGTTTGGCTGGTCGACAAGATTACAATATTAACATCGGGGATCTTGTTGCATAGGAGCCATTTTTCAATTGAGAAATAATAACGCATATAATCTTGATATTGCATTGTCGGATTACGTTCTGTAAACTTTAGCACTCTCTTTCTGGCATCCTCTAGAACTGTAAGTTTCACTTTTAGTAGTTTTCCAAAGAAGAGATTCTAGCAGAAGTATACAGAAGCAGATAGAAGAAAATGTGATTGTATTTGTATCAATAAAATTATTTTTGGATCAGACTATCTCGGTTTGTATAGTTAATCAGATGAGGAATTAAGACTCGATAATAAAATTGGTTGGATACAAAAATATATTATGGAAATTGAATTCAGGGAATTACAATGAATCCACAAAGGCAATCGCATTGCAAAATCTTTCTGGTTATTAATAAGAAGAACATATGTTACCTTATAAGGTCTTCGGTGTTTATTTCATTAAACATGCGAATCACTTGAAATGTGTAGGGTATCAAAATATATATGTTATTCATAAAGCTCTGGATATTGTATAGATTTGTACAGTACTACTTAAGCCGACCATGGCCAAGACGATAATTTGCATTTATAATTGCTTTTATCGTTTTGTATTTCTTTTTAAGTTGTTTATGATGTTTCGTGTACTTTACTGTTCCTGCATGTGTGTTGTTAACTGTGGGGTTAATTTAAGTTCTTTCATATTAGCATTTCGTTTTGGAAAGGCGTACAAAGCCCAATACTACCATTGCACATGAAATGTGGACAAAGAAATTTGTGACGCATATGAAAAGTTCGTCTGTCCAATTGTGTCTGAGTACCAAAGTAGCTGCTCTATACATATTAAAGGCGCCTTTGATTTGTTGTTGATATTTTTGTAACATTCTAGTTTATAGTTTTTCGATAACAAAGAAAGTCTGAAGTTTGAGATACAACATTTAAATTAGTTTTAGAAAATAAATGGGTTTGTAAAGCGATGGAGTTGAAATATATATGTATAATATCTGACTTATGGAAAAATTTTATTCGTAAAAGTTTATTACACTTTTGATTTATTTTTTGAGTATCTATAAGCATTATTGTTTATGTTCCTATATTCTTTTGAAATTATTCACAAATTTCTTTAGGATCTTTTATGATAATATGTATAGATAATTGTTTTTTTGATAAAATATATACAGTTTGTCAACATTGTGTTTGCAAAACGAAAAAATGTTACAAATGTTTGTTAAATGCCCAATAAAAACGATTTAATTTTGAAATAAAAAAAAAATTAAAAAGTTTACAATTAATTTAAACATTTTTCTTTATATTAAACTAAAAATTAATCAAAAATATCGTTAGAACAATAAAATAATTCACAAAAACAAAAATAACACCAAATTTGTTGTGTCAACATTGTGTTTGCAATTTTGCAATTTCTTATTTTTAACGGGACAGAATACCGTTAGATGTGTCTGGGTTTTTCTGTTTGTTATAATATTCTGCAAAAACTGTTCAATTTCTTTGTTATTTAATAAAGTAGAGTGTTTTAAGTGAAGGAATAACTAGAATACACGTGATTAAATATGGCCTGTAAAAGAACAAATTCAAATAATATTGAGTTATTATGTTATAATTACTACCTCGGTAAATCTGCTAAGGAATAAAGTCTAATGTTTAATATTGGGTTAAGAACAATTAATAATATCATAAACAAAACATAAAATGAGGATTGCATTAGTTTAAAACCAGCAGGCCACCGTATTAAACCATTGTCTGATCGCCATATAAGAAGAGTATTGCGAATAATTGATAAAAATCCTTGAATTTCCTTACGATCATTGGCATTAGGTCTGGAGAAGCTATTTAATATTGTTGTTAGTCACAAGGCAATAAGAAAAGTGCTATTACAAAACATTTATTCTTCATAAGTTGCACGTAATACACCGTTGTTATCTATTAAAAAAATTGAAAAACGATTTCAGTTTGCTAGCACACATTTAAAATATGTTTCAGAGTACTAAGATGATGTGATTTCTTGGGACGAAGTGGAAATCAAGCTTTATTATAATGCATGACCCACACAAACATGATAATAAAGCATAATGTCCCAGAAAATCACATCATCTTAGTACTCTGAAACATATTTTAAATGTGTGCTAGCAAACTGAAATCGTTTTTCAATTTTTTTTTGTTTTGTTTATGATATTATTAATTGTTCTTAACCTAATATTAAACATTAGACTTTATTCCTTAGCAGATTTACCGAGGTAGTAATTATAACATAATAACTCAATATTATTTGAATTTGTTCTTTTACAGGCCATATTTAATCACGTGTATTCTAGTTATTCCTTCACTTAAAACACTCTAATTTATTAAATAACAAAGAAATTGAACAGTTTTTGCAGAATATTATAACAAACAGAAAAACCCAGACACATCTAACGGTATTCTGTCCCGTTAAAAATAAGAAATTGCAAAATTGCAAACACAATGTTGACACAACAAATTTGGTGTTATTTTTGTTTTTGTGAATTATTTTATTGTTCTAACGATATTTTTGATTAATTTTTAGTTTAATATAAAGAAAAATGTTTAAATTAATTGTTAACTTTTTAATTTTTTTTTTTATTTCAAAATTAAATCGTTTTTATTGGGCATTTAACAAACATTTGTAACATTTTTTCGTTTTGCAAACACAATGTTGACAAACTGTACATATACATATATTAGTTAGTATACTTCATCAAATAACACGCAATAATTCAAATAATCAATAATTGTTAGAAATTTATTTTTCAAAAAAATTGTATAATTGAATGCAAAAATTAAATATTACCAGCTTCAATAATAAAAGCAATGTGAAATGAAATTGTAATTATAATTATTTTATAGTCTATGGTTGCAAACAATGAGATGACTATATAGTGAAAAATTGTAATTACCTGAAAATCACGTTTAAAACATTGTAGCAGAGACTCTATTCTCTATTGATGTTAAGCATGAATCAAGAAAACTTTTTCGATATTTATTTTTTTTCTTTAATAAAATTTTTTAAAATGTTTTTACATTTCTCTCATGCATGTTATTCTTTTTTTAATTCGTTTGAGAAAAATCTTGAGAACTTTGAAATGTTTGCATTTTTATTGTATTTTAGAATGAATTCAAACTTCAACTTCAATAAGGTGAAAAGATTTGTTACTTAAATTATAAGTTAAGTTCTCCTACTGTTGTCAGATGAAAGATAGTAACATACTAATATCGTTCGAGCAGACATAATAGCCGGTTCTAATACCAGGGATTAACGTTGTTCATACACCAGACCAGGACCACCAATAAATGTATGAAGCCAAAGTGTTTAGCGTACTGGTAATGTTGCAGAAAAAAAGCGTAACATACTGAGTACAATAACAGATTATTTAAATAAACAAAGAAAATGTGCTGGGGGTGACCAAGCTTCTTCAGTAAATGACTCTAAAATAGGTTTTATTATTATTGATATTGCGTTATTGAGTTATTGAGTGTAATAGTCAAATTCTTAGAATGTTTTGTATTTGGAGAAAAAGTTTTAACTATTAAAGAAATGTCAAGTTTTCGTTAAAGTTCAGATTGTATTTCTCCTTCTGTCTGAAAATCGTCCAGCAGTTTTACTTTTACATATCTTTATTAATTTATTTCTAGGTTTTATTATTATTATTAAAGAGTAGACGTGAAAATCGCCCAACAGCCGGTACTGCAGCCAGAAGAGACCTATTGTACCAGTTTCACTATTGATTAAACAAAGCCCCTTAAAGCTTTGTGAATAAAGTCTAGAACTAAATCTAGAGAAGAGTTCTTAATCTGTTCTGGTGACAGAAATTCTTTATGAAATAGGTTTCTTCTATGCGTTATTAAAGCTGGACAGTCACAAACAATGTACATGGTCGTTTCCTCCTCTTCGAGGCATAATCTGCATTCCGAGTTAGCAGATAATTGTAGTTTATGAAGGTGATATTTCAGACCACAATGACCTGTAATGAAACCCGTTATCAACCTTAAATTACATTTTGAGGATTTAAGACTGTCTTTGTAGGAGTACGGTGTTATCAGTGCTTTGCTTTGTCTGAGTCCTGGAAAGTTTACCCAGTACTCCAGCCGCATATGATTTTCCATTTCCTTGATAATCTGTTTAGGACTGGCCCAGTTTATTCCACAAAAGGGTTGAGGGCCTATAAAAGCAGTTTTTGATGCAGTTCTGGCTAGCTCGTCAGCTTTTTCATTTCCCAAAATTCCTTTGTGGCCCGAGCTGCACGTGATTGCAGAAGCTCGTAACACTCAAGGACCTGTTTTGATTTGAAAGTCCAAGAAGAAAGAGCTTTAAGAGCAGCCTGGCTGTCAGAGTAAATAACAATTTTCGAGCCAGAAGATTTTTTGATTAAATTGGATATTACGCATAAGTTTATTGCGTGGATTTCAGCTTGGAAGACACTCGGCCATGTGCCCGTTGTCTCCGAAATGCTGGTGTTGGGTCCATATACACCAGCGCCAGTGCCTTCATCCATCTTTGATCCATCTGTGTACCAAACCAAACTTTTTGGGTCAACCTGTGGGCCTCCATTCTCCTTCGTTGAACGTGATGGTTGGTGTACCTCAAATTTTTTGCCAAAACGATGGAGTTCTGTTGTATAGTCCCCATCGCATTGAGGAATTTTATGTGCTCCAAATGTTTTTAATATTATTGTATGACCATAGTCAAGACAACTCTTGTTCATGGGGGGTTTTAGTCGAAGCGCACTAAGCGCAGCCGTAGATTGAATGTGTATGTGCAGAGGTGTCAATCCAAGTATAGCCTCAAGTGCTGCAGTTGGACTTGTCCTCATAGTACCAGTCATTAAGAGACACTCATTCTAGGTTTAGTGGGTGGTAATAGTTATAGATCAAGCATTTTGCCCAAATGCATGACTCCCTTAAAATTTGTTTTAAAAATCACAATTCTACAATATTCAATATCACTGTTCCGTAAAATATTTTATTTTCGATTTATTTTCGACTTAGAAAACTCATTAAAAATTTTTTTGAAACATATATATTTGTGAGATAGTGCTCTATACCAGGGCTGTCCAAAGCACAGGCCGTGGGCCGCAGCTAATATTTGTGTGGTTGCTACATGTTTTTAATCTATCACAATTACTCAAATTTTCTTTTGGTGTATTGGTAAAACTACATTATTTTATTTTTATGGTATACTAAATAAGTGAAATTAAATTAATAAAGTGATTTTTGTTGTTCCGCGATCACATCTGGTCTAGACAGCCCTGATGTATACCATTGCTATCCTCTTGCCTTTGTTTATTGTTGTTAGAGTAAATGTTACTCTAATGCCAAGTAAAACTGAATTGTGGTCGATGCTGATTCTCGGAAAACAACTTAATAAATAATTTAGCATTATGACTATTTCACTATGATGTTTTAACTTGACTTATTAGTTACTGTCTTCGAATGCATTTTATTGTACATACTGTAAAATAATTAAACTTTTATGTTCCTTCAAATTAATTTAACTACTTTCAAATTTTAATACTATAATTTGATGGTTTAAAGCGAATATATTGTATATATGTATAAAGTGTGTTCGATCTTTATAAGGGAGAGAATTTCGTTATGTGATTGTATCTTGCTTATATGTCCTTCTTTAAGTGAGAAATGACTTATTTTTTAGAAATGGGAAATAAAGGGACTTTATTAGTAGAAACGACTAGATAACGTTCATTTTATAATCAGAGACCCAAATATCGATCTACTTATATTTGTTTGTTTGCCGGTTTTAACGCAAAATAGTTTTTCTGAGCGTTTTTTTTTCGTTCTGAGCTTGACTGTTTATATATGTCAGATTGACCTGTGACCTGTCATATAAAACCACACGTAACGTTTGAAGTTATAGTAAGAAGATTGAATTTTAATTTTATTAAGATTGATTCAAATTTGGATATAATTCTGGCACTAAGTTATGATTACAATCATTAGCAAGATATTATTAAAAAAAAATTAATTGTTTTTATTTACAAAAATCTTAATATGTGTGTTCAGTGTATTAGTAACTTCTTTTAACATTATTTTTTATAGTATTGTCCAATGTATTTTTTTTAAACTTTGATTTTTCTTATTGTTTATTAGTTTATTCCTAATAATTGTAAAGTTTTTTCCTTTAACTTATATTCTGCATGGTGTGTAATTGTTGCTATTTTAGACATATAAATCTTATATGTTGATTCAACCCTTTTGGACGTTTTTCATAGATTCCTCTTAAAAGATTAGTTTTATAGATTTTGATGGTAACGGAAGCAAATGCGGAACTCTACGTGCTTATTTCCCACTTATTTTTATTTTATATTTTTAATTTTATGCCATATCTTTACCTATAATATATACTATTACAAATAAAACTATGAAATTAATCATGGACTTATAACTCTCTACTTCCAATCAATTTACGTTGTTATCTTCCGAAAAATGTTGTTTCTATTTTATGAATTTTATAAAATTAGTATGTTTGGCTTGTTCATAATATAAATGGTCGCATTTGCTTTTAAAATCAAAAATAAATATATGTGAACTTGGTAACTATTGAAGTTAATACCCCAATAAACTGAATATATACAAAAATACATGCATTTATATTCGTGCTAGCATATGTACTCGTACATAATTTGTAGATACATGTGTAGTGTATCTCGGTATCTCGATATTTCAGTTTATATTTTGTGTGGTGTACGCTGTATGC